>NC_034602.1:41446560-41500753 GCF_900095145.1 Mus pahari
AAAAAAAAAAAAAAAAGAATGATAACAGGGACTGGGGTGATGGCTCATTGGGTAAAATGTTTGTCTCTTAATCATGAGGACCCAAGGTCACATTTGTAGAAACAAAATAAAGCAGGTATACAGTAGTACCTGCTAGGATATTTCCATTGCTCTTATAGAGAGATGGGAGCCAAGGAAGGGAGAATCCATGGAAGCTTATCAGCCATCTAGCTTTGTCTAAGCAGCTGGAAATAAGAGACCTTGCCTGGACCAAGATAGGTGATGACTGAAGCCCAAGTCCCCTGACCAGTACAAGAGCACCATGGTATGTCTACTTACATATATGAATGCATGCACACATGAATTGTAAACATACACATGTAATGTACAATATACATGCATAAATGCGCGTGCACACACACACACACACACACACACACACACACACACACACACACACTGAGCTGATGCTCACAGCTTCCTAAACACTATGGCTGCCTCTGGTAATGTCCCACAGGGCTCCTTTACTTTCTATAGTACAAAAAAGGATATTCTTCATAGTTCTTTTTTTCTGGATACTCCTATCAATTTATCAATTAGAAATACTCTACCAGGTGTCTTGATTTCTAAATGCCAAGTACAATTAGACCTATTTCTTGTCCCAATGTAGTACAAGTGTACAGCGATGCTCTCTATATTTACCACTGGGTCAAAATGAGTGATCCTCAAACTCTGCTGCACTGACTTCTGTCACACCTGTCCCTTTCCTTTGCTCACACCAGTACGTGAACGTATGATAATGCTCATAACAACAAACTTTCACAAGAATCTATATTTCAGGTTATATTATATGGTACCTGCATAAGACATTGGGTCCCCATGTGTATCTAACAGTCAATCAAAAGTGTTTGTAAATTACTCGAAAACATTTGAGAATGTGACTTTGAAGCACTTCCCCCGTGGCATCTCATTAACTACTTCACAGACTTATGTGTTCTGACTCCTAAATAACTAACCATCCTGGGACTGAAGAGTTCTTATGAAAAATTCCTGAAGTAAATTTAACAAAGTCTACTGTCAATGGAGCGAATTAGTTACCTTCTATTTGCCTCTCAACTGCCAGTACCCCTTGTCCAATGAACTAAAATCAGTATTTATACTAAATTGCCAAGCTGTATGAGAGAATACCAGGATTGAAATGTGTGTGTTTGACTCCAAAGTATGTACTCAATTCAACACACTGTCTATAAGAACTGCCTGACTTTTGCACGATTCTTTCCTGCTCTGTTTACTCTTCAAATTCTTTCTAAAAGTTATGGCTTGTTAACCTAGAAGAAAAGTGCTTGCATGCTTCATGGATTGACTGATTTCCAAAGGAGTAAAAGGGTCAAAGTCTGAATGAAGTAAAAACGAGACCCAGGACCAATTGCTCATCTATTTTGCTAACTACATTATTCCCCTAAGCTGTTTTAGCACATTTTTATCTGCAAAAGATTAATTTCCCATGGGAAGATATCATGATCAATAATGACTGCAGAATAACCATGTTGATTTCAAACTTTTTGAAATGTATCTGGAGCTTTTTTTATGGGCAAGTAATGACAGGAAAACTAAAAACATCTCAATAAATGCTTCATTTATTATAGATACTGTTGCATCTGGGTTTATCATTTACTACTTCTCAGTGAAAAAATGATAAAAATCATTTACCAAGGAATTGACCCTATATAGACAAAAGTTGTAAAAGAGATATAAAATCTGGAACAGTTTCTACAAATCATGTAAACAAGTTCCAAGGGAAGACAAACACTACAGTAAAGTAACTGCTCTGATGTACACTGAGAATTGGAAGCCACAGAGGCAAATATATCAGGCATGGTGTGGGCAACTCCTAGGGAAAATTGCATAGAAAAGAAAATCCCAAATCGTTTCAGCTGATGAGAACAGTGTCATAGACCCTGGGGGTATGATTTTCAGGCATAGACTTCTGAGTTTAGGTTAGTCCTCTGTATACAGAAACTAGGAAGCTGTGGTCAAGTCATTTACCATCTCTCTGCCTTGGTTTCCTGAACTTTTAAATGTAAATAAGATCTCTTGTGTACACTTTGTATTTCAAAGCTAAATGCATATAAAAGTATATATCATTGTACATATTGTAGAGTGGGGATATTTCTTATAGTTCTGACTATTTTTGTCAAAGCAAATAGGCTGGCTATGAGTTAATGAGGCAGGCACTGGGGAATTCTATCTTATCTTTACATTTAACAAAGTTCATTAGTATATTAAGTGAATACTATATTATTCATCTGTTGTCCGATACAAATTTTTTAAATGGCGGAATTTAACAATTAGAATACCTCTACTATACAAGATCCCAACACCTCTTATTGGCTTCATTTCACATCACTGACCTTTTCCATGATGAAGCCCATATTGGAAATGAGATCGTCTGGTGTAAAGTCTCTTATTACAATAACTTTTTAGGGGCTAATATGAGAACTGATAAAGCAGGAATCATAAGGGCAACTTGTCTTCCACGTTACTCATAGTGCTTCATTAAATGCCTACACTGACAATGATTGTTAAGTGGACAACTGCAAGGTACCTCTCCCAGAAGCAGGCCAGGATAACACAGGATAACCTAGCAGTTAATCACCTGAAACCTCAGAAATCCCAGGCCCAGTAAGGACAATGGTTCAGCTATATGCAGGATCTATGTAAAGGCATGGGCTAAGCAAAGCAACTAGTAAAGTTATGACCTTCTCTCTATGGCTTCACATTCAAATAACGATGACTGTAATTAATACAGAATTGATCAAGGTCAATAGTTTTAGACATCCAGTGCTATGCTATTCCCTTCCTCCAATCCATTAATTCAAATCCAGTTAGCTCATTGCATTCTAATCAATCCCTTTTACCCATCTCTATTATCCCTTAGTTCATTCAGAAGCACAAGATCTATTTCTGACTATTTGATTAACCTTATTACCCACCTGTACCAAACTAACCTCTCAGTAATAAGCAGCCGATTCACCAAAGCCACGGCTTTGCTTGGAAGGAGCTCTTGAGCTGAGCAGGTTTCATTCAACAGATAGGTTTATGGTGGTGAAAAATCAACTTAGTAATTTCCAACAAATGCCACTCGTAGAAGCAGAATGTATTAAATAATAGTTTGAGTCCTCTTGGTTCTATACTGTACTTGGCTACTGACTATTTCTCGCTGTAACTGACAAGTTACCCAGAAGCCTGCATTCTTTAGTATTTGATGTAGTGAAAGTAGGTTTTCAATGTATATATCTAGTGAACCTTGACAACTAGAAAATTAACTATACAGAAGATACTGTTGAGCAAATCTAGCTCATCAAATCAGAGTGTCTCTCTCCACAGAAAGTGCAAGACAGTTCCTGAACATTTCCTTATCATTTTCTTGCAATCTTTCATGAAGATAAAATGTCATGAACTCAGCTAGCCAGAACAAATATGGTATAAATGGCATGATTCCTTTGGACATCTAAGATTCAACTACTTTTCAAACCTGTTTTTTATTTTCAGTAGATAATTCTCTCTCTCTCTCTCTCTCTCTCTCTCTCTCTCTCTCTATATATATATATATATATATATATATATATATATTTATTTAAAATTTAATGGTGTTGTTTACCTAGGGAATTCATTGTAGTTTCTAAGCTCCCCACTGCCATGAATACAAAGTTAATTTGCTTCTGTTTTGGAATTTTTCAAAAGCAAGTTTGTAGGATAGCTAAATCAGTAATCTCTGGAGTATGTATTTCCTTGGTATAGATTCGTGGCTCCTACTCTGCTTAGAAAGATAAAAGAGATATTGTAACTGAAGGATCCAGATAACCTCTCTACAGAATTTTTTTTCCTCTGTCCTTTCTAGACACTGAAGTCATAACAACATTCAAGAATGGATGATTGGCTATCTTTCATCTTCCTGGCAATAACTTCTGTATGTTATTTCCTAAGCAAGCTCTATATAAATAAGGTACTAGGATATCAATGAAGTTTCCCTGGGGAAGGCATATTGACTTAAGAATGATTTATATAATGTCTACAGTTCAGAGAAAGAAAATTTTGCACACTCAGTATGTATATTTACAGACCAGTCATGGTGAACAGTAAAGTAAGTTGGAGGAAATATCACTCTGACTCTATGAACATAATGTAAACAAAGCAACTAGAAACAAACCATTGCCTGTAGGTAACACGTCTCAAATATTTGCATTCTTTAAACTCTGCCCCCAGTCTTGATTTTCTTCTACTATACTCTGCAGTTTTCATAAAGTCACAATATTAGGATTTCTCCTAAAATACTCTTTAAAAAAAATCACATTGGCGCTTGGTGTGAGAAGAGAGCGCATGGTGATTAGAATAAACAATGTCCCTCACAGTTTCAAGTATTTTCACAGTTAGACCACAGGTATGCTGTTTGTGGAGGTTTATGTGACACAGCCTCTGGAAGAATTAAGTGACAAGAGATGGGCTTTGATAATCAAAAGCCTTGCCTCCTTCCAGTTTGTTTTCTCTGATTTGTTTCCAGTTGAAGACGTGACATCTCATATTCTTCCTCTTTCTGCCATCCCTGCCTATTGGCAAGCTTCCCTAACCATAATGAATTTGTATCCCCTTAGAATATTAATCCCAAATAAATTATTTCACTGGGATCCCTATGGAAGAGTTAGGGGAAGGAGTGAAGGAGCTGAAGGGATTTGCAATCCCATAGGAAGAACAACGATATGATATCAACAAACTGGACCCCCTGAGTTTCCAGAGACTAAACCACCAACCAAAGAGTATACATGGGGGAACCCACGGCTCCAGCTGTATATGTAGCAGAGGATTATCTTCTCTGACATCAATGGAAGGGGAGGCCTTTGGTCCTGTGGTAGTGTGGTGGCCCAGCATAGGGGAATGCTAGGGCAGTGAGATGGGAGTGGGTGTTGGGTTGGGGAGCACCCTCATAGAAGCAGAGGGAGGGAAGATGGCATGGGGTTTTCAGAGGAGAAAGTGGGTAGGGAAACAATATTTGAAATGTGAATAAATAAAATAACCAATAAAAATTTCTTATTTTAATAAGATGTGTTGTCTACAGTACATTATCATAACAGCAGAAATGTAACTATTATGATGCATTTCAGGATAGCGACACAATAGTCTCATTTTCTGACCCTAATTGTGGACATTGGTGGAGTGAAGAATCAGGGTCTGCATTGCACAAGATTCATTGTGGATTCAATTGGCAGAGTACTTCAAGTAGTCTGTGATTTGCTAAACTCTATATTAGATCAAGTTTCTAGAAAACAGGATGACTCAGAGCTTTTCTCGTTATTTTCAATCTTTTGTCATATTTTGTGGGACACTATGGACTGGAATCTGCACTTTTGATAAGGTTTGAAATCTGATATATAAGAGTAGCTGATGGAAGGTGAGATCTAGAGTGGGTGCCACACCTCATCATTGCATGTATGCTGTGCAGTATTTTATATATTAACACATGGTGTCAATGAGGAGAAATAATTTAAAAATCCATATATTGTAAAATACAGAAGCTTTCCCACTGAGTGTGTATATACAAACACACACATATTATATACACACACATACTAAGTGTGTATATACAAACACACATGGAAGTTTTTCCATGTTTAAAGATAGCATACACACACACACACACACACACACACACACACACACGCGCGCGCGCGCGCGCGCGCGCGCGCACGTGCGCGTGCGTGTGTGTGTGTGTGTGTGTGTGTGTGTGTATGTGTTTTGCAGTACTAGGGAGATCATAGAATCTCTTCCTAACCCCTCCCAAAGGTCACCATTTCAATCTATACTGCTTAAACAGAAATTCCTCAAAATCTGTGTCTCCCTAAACAAGTATATAGAATATTACTTTGAAGATCTTCAGAAATATTGCTCACAAACCCAAGAGTAAATTTGGATGCAAAACTGAAAAACTGGAGTAAAAAAAAACACACACACACAGAAAGCAAGAGGCCATCAGAAGATGCAAGTAGAGCTTGGAGTGATATATTTACAAACTAGTAAAGTTTTCAAGGTGAAGAGCAATCGCTAAAAGCTGAACCAGGAAAGAGAGATTTCTCTCATCCCATCTAGTACCTTCCAGTGTCTTAGAACCCTGACCCTGCCAATACATTGATCTCACACCGCTCACCACTATAATGAAAGGCAATCAATGTTTGTGGCTTTAGTCCACCAAGGGTGTCATTCATTTTTGTGGGACTATCCAGAAACTAATAGAGCAAACTTGATATCCAACACAATGTTCAATAATTCTTATTCTGGCTTGAAAACTGTACAAAAGCACAGAGACAAGTTTGGTACCTATGGCCCACTTCCATGTTTGCAGATAGGCAGAAGGCACAAAAGCATTCAGTTTTTAAGACTTATTTCTCACTTTTCTCTTGAAGAGCCACTGATCATTCTTTTCTTTCTGTCTCTTCCTTTTAATTTCTTGGCTTACAAACTATGGTAATGTATACAACATGGCTCTTAATACCCTCTTTTCTATTCCATTTTGGACACCTCCTAGTTTTGCTTCTACTGACCCATAATACAATTATTTTATGGCCCAAGCACATGGTTTCTATGAAAAGCAGGTCACACCTTTCTTGACTCAAGTGCCAGCATCATAGCAATGAGAACACGACCTTCTCTTATTCTGGCGGATTAGTTATAAAAGGGGATAAAACTAAAATGACCCAACTCTAAACAGAACACTGTCACTGATATCATAGAACAAATGCCCCCAGAAGCCCATGCAAATCATCCAGTGCATGCATGAAAGGAGCTTTGAACTGCTACAAGTGCACCAAGGCCTTTCCTGGCTTCTAGTTCCTTCCTTTCATACATCATCATCGACTATGTCTTTCTTGTGGACTCTAGAGAAAAGGATGAGAAATACAAAGAATGAACCCAAAGTTTGAGGAAATAGGAAGGGGAGGAAGGGAAGCATAATTCAGAGAAGTAAATTTGCGAATGTCAGATTCCTCTAATTCTTCATATGATTTTTTTGACTTTATACATTAAGGAAAGCTTCTATATCTCATAAAGTATAATGATCCTGTTTATATATTTCTCTAGATCTTGCAAATCTAGAAAGACCACCACTCACTATATATACATGCCCATGACCTTTCCAGTCCAGACTGCTTACTAAAATCTTTCTCTGTCTGTTTTAAGAGTCTTGCTGATTTGTTCTGTTTGCATATAAAAATGTTAAGGTGCACAAAGGTTTCAAAATGTGTATACACCCAGACACTAACTAGGACTTTAGACTTGAAAGTCCAAAATATTCCTTCCGCTAAGCCATATGACTTCCCCAAATATATTTTTAAACACATCTCTGGGCACATGATATCACAAGAGAAATTTCTTTTTTTAATAGGCATATGACCAAATAATTAAAAGTCCTAGAATTTATTGCCTAAAGTCACAAAGTAACATGACCACGTTTTACGGCAAAAAATAGATGACCTTACAAGTATATGGAACGTTAGCAACAAATTTCCCACCATGAGCCACAGCTAAACTTGTGAGCATGGGTACTTTAAATACCGAAGCACATGTCAGGGTAGATTATGCAGGAATACAGCTCTCATTACAGACAATCAGAAGTAAGAAGTGATGGGAAAGAAAGCTGTAGAATCTTTCAGAGGCACCCTCTAAAAATCAACAGACAGCTCTCTTATGTAAATTTGGGATGAACTGAAATACTAAATAGCAAGAGAA
Organism: Mus pahari; assembly: GCF_900095145.1. Taxonomy (NCBI): domain Eukaryota; kingdom Metazoa; phylum Chordata; class Mammalia; order Rodentia; family Muridae; genus Mus; species Mus pahari. The sequence goes on from NC_034602.1 coordinate 41,454,316, forward strand.
ACCTGGATTATGGAGGAAATAAAAATTCCAGGTCCTGGAGAGAGCATACGCAAAGGGAATCTGTAGATTTTCTGAGAGGGAGACTAATAGGATGACTGACATAAACCTGTCAACTAGAAAGAATATTCTAAAGCAATTTGGGGCCAAGTAAGCCTTAAGGAGCTAACTTCAAATTACTAGGTTCAAATAAATTTTAGAAACTGCACTCACTGTTCCTATGAAATTCATGATATGCTTTGTCATATTAAAGGCTCCTGAACATAATTCTGTATTAAAGCACCATCTTAGACTCAGGGTTTCCAAAAATAACAGCCATAAAAGTGTGTTACATGTAATTTTACTTCTCATTAGCATCGTAGGTGGAAAAGAGATAACACTGAGGTAACACGTTTCTAATATAAGAGCATCTAGTAATGAACAGATTACCTAGGATTGCTTAATGCAATGATGCTTTTTCCAATCTACCAGGGAAGTGTCTTCACATTATAGAAGGATCTAACACGGGTTTGAAATGTATTTTGTTATAATACCAAGGGAGAATTTCAAGTAGCATTGCTTCAAAAGTGCAATTAAGCTTCCTTTCCAACCCTTGTGTTCCACGATTTAGACAAATCAGATGCCTGCAAGGAATGTTCAAGGGGTTAAATGAATGAATAAGTGAATGTACAAAAATTGGCAACCAAATGATACTGTTGATTCTCCAAGTTTACAAAGTTGGCACTTGTGAGTCTACCTGCTGGCTAAACAGATTTTTTTATTATTGTCTTAAGATCAGTATTCATCATTTTGGAAGAATGCACAAGAGGAATACAAAATTGACATGCATTCATTCCTGGCAGAGGTCTCTCAAGGTGACACTCAACCCTCTTGCTTCAATTTTTATTAAAGAAGCCTATTTTCACAGTATATGCAATGTCCTGTCATTTTTCATGATTTTGTATTTTTAAAATACTTTGATACAAGTAAAGCATTCTCAAGGATAGAAAGGCTTTGATGTTTCACCATGAAAAAAAAATGTGTATTGGAGAAGCTTTACTTAGGCAAGAGTTACAGTAGCCTCTATTAAGCTTGTTTTTCTTTCATGTACAGTATTTAGTGTTTGCTAAGGCAAGGTATAAAATCCATTTTTTACAGCATACATATTAGAAATGATGAAAAACACCAGTATCTCTGCCTTCTTTTAGGATTTTTATATCCGAGTAGCCTACAAAAGGTTAACTATACTGCCTAAAGATAGAGAAGCTATCATAGCCCAATTTAATATGTTACTTATCAATATATGGTTATTGGTTTCACTTCATCTCATAAAAAAAAATAGTATGATCCCACATGGCATCAATACTGAGCAGACAATGCTTGCAATCTCTGCTATAGTCCTTAGATCATCCTTGGAGTGCTCTGTTAAGAAAATGTGAGCAGCATGTGGTATATTCATTAATTTCAATCTTCCTACATGTATAGATTGCATGCTGAGCACACCTGCCTTCACTCCCTTTCATTCTCTTACCTTTCCCTCTCTTTTCTATCTCTAATTAACCTCTGTTTTTACCTACAATATTTCATTTTTACTTTCCCTTACCATATACATACATGATCTTGTATAACTATAAATATCTAGTACTCTCAAATAAAATATAAATATTTATCTGAGATGGTCTTAATTCATTGAGTATAACTGTCCCCAGTCACACCTATTTTCCCACAAACTACATAACTCCATTCCTCTTTATAACTGAAAATTTCAATTGTGCTATGTGTTGGCTAGTTAATGAGAACTTGAAACAAACTAGGCTAGGAATATGTTTCTTCCACCAACATCTCTGTAATTCATTGTTATGCTTTAGGATACCTGATGCTATGCTTTAGGATCTGAAGTATCCCTTAAGGCTCATGTGTTGAAGGCTTGGTCCCAATAAAATTGATGGAAGTTTTTGAAGGAGACTGGATCCTTAGAGCTCTGAACCCATGAGTAGGTTAGAGTGCTGGCTTATAGGTTCGTAATTTACTAGGTTATTGGAAAGTTATAGAAGTCTGTGAAGTGGAACCCTGGTGAAGAGGTTTGATCACATCAAGTGTTGCTTCAGAGACCATCATGCCCTTTGTCACACCCCTTCTTCTTTTCTAACTTCTAAAAATAAGCACCTTTGTTTTCTAAGTCTTTGCTCGTAATAGACCTTGAAATAATAAAACTAGCCAATCGTGGACTGAAGTCTCAGAAATCGTGAGCCAAACTAAATTGTTCCATTTTAAAAAGTGTTTCAGATATTTTGTCACAGTGAAGGAATTTAACTCTCCTGACACAATGAGTCAAGGGTGAATCAAAGGTGTGAGAAACATCTCCTGCAGGAATTCCTTCTGAAAGAAGGTAGATCCTGGATAGGGGCCACATTCCTAAGCTACTAAGTCTTACAATTTGCAGTATAAGGTTAAAGATCTGTTAAGCCCTTAAATATAATTCTGGGCACTTACTAAAAAAAAAAAAAAAACTTTAATGAAAATAAGCTTGCAGTACAGTGTTTTAAATTTGAAAGAGCCAAAATAAACCATTGTCATTATAATTTGGAAACAGTATAGGACATTTTAATAAGGTTTAAGGATTATAAATTATAGATAGAGTGTACATGAAACTATTTTTGTTCCATTTCACTAAAATACATCAGCTCTTATAACCTTGAATGCTCAGAGAGCATCTTAGAGGAGAAGAGGAGATGGTGAGAGTATAAGACCAAGGGAATGAAAAGGGCTGTGAAATGCTTTCCTTCTAGGGACAGACATGACTGATGCACATATGAACAGAAAACAGCTGTCTGCAACTACAATTGATTGTACAAGATACAGCCAGGCAGTTAAAAATTCTAAAAGGGAAATAAGCAACCTAAACCCAACCATTAGCTTAAGAACTATTGCTAAATAACTGTAGAAGGACTCACTTTGGGATTGTGGTCATTGGTAGGTACTACATTCTCATGTATATATATTGGCTGGTTATAAATTTGGCTAGTTATAAGTAATATAATATAATATAACAGTATAATATAATATATAATAATATTACAGATAAGGGAGGGAGAACTGATTGGGGGTTCTGAGAGTAGTTGGTGATATGGGAGTGATTGATAATGAAGACCAAATAATATGCATCATAATAATATACATCCATGGAAACATGAAAGAATAAATGGGAATACACACACACACACACACACACACACACACACACACACACGGAGGACAGAGTTGATAATGTCAGTGACAGATCTCTTGGCTAGCAGACACAGGGCTCCAGATTCAATCGCAACACTAATAAAAATAGCAAAGATGTCATATACAACAAAAGTTTTTCTGTATCCATTAGTACAAATTTGTGTAGTTTAAATGAGTCATAGGATTATATCAGACCATTCCAGGTTATCTCCCTCACTGTCTGCTGTGGCACAGTGTACTGCAATTATAGCGATGATACACCACAATTTGGAGAGTTCTGCTTACACTTATCATGAAAGCATGATAGGATTTGGGGACTTATTGCATAAATCTTCTCAGTACAAACATTTCACTAGAGCTATATGGTTATTATGTCAAGTGTAGAGGCTATATAAAGGGAAATACAAATTCACAGACGGCTGTGAACTCTAACTCAGGTGAAACCAAAGAAATAAACTAGGAAAGCAAGTAAGCAAAGCCAGATGGAGCAGGAAGAAGAGAAACAAAGCAGACTGGCCATCATCGTGGAGACAAAGAATATTCTTTTCATGCTCTGATATTCAAGTGTCTCCTTCATGGCAGAGAATATAAAACAATTTTTAATATTTGTTTTTCTTAAGTTAATTGCTTGACTTTATTATTTCATAATTATAGTCTGGTTTCGAATCTGAACATTTGAGTCATTCTTGTCTTCCTACCTTGTTAACTTGCTTATTCTGTGAAACTTCCGAGTCTATAATTAAATTATTGTCTCAAACAAATTTACCATAGCCATGCATACATTAGCATTTCATTATCACAGTAGGAAAAACAGAAATGTATACCATAGGATGTCAAGCTGAACGAGATCCATGCATCAAGGGTCATGCATCTAGTATCTGGCATGGATCTCATAAATAAAGAGACAGACATGATAGAATGATTACTCCAGATACTCTCAGCTAAAATTATGGCAAAGTATGCTGGCTGGAAACTATTCAGCAAATACTTATTTCAATCCTCCATTTTACCCCATTGATATTGAACTTGGCCAGTAAATTTCCTTGACTGATAGGAGATGAAGATGAATTTGATAAGAAAAGAGGGTTTAGATATATCATGATTTCTGTATCTAGTGATTCATTCTGGTGAAACCTTTCCCAGTCTCGCTAATCACTAAGGAGGAGACATGATGATCAGAAAGAAAAGGGCTGCTTCTTGGCACGGACTCCCAACCAAATCTACTCTCAGTGTTTGAAATAGAATCTCCCTCAGAACAAATATGTGGTATTGAAAGTGTCTCAAATTTGTAAGGAAAATTTTTTCAGAAGCTTCAAAACAAAAGTAAAGACAAAAGAAAGTGACAACAAACTGGCTTGCAGTGGGGCATGCCTTTAATTTCAGCACTCTGTAGGCACAGGCAGACAGATTGGGACCAGCCTGCTCTACTGAGAGTTTAGGACATCCAGGGATAAACTGAGAAACTCTCTCTAAGGACGAAAAAAGAAAGAAAGAAAGAAAGAAAGAAAGAAAGGAAGGGAATGTAGGGGGACAGATGGAGGTAAGGAGGTAAGGAGAGAGGGAGAGAGGGATGGAGGGACATGGAGAGAGAGGGAGGGAGGGAGGGACAGAGGGAGAGAGAGAGAGATAGATAGAGAGAGAGAGAGAGAGAGAGAGAGAGAGAGAGAGAGAGAGAGAGAGAGAGAGAGATGTTTAGTGCTGAGGATGTGTCCAAAGAATACATTGGTACATTAAAAAATTTATACATATAGTGTTATGCTTCTTTGAACTTCCATGTTAAAAATAAGTGAATGTTTGAAGGTCCTGCGGTTACAGTAGCCAGTTACTGAAGGAAATGTGACTATATATATATATATATATATATATGCCACAGCATAAGTATGATTCATGTTAGGAGTTCTCACTTGTGTTTAAAATTATGGCTTAAGTATTGTTATTACTTTAAACCCAGTTTCTGTTCATATCTTCCATTAAAATTACTACTTTTCAAACACAAACAAAGCATCTCATTTTCTTCCTTACATGCATTTTCAGCTGGATATCCTTGCTGTAAATTCCTGGCTTGCACATGATAGAATTCTTAGAATAATCCATGCTCACTACTCATTAGATGACAGATGTGGCCTCTTAATTTTGAGTCATAACTAAATGTACTCCCAAATATAGGTATATCTCTCCTTCCAAAACAAAAAAACCTAAGGTGCCTCTAATAAGACCCATTGAGTTATAGAGTGCCATCTAATGTACTCTCCCAATTCTAGTTAATTATAATCACAATATAGCCATAATAAAGGGCTAGTATTTTCTAGGCACACCCTAATTCATTTTAACCTTGAAAAAAGTTAAAAGACCTAGCTGATTACTTCTGTACTGGTGATGATGAAACTGTATCAAAGAAAGTTAAGTCAGAGCCTAGATTTGAATAAACAGAAACAGAGATTCCTAGGACATGGGTTTGCAAACACCAGGACTACAGACTGACATTCAAAACGTGGACAGTGTATCTCAAGGCATTTCCTGCTCACTAGCTAAATGGGGATCTATGCGAAATGATCTCAGAGGTCTCTTCCACTGTGGGTCTCTAAATTTTAGATGAATCTATTTGGTCAGACTTGTTTCCATAAAGGAAAGATCACTACATATTAGATATTGTGCAGCTGTAGAAGCCTAGTTGCTAATGTCAGCCATCCATCTTCACTGATTGAAATTCATGCTGTTTAATGCCTGTGACCTCTTAGGACTGCCTGCAAGGACAACATTTGACAGGGAGGACAAAGTCTGCTTCCAATACATTCCTTGCAAATGTCTCCATGTTCTTACTGCAAAGTTTTCAATGTCTTCCAAGGTTATATAGGATCACAGACATTTTCAAAGAATGTGCATAACTCTGCATTCCTTACCAGTTGACTTTTGGCCAGGTGTGCAAATATTAACATTGGAAATATGGACATGGTGTTGGAAAATATACCTTCAGATTCCATGGTAGATTAATGAACAACTCTTGAAGGAAACAGTTCCCTAGCCTGGCGTGACTAAAGAGCCCCACGCTTATGGAAAATCAAATTATAGTGCATGAAGGCTAGGGCTTTTGTTCAGTCACCATGTGCAAAACAATGGCAGGGCCTTGACCTCAGTACATGAGACAGAGGCATGCAATAGATGTGGCAAACTAAGTTTTCATGTTCTATTGAAAATCCCTCTACGATAGTTTTTGTTCGCTACCCTACCTATGTAAATGCACTCAGGTGCTGCTGCTAAGACAAGCTTCTTTCCTGGTTACTGATGATCTCACACACTAGCTTCAAGCCCATTCACCATCATGGAGTATATGAGTGTCTAATGTAGGACTGTTTTATGTCCTTACTGAATGACATGATCCAGGAATGGTTCTCTTATAAATCCACAACAAGTAGGTATATTGCTTCATGCATGGTGGTAGCAGTTTCTTAGAGAATAATCTTCTACATTTGCTAATTATGACTTTTCCCAACCAGAAACTGCACAGTGCTGGGTCTAGTCTCAAACACTTCTGTTCCTGCTTGCACACCCAAATGCTTCACCAGGTGTGAGTGGGCTTCAAAGGATCACTTGTGCTCACATTTTATATAATAAGATGGTTTTTTTTTTGTTTTTTTTTTTGTTTTTTTTTTTTTGGCATTCTAAATAAATCTTTGGAGTGAGATGGCTCCAGTGGTGAATGTGCTAGGGATGGAATCTGAGTTATCACCTGATTTTAATCCCAGGAGAACACATGGTGGTAGAGGAGAGTCAACTCCCTGCCTTCCGATATCCACACATATGGTATAGTGGCCCCACCAACAAACAAAATAAAAATGTATTTTTTAAAATGTAAAAACATAAGGGAAAGAAACAACCATTAATCAAAGAGGAGCCATGGTTTCTGTTTGTGTATGCAGAGAATGCAATACACATATTGCTTTATATTCAAATGTCGCCACTACCTGACACACAAGTCTAAAAGTTCATTTTCACTACAGTTTGTACTCCCAGCCTTTGTTTTGCTTACACATGCATGATTACATGCACAAAACATTAAACTACACTTAGATTCTCCAAGAGGAGTATGATACTGCGAGGACTAATGAAGACTGAGGAAAACTCGTAATTTTTGCCTATGCCGGATGCATTGCCAGGACCACTCTTCTTGTCATTGTGTTCAGAGGAACTTTCCATACTGAATTATTAATTGGTCTCTGAAGTTGGCTCCAGTTCATAGAACTTTGACAGTCTGATGGGTCTCAGTGCTGTGAACCGCTACCCAGAGACTAAGCATCCTTGACAGCCCGATAAAAAATTAATTACTCTCCTTCCAATGGCAAGGGTGAACCCCTGCCCGAGTCTGTTAAATGCAGAGCTTTATGAGTTCTCAATTTTGTCTCTCTAACAAAGGGCACCTTAGAAGTCTTTCATGAGGATTAAATAGCATATACAAGATCTCTAAACGTTCCTGGCAAACACTTTATACTTCAGTTCCTGTCACTGGCTTAATATTTTGTTTCCTTTCCCTCCTATCAGTTCACCTTTAAACAACAGAAGTTATTACACAAAATGGAGAGATGTTGGGATGCTAGGATGCTAGGCTATGAGGACACCACTGATGCTGGATTTGGATCCGATATGACAGTTAAGTTCCTTTCCCAGCTAAAGTCGTGTTTCCTCAGACATAAAAGTGAATTAATCTTAGGGAGATCTGCCTACCCTCAAAATAAAAGGAAGAAAATGTATGTTTTTAATCATTTAAACTAATAGATATGAAATTATGTGTTAAGCTTGTATTTACAAGGTTGATGAGGAAGACACAGTTCAATATTTGATTCCTTAAAATCCACTATCTTTTCTGAGAGCAGCAGATCTCTAAAAAGACCTGAGGTAAGTCAACTCAAAAACTCACAAACTGACAACTCACAAACACATGATCAGGAGTAAAACTGTTCACTAGATAATTCAGAAAATTGCAGGCGAACTCACTAGAAAAACAAGCAATAAATAAGCCTAGACTATTCTGTATACATACATACATACACACACACGAGAGAGAGAGAGAGAGAGAGAGAGAGAGAGAGAGAGAGAGAGAGAGAGAGAGAGTGTTCTTTAAATTAACTTAGTAGATGGAGGTATTTTACCTATCATGCACAAGAAAGCAGTTTTCAGAATCGAAAACTCAATTTTCTGGAGGCAGACTAAAGAGAGACCCGAGAGTACATTGCTCTTCCCTCCTTTCATTCAAAAGCACAATAAACCCCCAGCTATGCAGCTTTTGCCCACGTCATCATCAAACATAATTATGTCTTTAAACAATTCTCCAGGATTAAGAATACCCTTACTTTTAAAGAAAAGTTCTGGAGGGATGTTATTGAAGTCAATTGTTATCCATACTTGCCACAGAATATGATTTTTAAAAAAAAAAATTTTGCTTTTTTCTATGCTGGCCTTGGGAGGTTGACCTTTTGTTAGTCATTTATCTTACAGGGTTGCACTATTCATAGGCAGCCTGAGCATCTCAAACCTGTGAGAGAATCAGAAAGGAAGAGAGAAAGAGGGATGGGACAAGGAATAAAAGCCTACAGGTAAAAGTCACATCAAGGAGGAATCAAAGGACAAAGAAATGCCAAAGGGAATTTTATAAGTTCTTTCATACACACCTTACTCTGTTGCCTGGAAAAGAGAAAGAAGGAAGTCACTAAGCGTCTTGGGAGGCACAGAATGGAATCTTTGAAAGGGTGAAGTTGGCAAGATCCAAGGTGAAGCCGTTCCTACCAGTTTATGTTGTGTGGCTGTGGAATTCCAGACAATAAGAGTTGAAAGGTCTGCTCGGGTCAAGAGACACTGGAATCACTCACCTTGAAAACAAGTGTGAGTCTGAACTGTCTTACTTATGGAGCCCTTAGGAACATTCAGTATCACCCATAACAGACTTTGGACAGACTGCATCTTCCACCAATTTTGTGGTTTTCATGGTGAGAACGGAATCCAACAGTAGCAGCCTCTAGTTTCCAGAGAATTGAATGAGGAAATAGGTATGGAATTCCCCATTTGATGTTTTTGTATGAATCCTTGCACTTTTTCCTGCTGCTAATGCCAATGCTAAACTTCATCTGTACCTAAGGCATACACAATGTGGGCTGTCCTTCATACTCTGGAGCCTTCAAAGCTGTGCAGGCTTCTCCTCAGGTGGACCTCCATGCTGAGTCCTGTGGCATCTTAGTGGCAAAACAATCTCAGGACACTGAGTGAGTTGTAAACGAAATTATAGATATTCAGTATCCCGTGTGTTTGGTAGAATTATTAATAGAGAAAATGAAAAGTGAAGTGGTGTGTCAGGGTTTGCTTTCATTATTAATATACTAATAATAGCTTTGGATACAAGGATCAGGAACTCTTATGAAGACAATTATCACTGGGTTCAGGAGCTATTCTAAGTTCATGCTGATTTTATCCTAATACTCTTATATTTGCTTTTCTCAAATAATACCAAATTCGCAGGTTTCTCAGAGTTAGGTTACAGGTTTAACTCTGTGAGAGGGGCAAAGGACAATCCTCTAATTAGAAATTAAATACAAAAGAATGTATTCTGTATATGCCAGTTGAGATAAGCATTTTGAAGAGCAATAGCAGTCATATGATGGGATCAGGAAGAATGGAAAATGCTTGTGGGAAAATGCTTGTGTAGCCAGCCACCCACCCACTCTTGCCTCACCACACTAGCATTCCTCTACACTGGGGCATCAAGCCTTCAAAGGATAAGGGCCTCCCCTCCCATTGATTCCAGATAAGGCCTCTTCAGCTCCTTCAGTCCTTTCCCTAACTTCTCCATTGGGGTCCCTGTGCTCAGTCCCATGGTTGGCTGTGAGCATTCCATCTGTATTGGTCAGGATCTGGCAGAGCCTCTCAGGAGAATGTTGTATCAGGTTCCTGCCAGCAAGCACTTCTTGACATCAGCAATAGTATCTGGGTTTGGTGTCTGCATGTGGGATGGTGTCCACATAAACCTGTGGGAAAGAATTGTAAACAAAGACCTCCTACTGAGGTGACCTTTAGACAAAGGAAAGAATGATACCAGGAAAGAAGGAGATAAGCAGAGATAGAGGATATACTTGACCCTCAGGAAAATCACCAAAGGCAAAATTGGAAACAGGAGAGAGGAAGAACAGGATGGCTCCAGGCAGAGCACATGAGAAGACCAGCAGTAAAGAACGAAAGAGAAGAAAAACTAGTAGGGTTATTTTTGCATTTAAATCTAGGATTAATGGCTAGCCAGGACAGACCAAGAGGAGGAGAGCAATATTCAACTTTAGGCATACTAAACTCTAAGGAAGACATTCCTATTGAAACAAAACCCCAGACAAGGATTTGAATGTTAGTATATTACCTTCAGGTAATTGGCTCTAATAATGAGACAAAATTTCAAGCACAATTCTTTGCCAGTCTTAAACTGAATTTGGTGTAGCCTACCATTCTTTGTCATTACCTTGTGCTTCACTGAACATGCCATGAATGTACTTAAAAGCTTCCTCCGGCGTGCATGCCCTTCTCTACTCTGACTTCTCTCTCAGCTGTGAGTGATCTCTCTGGCTTGTGCCACCGCCCTGGGCAAGGTCACTCACCCTATAAACTTAACTATGTCATCACCATCTTTTTAAAAAGTTAATTAGTTAATTAAGTAATTAATTAATTTACATCACAAATGCTGCTCCCCTTCCAAATCCCACCCTCCCCAAGTTCCTCCCTGTCATCCCCACTCCCCTTCCCCTCTGAGATGACTGTATAGTTTATTATGGTCATGTCTATTCCAAGCATACCACTGTAGTGCCATAGACTAGCCATAAACTATCAAGCTATATCCTAGGCATGGAATGCTGATTAAATAAATGAGTCTTAGTCAACTTCATTGTGTTTTTCTGTGTGGACAACCACACACACACACACACACACACACACACACACACACACACACACATTCTTATTTAATATATATATATATATATATATATATATATATATATATATACTTTTTTCTTTTTCTTTTTAATTGGATATTTTATTTATTTCCATTTCAAATGGTATCACTTTTCCTGGTTTCCCCTATGCAAACACCCTATCCCCCCTTACCCTGCTTCTATGAGGGTGCTGTTCCACCTACCTACCCACTCTTGCCTCACCACCCTAGCATTCCTCTACATTGGGGCATCAAGCCTTCACAGGATAAGGGCCTCCCCTCCCATTGATCCCAGATAAGGCCTCTTCAGCTCCTTCAGTCCTTTCCCTAACTTCTCCGTTGGGGTCCCTGTGCTCAGTCCCATGGTTGGCTGTGAGCATTCCATCTGTATTGGTCAGGATCTGGCAGGGCCTCTCGGGACAAAGGTTTATCAGTCGCCTTTCAGCAAGCACTATCGGCAATTGAATCTGGGTTTGGTGTCTGCCTGTGGGGATGGTGTCCAAGTAAATTTACCATTAGGACACACCATCTACTTAAATATTTTGTAACAGTTTTTAAATAGAGAATCATACACAAAAAAATTGTCTTCTCCTTCTTGGTTTACCATGCTTCAAAATGTTGGTGACTTTTAGGCATTGTTACTTTGTTACATCTGAAACTAGAAGGACAGAGGAATCTGAACTGACCTCTTTAAAGCAATGTCCCCAGTTAGTGCAACAGTAGAGAGTAGATTACTTCTACTCCTGGATTATGCTGACTGTATAAGGCCTTGTAATACCTGTCATGCTCATGAGTTCTGAAAATTCAATAAACCCTGTGGATCATGCCACTAAACCCAATGAAGGTACAAAGAACAAACAATGAAAACCTCCCTTATAACCCTTCCTTATTTCACCGTGAAAGGACAAACAGCTGTCACTGTTGTGATACTTCCAGGGCAATGGAGTCTTCGGAATAAGTTCTTTTAATTCTTGACCCATTGATCATTTCTGCTTGAACACTTTTAAATAGAAATCCCAGTTGAGTAATTGAAGCTGTGTTAAAGCATAATTCTGTCAATGAAAACATCATTGAAGTAGAAATGGGAAAACTTACCCCACCCATCTTAAACCATGTATAGTGTCATGTATATGTAGGTATAGAAACATTAAAGATAAATTTTACTGTCACAGTTAAAAAATATTTTCCTTCGAATAAATACTGCATGCCTCATTCCCTGGAGCTGCTAAACAGTCATTGTAATATATCATGATGTGAATAGATTCAATTTGACCAGGAATTCCAGTTATTTCCTATGGTTGTCAGAGCTCATATCTCAATTCCATATCTAGATCCAGTTAACTCTCTATAGATTATATTAGCAAGTACACCAGGTGTGTCACAGACACAGCTGAGTGCCATTAAAATGTGTATTTAATTAATCCTGGAAGGACTTTAGCAATCAGTGTAAAAGGAAGGATATCCTTTGCCTTGTTCTGTCTTGATATACTACTGAAGTGAATTTTGTTGGGTAAATAAATAATGACACTAGGCTTTTATTTGTTTAGGAGAAGAACCGCATATACTCTTTATTACTGAGAGAAAATGACATGTGAGAGTAAAAGGCTATTTAATCTTTTTGTTTGCTAGAACCAAATTGAGATATTCATAAAGAAATGAAGTTGACCTTAGCACATTAGTTTCCATGTGCTAAAGCAGTCATGGGAAAGTTTACATGCAACTTTTGCGTGAAGGAAGATGAGGGAGAGGATATTGATTTTTATGAAAGGAAGCCATTGTTAGCAAAGCTGGGTGTCTTAGTTGGTTTCATTGTTTAAAAAAAAAAAAGGAAGATAAATTGTGCCAAAGCCTGCCCATAATGCAAGAGCATAGAACATTGAGGCAGACAATGGACATTTAAAAGCATTGTACCTGCTACCTGAAATGATTCGGCAAGCATTTCTCAGAAACGTAATGTTCTCAAATAATACCTGCAATGCCTTACTACATTCATTAAAGGATCTTGCCTAATCAGCTGACATTAGTAAGGAGAAATAACTAGAGATGATGTTTTAGAACTTCAGGCTGTGAAGATATCTTAATCAAACATGGTGCAATAAAGAAAACTATTATCTCCTGCCTGATTACAGCCATTCTATTAAAAAAAATTAATTGGACACAAAGCAAAGACTATTTGGAGTCTGAGGTGATCAAAAAGCAACATGAAGGTTGTGTTATCAACACCTCTTCTTTGGAAACTTAATCTCTAATAATATAACTTTTAAACTCTTTCTATTCTGTTCATTAATCTCACAGAATCACTAAAATTAGATGAAACATTCAAGAAATAAACACTTTAATCTACATCTTTTTAGCTTCTTTGTATGATCATAGGCTTGGAGTCAGGAGGTGACAGTATACCTCAGAACTTAATCACCTACTTTAACAGAATTTGACCCAGTAGGATGATACAGCAATGTAAAATGCGTATGGATAGCGTAAAGGTTTGAATTCAATCACAGAAGCCATATGGTGGAAGGAAAGAACTGATATCCACAAGATTTTCTCTGACGGCCATATATGCACAATGAAACACATGCTGATATATGTATCCTCATTGGCCCTTCTAATCAAGTGTAAACCTGGGGTATTAACATCTCAGTAAATATGTCTATTGGTGACAAGATGGATAGAATACAAGACTCTGGGTAAGACTACAGCTCATAACTACTACCAATAAATAATAAAAATCATGAACACAGTAATTACTTATATTTTAATTTATAATGTTAGAATGGAACTAGAGCCTAGAGGTTTAAAAAAAAAAATCAAATCGTACCACATTGATAATGAGAAGTCCAAGTTTGCTGAACCTGAGCAACTGCAAGTAACTTTTAGTTCATTTCTTGTGTCTGAGTCCCTTTGTGGTAGGCAGAGATAACTGCCTTCTCCGAATACATGGACAGACGCATGGATACTTTTATACTACAGACTTGTCAGTAAGAATACTAAAAGAAAGTTCACATCTGACCCTTGAGGAGTTCAGAGAATCTATATCAGAATCTTACTTGCCAGAAGAAGGGCTCAAGACAATGCCCTTTTAATGGAGGAGATGAGGCAAGGCTCTCTGGGAGTGTCACCTCACCAAAATGTGGATACTACAGGAAATGAAGGAAGAAAAGGGGTGATGCTAGACCTAGTTATAAAAAGAACAGGGTAACAATCTTATTCTTCTAAATGAGAAACCACCAACATGAAAAATCTCTCTCTCTCTCTCTCTCTCTCTCTCTCTCTCTCTCTCTCTCTCTCTCTCTCGTGTGTGTGTGTGTGTGTGTGTGTGTCTGTACTCCATTATTAATCTATGATATTAAGGAGTAAAGTTAAACCAGACCTCCACTCCTATACGCACTCTATCTTTTCCTCCCTCCCTCTTCATCTCTGTTCCCATTCCACATATAGACAACATCTAAGTTTGCGGAAACAGCTTAAGCTCAACAATTCAGTTCCATGTTGAATTCATTATAATTTTTAAAAAATTTTTACGGAATTCTCTCCTCTCCTCTCCTTTAATCTATGCCATTCTCGTGTCTATTTCATGTGACTTGACTTTCCCTCCCTAATCAGATTATGTTCTTTGGGAATATTTCCCTGTGTTATTTTACATATAACAATTTACCCTTCTTCCCTAGGGGGAAGATGGATGCTTGTCTCCATAAATCAGCAAATAATGTAAGTGCAAATAAGATTCCCAGAATACCTTCATAGATACTAAGTTGAACTTTGTCTCGTTTGCTACTCTGATATGCACTGCCCTGACCTCGAGCCATTGGGTCATCCCATTTACAAAATGTACTCTGCAACTGATTTTAAGATTACTTCATGTGCACATTTACCATAGCTTCTATGAAAGGACATTAGATCAAATGAACTAAGTATGGCTTTTGCAACTGAACCTAATTAAAATTTAAAGTATATCCATAAGTACATAAGTAACTATTATGGATCGAAGCTCAAAATATAAATATTCACAAATACAGCTCATTTTACAGAACCACACACTCAGAGTTATCTAAGTAACATGAGCTTGGCACTAACTACCACGTCAGTTTACTCATCTGTACAGTGAGAAGGCTGTAGTAATGCTAAACAACACTTTGTTTTGTTTTGTTTTGTTTTGTTTTGTTTTGTTTTGTTTTGTTTTAACAACAGAAAATCCTGGAGGAGATTGACAGGAAACACAACTCTTATTCACAGTATAACACTGTGGTGTTAATATCTGTAGTAACTTAAACCACGATAAGTTATGGTATTTAGTGTACAAGCAAGGATATGTGTCAAGTCATCCAATTTCAGTGACTTGGTTTATGCTCCTCAAATAGGTTAATAAAATCATACAGAATCCTGATTATTCAATGACAGCAATAGGCTTTAATTTCTGTACTTCTTCAAAATTTCTTTAATAAAATATAATTCTGCTCACTGTGGTGGAGTGGTTACATCGTATCGATCAGAATACATCATATTACAGGATTAATGGGAGGATAAATGCTGGGAAAACAAGGAATACAATTAAAATCACATTTTGATTTGTCATATAAACATTTTTTTTATTAAAGTTAGTGGGCTATTAAATTGAGCAAGGAAAAATAATAGAATTCATTACATGGAGTGTTCTACTTTGCCACAGCTGGAGCCTGCACTGCACACTTATTAGGTACAAGCACTGGACCAAAGTTGAAAAAATACATATTATTAGTAAGGAAATCACTTTTCCCATCAGGGGATCTTCAGTATCCTTGGGAGGCATACGGGGTGTCGGTGAGTATAAAGAATAGTGAGTTGCCTCTGTGCTCTTCTTTATCAATCCTGGACAGTAAACTCTAGGGAAATCTCGCTTTGTTTCAGCACACTTCCCTGATATGAAGGGGAAAAGGAAAAATGGGAAAATGAATGGATAATTCACTAAGGTCTAAATATAGAAGGGAGAGATCCACAGTTTCGTGAGGTATATTGAGACCTAAAAAAATCTGTTTGATTTCATTACTAAGGCCAAAAATGAAATAGGCATTCCAAACAATTCCTATGCTTTTTCCATGCCACAAAATTTATTTCAGTCACAACTCATAGCCTCTGGTTTTTGGAATGTTGTTCATTTAGACAATTATCAGAGACATCTGTTTATTGCATATGTATATTTTGGGAAATGGGTCAATTTGATGAACACTCAACAAAATACTGAAAATGAGAACTGAAAAGTTAAAGAATCAAATGTCAATGTTTTATTATTTAATCATTATTAAAGATAAACGTTAGCTATCATTAATTGAGCCCGTGCTGTTTCCTAGAAATGATGTGACATGGTTCACACATTTGCCACATCTTCAACATTTTATTTTGGCTTTCTTTAGGTCATTTGAGGAGAAGAGTTGCTGATTGGAATGCTGCAATGCCTTCATATCATTTACTTATGAGAAAAATTCCTGCGATAATTAAAACTCTGGGACTGTTTAATTAAATTTCTATGACAAAGACTAGGTCTGGATATGACTAAGCCTGACAGTTGTCACAGAACACTGAATTTCTTCCTGTAATTATTTTGAAAAAACAAATAAACAATGAACAAACATCTGGACTTCAATTCTAAGACTATCAAAAGCAAAACCTCCCTCCGTCTTCCTTTCTCCATGAATGTCCTCACTGCTTTGTTTTCATTCTAGCCACCCTTTTATCATCATCATCATCATCATCATCATCATCATCAATCATCATCATCATCATCATCAAAAACAACAACAACAACAAACAGTATGGAAGAACCATTTTTATGCAAAATAAAGAAAACGAAGGTTTGCTATCTTAACATTTCTACAAGTTAATAACTTCTGGGACACAGAAGAATGCAGTCTGGTGAAGCTCATAAGCAATTCTAAACTACTCAGAATGAATGATTGCTTTGTTAAGTAGTTATCATTAACATTTAATTTATAGAAGTTGATAGGGTATTCAACCTGATATTAAAGACCCATTAGGAATTCACATATGTGCCCTAAAGTCTGAACAGCAACTCAAATCCCCTCCTATTTTAGTGAAGGGTGTGTATGGACTGTTCTTTCTTTCTTTTTTTAATTATTTGGTTATTTTAATTATTTATTTGCATTTCAAATGTTGTCCTGCTTCCTGGTCTTCCCTCTGCAAACCTCCCATCCAGTCCTCCTCCCCTATGCCTCTAGGAGAGTGCTCCCCCATTCCCTCACCCATGAGTTTTGTAGACAAATGGATGTAACTAGAAAATACTATCTTGAGTGAGGTAACCCAGACCTGAAAGGACACATATGGTATGTTCCTGTGAAGGTCTCATTCCTCACTAACTGTGTTGATACTTTTCCTGCAAACTGGCTTAGCTATTTCCAATAAAATGGCATATAATGTTTGGGAATTTCATAATAGTTTAATGGCTTTAAACATCAGGACTACTTCACAATCAAATCAAATTAGTAGCATATTTATTGCGTATCAAACCAAAATGGGAACATACTCAAACCTACATCTTAAGGTTTTTATTTTTTTTTCCAAATAAGACATAGCAATAGAAATAAGGAACCCTTTTTAATGAATATTTTGTGTCACATAATGGGGAACTATGTGCATATATTTAAAGATAAGATTCCATCCACAAGTTTTATATTTTAACACAGCATGAAAAATATTATGGTCTAAAATTTATTTCCAGCTCAATATATCAAAGTGAATAAAAAATACTTTCACATTTATATTCTACCTCTCAACAAGCGCAAATACACAGAACCCAAAATATCTTCTGCAATTATCTTAATTACTGTTACCTTTGATTTATCTTACAAGGGTAATGCATTTGAAATTATAATTTCTCATTAACATCAGTGAGATTTCACTGGATTTTCCAAAACATTGCCTCTTTGTTGGTGGGTCAGATATTTTAAATGCATTTTGAGTCAGGTAATAGAAATGTCTTAATGCCTAGTTTTCATCTCAAAGCTCAGTTTCTAGAGGGCTATGCTCTTGCAGTGGCAGGAAATATTAAAATCTCCCAGGGAAAGATGTATCTTTCAAACAAACATATTTGAATGCATTAGTAGACAAAACTGCTATGTTAAAAATGGATCTAAATCTAAAATTGCTTTTCTCAGTTGAATGCCTGTAACTTTTTCTATGAATAATGCGTTTCTCCAAAACTAGCCTACTAAAATGTGCTGTGCAAAGAGAATGTAGAAAATAAAATTTTAACATCCTACCTTTCTGGGTGATTTTTTTCATAGTGATTTACCTCAATGTGTTGCCATTAACTAATTGTACAGAATATTATTTTCATTACAGATCTCCCCAGGATTGCTATGAGAACCAAATGGATAAGAAATGTGAAATGTAATGCGCACTATGAAGTATAAGTTAGTGAATGATGGGTAGCCCTGCCCATTTCCCTCACATCAAGTTATAATTAATCAATATATAAATAGAGTGAATAAGGAAAGGTACTCAAATTTGACACTAAGAAAGATGCATGAAGCATTCTGTGTAACAAGACAGGGTTAATTGAAGTACTGTGAGAATTCAGAGGAAAGGGAATAATTATTTTAATCAAGAAAGTGGGATAGGTAGAGAAGGGAAATGAGATGCTGTGAAGGCTGGTGGCTGAACCTCAAGTTATAAGAAGGGGAGACAGGTATGGGAGGTTGTCATAGTTTTGAAGGGCACAGATCATCTACTGCTCGTTTTGATTAAATGACATACATTTCACTTCAATAAAAAAGAAAAAATAGACAATTACTGTATACTTTCAGTGATCAGTTTCTAGCTTTAAGACATGTTCTTATCCATCACCTTAGTTTTGAGATAGCAATTGTCTTAGTCAGGGTTTCTATTCCTGCACAAACATCATGACCAAGAAGCAAGTTGGGGAGGAAAGGGTTTATTCGGCTTACATTTCCATACTGCTGTTGATCACCAAAGGATGCAGGATTGGAACTCAAGCAGGTCAGAAAGCAGGAGCTAATGCAGAAGCCATGGAGGGATGTTCTTTACTGGCTTGCNTCCCCTGGCTTGCTCAGCCTGCTCTCTTATAGAACCAAGACTACCAGCCCAGAGATGGCACCACCCACAAAGGGACCTCCCCCACTTGATCACTGATTGAGAAAATGCCTTGCAGCTGAATCTGGTGGAGGCATTTCATCCAACTGAAGCTCCTTTCTCTGTGATAACTCCAGCTTGTGTCAAGTTGACACAAAATTAACCAGTACAGCAATGTTGCCTTTATTTCTTATCAAAAGATTCATTAGACAGATTAACCATACCAAAAATTACCAGAATCCCAAAGTCACGATCTTCACCTTATTTTATTACATTCCTATTCTTCTAAAGATGATGGTTGTTCTAATGTATTTTTGTCATTGTTGGTGGTGGTTATTCTGATTTCTGTGACCTGGGCCTGTGGGCCACCTTTTCTGACCTCAGTGGGAGAGGATACCTCTAGTCCTGCAGGGACTTGTTTTGCCAAGGTGCAGTGATACCAAGGGTGAATGTGGGTAGGGGCTGTGTGATGACAGGCTTGGAAGGGAGGGGTGATATTGGGATGTACAGTGCATCAATAAGTAAATCAATGAAAAAAATACTTTCATACCAATGATTTCTCCTTGCAGGTAAATAATGAATGCAGAGATTAGGTGCTTGTTCTGAACATGCAAACATGTTAATTCATGGCTAGAATGAAGGCAGGAAATAGAGATTAAATAGGCAATAAATTTGAGCAGCAAGTGTTCTTTAATGAAAAGTGGCAAATAAAACAAAATATTTAAGACAAAATCCTAGAATTAGGCTCAGAGCATCTTTAGAACTACAGTTAAGGAGAGATACATACATGCCACTCAGCTCTGGGTAATTGCCAGGAATTTCTGAAAATAGGTTACTGAATTAGATGAATGAATCAAGACAAATGTAAGCAAAATAATTGCTTGAACATTATCACTACCACCATCATCATCCTTATCGGCATTAACATCGGATTATTTTATAAGGATTCCATATGTGGCAGGAATTCAGTATGTTCTTCTATCATGTCAAACTCCACAATCACTGCATTGGATCTTTGCATCCTTGTTCTGACAGCAGAGATGTTAAATTCTTGGATGGTGGCCATATTGGTTAGGCATACCACAGTGTGTATTCAAAAATTCCTTTTGTTTAATTACCATATTTTTTACTCTGAGAATATTCATCTCTATCACGTATTTTTTTTTTCAAGATATTTATTAAGGTCACTTCAAGCCTCAAGTTCCACTTGACAGCGTACATTATCTGTCTAAATTCTTGGCTTGAATTATTTATAATCCCCTCTGTGTGATCTCTTTCTTCTTCTCTTTCTTATTTTATATTTGTGACAGGCCTTAGAGGTGAGAAGCTTAATGCTGGTGATGAGAAATTGAAAGTACATAGCTTCTAACCAGGAGGAGATGCTAGAAATTGACAAAAAGAATTCTCAGAGGGTTCATCAGGGTGGGAACAGACCCATCTGTAGTACTATAGAGTTAAAAATAACCCTATACCTAAACCATCACCGAGACCTGGTTGTAGTTGCTAAGCGAATGGATCATTTACCTCAGAATTATAAACATAGAGGCTGTAACTGCTCATCTTCATAAGGGTTACTATTTGGCTCTTCACTCTTACATACATAACACAGTAGACAATAATGTGTGTTTAAATGAGCAGCAGGTGCATTCATATTCTCTTGCCAAGAAGTCATGCCAATGTTACGCTGAAGTGATGAGCCAAAGCTCACATCCGTGGGTTTCACTGCTATGTGTGAAGGAGTAAGGTAGTGGAACAGACAAGGTCAAATAAAAGCCCATCTGGCTTGCCAAAGGGCCTGTTATTGCCTAGGGTTGGAAAGTGTCTAGGGACATATGAGACATAATTATACAGGAAGAAAATCCAGAGTTTTGAACTCTGCTATGTTTTACACTTGATGGAGAATATTCATATGGATAGTAACTGACTTAAAAAGTCTAAGCAATTGTAAAAATGCTAACAGCCACCCAGGAGTCATAAAGGCTTTGATTGTACCTGTTGGGCTTTTTCTCATCAAATACAAAGAACCTTTTTGGTGGAAAAACAGAAATTGGTTCACAAACACATAACTTTTGTACAAATTTATCGTTATATGAAATACAAAATAGAAATGGGATCTAAATCTAGAATTGCCTAACACTAATAAATAAAATACTGTTAAATATATAGCATCTTAATATATCAATATTTTATATCTGAAAAAAAGTCACATCTCATGAAAGGACTCCAATACATATATTTTGAGGAAACCTGATACTAAAGAAAGGCTCTGGAAAATACATGTATTTTTGTCTGTGTAACATGACACGATCAGTTTAGTACTTTTATTTACCCAGATTTGATGCCTATTTTAGTTAAATTATATATATATATATATATATATATATATATATATATATATATATATATAAAATTAGTTGGCATAAAATGTTTATATTTACCATGCCCTACCATATCCATTCTGAAATGTATCCACATTCTAGAGGGAAAATCTTATACACATAAACTCATAGCATAGCATTTCAGAGTTTCCAATAGAATGTATAGATAATAAAACCATACATTTATACACATGCAAAAAGAGGGTGACTATCTGGAAAAGCTATTGATAACACTTGGATATGGTAAGACAACCTTCCAAAACCTCTTTGTGTCAATTAACTTCTATCATTAACTCTGGTTAAAATATATCTGTAACAAAGTCTGTCATTGCATCTTAAATAAAATTGGTTAAAATACTTAATACTTTAGTACAATAGCTCCTGCATTTTACAAGATAGCTCTCTGATGAAGGCCCAGCATAATCTGAAGGTATGAGACATATAAAACCACTTCAGAATTCTAATCTCCAAAACATATTTAAGAAATACAGTGTACTATGAGAATACTGGCTTGTGAGAAAGCAAACTTCACCATTGAAACAATAGTTTTCACTGAATGTTAACTTCTCCTGTACCTTCATGAAATAGAAAATCATTTTAGCATAGTTAGGAACATCTGGATGTACACCCTGAGTCATGTGATCATTTGCTGTCTTGCAATGTTTTTTTTAGTGCCACATGCAATGCATATTTTATATAACTATTCCACCAAAAACTACAGGAAGCCACCAGTTTCCTATCCTTCCGTGACATTTTATGTGTTTTGTTCTCTCATTAATTTTATTTCAGTTCCTAGTTGTTGGCTAAGACTCCCATTGGGCCTTAGTTCTTCAGCCAACTGTCCCTTACTTCAGATGCATTATCCACACCTGTCACTGTCCCGAGGGCATACCCAGCATGTCATTAGAAACAACAATATTTGGCAATTTTGGAGATAACAGATTAGCTATAGTGTTAGTAGTATGTATCCTTGCTAACACTAGTACTACCACCTGAATTTCTGTTCTGAGTGCTGTCCCATGTACAATGCAAAGCTTTCTCAATGTCAATGTTAAGGTCCTATCCGTGAGAATAATTTTTATCCTTCCTGATTTCCATCTGAGTGATACTGACTATTTTAATTTCCTCTATATTCACGTCTACCTCTCTCTCAAGACTTCCTATTTTCTGTTTTTGTACCCCCTTTCTTTCTTAATTGGTTTAGCTCTATATTTATTTATTCCCCCAATGAATTTTTTTCACATCGATGTTTGTTCTGTTTTCCAGATTTTTAAATCAGTTTCTGCTTTCTTCCTACTGAAGTCATCCTTTGTACGATTGTATTATTTCTTTTCTAACAAGTTCGAGCCTAGATGTTCAGTTCATTTTATATTTTTTCTTGTTGTAGTAACATAAATATTTAAGCTTACAAATTTCCTTTGAACAATGTCTTTAGCTTTTGGTCATATTACCTGAATGGAAAGCATCCATTCTGAGACACTATAAGTGAAGTCATTTCCACATGTAACAAATCATAGAAGCAAGAAACTTTTTTCCACTGGAGAGTAAAACATAATTTCTCATCAGAACAATGAGGCCTTTGGTACTCAATATGTCAATGCTCTCCGTTGGAATACCTTGCACACATGGTTTCGCGTATTCATGCCTACACAAATTCCTGGCCACTGTTGTCTATGCTGGTATCACTTCAGTTTCATTATGTACATTATTATTGATAAAAATTAAGGCAAGTGGATCTTTCAATACCTTCCTTATATTGATCCAAAATATTGCATGGATACAATCTCATAAAATTGCATGAATGTCTGCCCTCATCATTTTCAAAAGAACATCCTCAACCTGGAAAGAAAACCCTGAGGATAACAGTAATATGCTTTTTGAAATAATTTCAGCATTACTAGTACACTTGGTACAGTAAAAAGAAAACTGAGGGAAAACAAAAAAGAGTTGAGCCATGGTTACGCATATAAATAAAATAAGTTTAGGAGATAAGATCTCAAGGGACCTTTACTTAATTTGAGCCACAAATAAAATAAAAGTCTGCAAATCTAGTGAAATTCTAAAATGAGAGGAAGGTGTTCAAAGTTCAGAAGACACTATTTTGGGTAGTTAAATGGAAACCTTCAATATAAGACTCTAACATAAAAGTGTCATCTTCCTGAAGGACGACATTTAAGCTCCCCACACCAATCTAATTTTGAGTCACTGGGTCACTTTGTAGCTCTCATAGTCTTAGATGTCGCTCTGTAGACCAGGTTGACCTTGAATTTGTAGGTAGTCCTCCTACCTTGGGTGTCCAAGTACTGGGATTATAGTCATGTGCCACCAAGTGGAAGAAGAAGACAATGTATAATGCAGTCTTCCTGCAATAACTTATGATGTGCCAAGGTTCTTTCACTAGTTAGCCATGGAAAGACAATAGAGATCTGCAGCTCTGATTGTATGACAAATATCAGAAGCTGTGTATCTTTTTTTTTAAGCATACAGAATTTCCTTTTATTTTATTTTATTTTATTTTATTGTAATTTACTGAGAGCTATATTTGGGTTCCAAGCAAATGTGATATAATATCAATTATATCAATGGTACACTTAAATATTCATATTTACATGAAAGTAAATAGCATATAATTTGCTTAATATGGAAAAAGTCTTTTCTTAAATGAGAGACTATAAGGCATGCAATCATTTAACAAGCCTTTTTAAACCTACGCATGATTTTAAATGCAGAAAACTTTAAAGTAGTCTTCTTTAAGATTTATTTTTATTCATTTAAGTATTATATCTAGTTTTGTGTATGTGGGGTGTAGTATGTGTGTGTGTGTGTGTGTGTGTGTGTGTGTGTGTGTGTGTGTGTTCCACAACGGTCAAAGGTTTCAGCCCTCCCAGAGCTAGGGATATAGCAGGTGGTTAAGCAATCTCACATAGAATCTGATAAATAACTGTATGTCTTCTGTAAGCAGCAAATGCTTTTAATGATTGAGCCACCTCTCCTAACCCCGTGAAGTAATCTTGACATTTACTGAATATGATCCAGCCACAAGAGAAAATGGGTCTGGGCCACTGTACCAACCATTCGACAGCATACTCCTTTTGTCTTAAAAACAAGCAAAATGAAAACCAGTAAACTTCTTCTATTTGGTTAAAAAGTTTAAGATTTGAGGATGTTGCTTCGTGGACTTATACTATTTATTAGGTTATAGCTATTCTGTTGCTGAAAAAGTCTACTCTACAAATATTTTGGAGCTGAAAGACTTAATAGTGAAGAGTCCTTGTTCTTACAGAAGACTTAGGTTCAAATTCCAGCACCCATATAGGTATTCACAACTGTCTATAGTATCAGTTCCAGAATCCACATGATTACAGTCATACATTTGAGCAAGACTCTTATTCACATACAAAATAAAATTTATTTTAGTACTTTTTAAAAAAAAGAAACATTTGATATGCAAAGAGTTGTTATAGATATGACTTGTACATTGACTCTGAAAAACTTCAATCCTAACATAGCTTAATACACTCAGGCATAGTTGTAATTCTACCAAGTTGATTCCTGAAAATCTATTCCAGAGATGACTTTTATGTGTCTGGAAAGGAATTTATCAAAAAAATATATAATAGTAAGTTTTAAAAGTTATTTGTTTATTTTTCATTATTCATTTTCCTGAATTCCTATTTGCTTTAATAACATATTTTCTCTAAACACTGAACTCATTTGAGACACTATGATTATAATTATCTCACATTAATATGCTAATTTCTTTAAAAAATATACCCAATTGAAATACATAAGACTTGAACCACTATAGACTTAATTAAGTTAATTAAAATACTATCTCATTTTATTTTTACTATACAATTACTCCATTATCATTTAATGGTTTTCATAATAATAATAATACAATATATTATCCATTGAGTACTTCTGTTCTAAAACATTAGTTTTATGGTTCAGTTCATTAAAAATATCAGTCAGCTGCACTCCTACTGATTGGCCTGGTTTCCTTTAGTTGTATAAAATCTACTCTATGAACTACCAAATTATCATTGCAGTTATACAAATGTTTCCAACTAATTCCACTAGCTGATATGGACTTTGCTGACTTGCCTTGAATGTACTGTGTGGATGTGATACTGAGGTATCATTCAAGGGATTGGAAGCGCTTGGAAGAGTATTGGCTCTAGTAAGAGGACAGCACTGTAAACCTGTCAACTGCTGAAGAATATAAGGATTGCATGACCACATATGAGCTTGGCTTTGCTCATTGTTTCAGTCTCCCTTTATGTTAAAAGTTGTGATATAAGGGATGCACCAGATTTCTGATGCTGGTATGTTTTTGTAGGTGTTCCTCCTTTTCTATGGCCCGCAACACTTTTCCTGGATAGCCTGGTTAGCTCTGTTCCATCTTTGAGAACTCTAAAAAGATCTATTTCATGGAAGAATCCATTATCTTCTCTTCAATTTACCATCTTGTACCGTGATGTGTACCATTCACTAGTGCTCGCCCAATGCAAGACAAAAAACTGATATATACCCTTGATAATTTCTTCAACTCTTCCTACAAGTTTATCATTTCTGTACATATATTAGCTGTAGAGAGAACAAGAGATACTTTTATCTGGTTTGTGTGTAGCTTCTTAGAATGCCTGATGACTAAACCTTATTCTCTTCTGGATTCCACCCAAGGTCACTCTGCTCCTAGGGCATAGAATCTTTACATGTTCAATTGAACAAGTAAGCAAATAGAGCTGTATGCCTCTGAGTGTGTGTCTGTGTGTGTGTGTGTGTGTGTGTGTGTGTGTATGTGTTCATACACACACAAAAAGACAGAGAAATCATACATTATACAAGTAACATGTCAGAGAATTAAAGCAAAATAAAAAGAAAATGAGAGAAAATAAGAGATTGTAAAACAACAACAAACAAAAAACAAACAAAACTATGCTAAGGTAGATTTTTTTTCAGGGACCATTTTACTCAGTAGAGAAAACAGTAGAGTAGACTGAATCTTCTACTTGCTTCCACTCATAAAATCCTGTACATGTGTCTTTTGTTTTGAGTAGTCTAGCATTTATCTATGTATATGTGTTCCAACTTTTGGCATCAGAGGACAAGTCAAGGAATGACTGCTTTCTTGTTCTTACTACCTGCAATGTCATACATTAAAGTATATTTGCCTTTAGCAGTGACTTTTTAATACAACTCATTTGGAGACTTAACCAACGTCTATAGATAGAAATGTTGAATTCAGACATAAATCTATTTCTAAGCATCATTTGTTTCTGCTTAAAAAATTGTTTTTATTTATTTAGTATACTTTTCAACATATATATATATATATATATATATATATATATATATATATATATATATATATAATTTGAAATATACTATTCTAAATCTGGATCATACTAAATACTTTCATGACTCAAAAAGCCAGGGAACATAAAGCCCACTGCTCTACTTTTTAGCTTGAGATAGCCTCAATAGGCAGACCCTAAGCAAAAGTCACAGAAAGATAAGCTAAAACACAGGGTTCAGTGTTTCTTTATAATGTAGAAAACTACAGTTAGCGCGACAGTGCCACTTAATTACAATACATATTCCATTTTAAAATTCCATTGGATATCTTAATCCCAATCAGGTTTCCTGGTGTTATAAGAAGCATTGCTTTATTCCAATTTATTTATATCTTATTTGTAAATGGCCAATTATGCAGTTTACTAATTTCTGTTTCAATTAGGTTACATATAGTAGTCTTTGTACTTATTTATAATCCTAGATGTTTAGAAAACAATAATTCCCCATTCATAATGTACAAGATAGTTGTAAGCTAAGATAAACCATCTCCAATCACTTTTTTATTTAGAAACCTGCTGTATTATGCAGAAGACAAAATCTATTGAAACTCTATATTTCATTGTCTGTGGATAATTCAATACATGTTGAATACAATGACACCAAGCCATCTTTCAGCTTATAAATGAAATCTTAATTTTACAAAATGTTTCCATCTACCTTTGACTCATGTAGCAGTACAAGAATGTGAGACGCAATAAAAATTACTTTTGAAAGGAAATGTTATAGCTACCTTGGCTTCTATCCAACAACCCTCCATTTCTGACGAGGGTGGTTTTGACAATTATTATTGTGCTTTGCAACAAGAATGGTCAACTAAAGCCTTTGACAAATAAATGCATCATTTCCAACATTAATAGCCAACATCTAAATCTACATTTTGCCCTGTAAATGGAACTAGATTATGCATCACTGACTTATAGCTGCAATAGCCATGGATTGCTGGATGTTTAACTTACAAAGTACAGGAGAATTCAACATATGAGTTTAAATAAATAAAGGAGGAAATAGTGACAAATTCTTTTTAGTGATGACCTTGATATGGGTTATTTTAGGACTTATTTATTTCTATTTGTATCTTATTTATATCTCTGTTTTTAAAAAAACAGTAATGGTTTTAAATATTAGTGACTTACCTGTCTTGTATATAAGGACAGTTTTACTGAGATAGTGTGAACACCTAGCCAAGTGTGAGTTAGTGGGCTACAGAAATAATCTATAACTCATATGTGTCTTTTTCTAAAAACCAGCTTTGGTTGTGTAAGGAACGTTCATCAAGATACTGAATAATTCTAATGAAGCTAATAACTCCTTAAGATTTAAAGAAACCATTCAGTATCACTGTATTCAGAATATATCTGACTTTGTGTGGCACTGAGTCAACACACCCTTCTATGTAACTCTTTGAGATACTTTATGAAAATTAAATACTTGTTCCAAAGCAACCATTCTTCACATTTCCCCAAACTTCTCACTGATACATTTAAATCATCCTCACAATGACCAGCCAACATGACACACACCTGTAATCCCAAATACATGAGAATCTCAG
The DNA here is from genome assembly GCF_900095145.1 of Mus pahari. NCBI lineage: Eukaryota > Metazoa > Chordata > Mammalia > Rodentia > Muridae > Mus > Mus pahari. The sequence goes on from NC_034602.1 coordinate 41,482,847, forward strand.
GCTTGAACAACTGAAAGAAGAAGCTTACAAGTTTGAAATCTGCCTAGGCAGCCCAGGAAGTGAATGTACTGAAGTGAAAATTTAAAGGGAGATAGCTCAGAGTTATAATGCTTTTCCCACTTTTGTAGGTCCATGAGATGAAATCCTAATAGCCCCAATATAGTAATGGCTAAATAAGTGGATGAATGAATATGTGATTGAATGATATTGTTACATAAAGATGTTACATAAACTTTCCCTTTCCTCTAGAAAGCTACTGGGCCTCCTGTGTCCAAAAAGAAAAAAAAAAATACCTACCTACATGTGGTCAAGAAGAGCTGTCAAGTTTTATCTGGGATACAAAAATTGAATTTTCTTTCCTCAACTTCACAATGAAGAACAGAAGGGAAAAGGCATGTTGATAACGCCTGCTTTTGTAAGGATATGTCAGCTTGTTCAGAGAACAAATGACGCAGTGGAATGAGTGTGTGGAGAGTTTATCTGGGAGGGTTGAGCTAAATTTATAAACTGTAATGTGTGTTCAGTTTATTTTACCTCCTGCATTTCTCTCTGTCATCCTGAACATTGACATTAAATATAGGCCTGCTGAGTAAATAATATCCATTCAAAAATGTTTATGTGAAACGCTTACCCAAATGAAAGTAAGCCCATTAGTAGAAAACAGCACAATATCATACCTTCGGGGGACCCACTAATTTCAAGAAATTAACAACTTGAATAACACACAATTCTACATTCAAAATGTCCTTTTTGTTATAACAATTCCATAGGCTTTTCTTCTACGAAGCCTGAAAGAGGCTGTAGTTATTGCCTTAGTTTCAAATTACTGGTCTCTAACAAAATATACTAATCATTGTTCAATGGAGAATGTGTGTGTGTGTGTGTGTGTGTGTGTGTGTGTGTGCTTGTGTGTGTGTGTGTGCTTGTGTGTGTGTGTGTGCTTGTATGTTTTTGTGTGTTCAAGTCCTACTTTTCCAGTTATAATTTATCCAAGTATGAGAAAAGTACTTTTCCCTCAAAATTCAGTGTTTAATTTATATTATATTAAGACATAATACAAATAGAAGTGATAGACAATACAGGCAATTTAAGAAATAGTGACACTGACCTATACAATAACATTTGAGGAATAACAAAACACTGTTCAGACTGAGAAATATATTTTGCATATTCTATCTATGGTCTCATTTATTGATTGTCTGATTCTTAAATATAAATTCTAGAACCATTCTCTGAGACTAGAATAATAAATTTAGAGCACAGAATTTTTAAAATGATGAAACAAGTCTTCTGATTAATAAACAAGGACCCTGATATAGCTGTCTCTTGTGAAGCTATGCCAGTGCCTGGCAAATACAGAAGTGGATGCTCACAGTCAGCTATTGGATGGAACACAGGGTCCCCAATAGAGGACCTAGAGAAAGTACCCAAGGAGCTGAAGGGGTCTACAATCGTATAGGTGGAACAACAATATGAACTAACCAGTACCCCCAGAGCTCGTGTCTCTAGCTGCATATATAGCAGAAGATGATCTAGTCAGCCATCATTGGGAAGAGAGGCCCCTGGGTCTTGCAAACTTTATATGCCCCAGTAGAGAGGAACACCAGGGCCAAGAAGTGGGAGTGGGTGGGTAGGGAAGCAGGGGGGGGGAGGGAGGTTATAGGGGTCTCTGGGGATAGCATTTGAAATGTAAATGAAGTAAATACCTAATAAAAAATTTTGAAAAAAAGAAATAGTAACAGGAAAAAATAAACAATGCAATAACTATCATATAGCAAGCAATAACAATAAGTAAAGAATTGCTTAGTGTTAATTACATGAGATACTTGAGATTTGTATGAATATCTGTGATAGATAATTCAAAACTGCAGATTTTAGTTTACTGAAAGTATTATGAATACTTGACAAACTGATGAAACAATATTCAGCTAATAACAAGTAGATCATAACTTCTCATTTGCAATGAGGAAGTCTTTTGGAAGGTCTCAGGCAAAGTGAAAGAATAATTAATTCAACTGATGCTTTTTCCACATAAAGGATCCTGTTAGAGATTATTTGTTCTAAACTTAGCTTTAAAGCAACAGTGATAAGAACAGAAATGTGTAGAATGAGCTTTTACAAACTGAAAGCCTGCCATCAGTGACATACCTCCTTCAAGATGATACATCTCCTTCAATAAAGCCAGAACTATTTCAACAAAGCCACATGTCCTAATTCTTCTCATCCAGTTCCTCTGACTAGGATCTAACATTCAAATATATGAGCCAATAAGGACTTATTCTCATTCAAACCACCACAATAAGCATCTACCAGAAGCAGAAAAGATAAACTTCCCCTGAAAACCTTCAAGGATATCGAGGTCTTGCCAATATCTTGACCTCAGACTTCAAACCTCCATACCTGTAATAAACAAGTGTTTAAAGTGTTTCATCTCCACAGGAGAATGAGGTAGTACGTAGTACTTATTATGTGTACACAAACATTTAAAAATCTTACGTTGCAGACTGGGTCACAAAGTTTTACACAGAACATTATCAGTAAGCACTGACTATGGTCATAATTAGGTATTATGGTGCATCTTAAGTCACTCCATCATCACTCTGTGGAAGAGCTATTTACTTTGTTTGGTCTGTAGGTTCTGAATGAAATTGGCTTATGCTGGGTCTTTTAAAAATCAAAGAATGAAATATAATATGGATTGATTCTGATCCCCAATGGCTCAGGTGTTAGAAGTTTAATCACCGAATTTTTGTCTTGGTGTTTGGAGTGGGACATATTTAGACAATTTAGAGTTCTAGGAGTAGAGTCCCCAGGATGACATCAATGACATTAGAATGGCATAGGTAGAGTCCAAGTGACCAATAGCTTCATGCTTATTCTATGACTCCATCTTATAACTTTACCATGTTGTGACACAGAAGGAAAGCCTTCACCAGATACTGAAAACCTGTTATTGGAATTTCTAGTTTCTAGGACAATGATGAAGGACATCTCTATTCTTTATAAAGTATCAAATATTTGTAGATAAAGTAACAAAAATCAGAACAAGGATCTGGGAAAATGTCTCAGTGTTCTTACTGAGTAAGCAAGAAGTCCTAAGGTGGAGCTCCAACATCCATAGAAATATTATTAGCATGCAAATGTGTGGCTGTAAAGCCAGTCCTTTGTGAACTTGAAACAGTGATGCCTAAGGTGTATTGACTGATAACTTAACTCTAGGGTCAGTAACAGATCCTGTCTCAAGAGAAGATAGTAACAGATCGGGAAACTTGTTACACTCTGCTGGCCTCTGTATGGTTATGTGCAATCTCCCATGAGTGCACATATAACTCACACAAATAAAAAAAAAAGGATGAATGAATAAAGAATGGCAAAGAGAAAAAAATGAAATAGGTATTGTAACAGAGTATCACCCCTAGCAAAGAGTAATGATTCATTTCGAAACTCTAAATAGTCTTTGCCTGTAAGAAACTTGACTTGCATAAAATGTATTTTCTTTGCAGGTAATATTCAATATATCTAAAAAGCTCTAGGCAGAATGATATCCACATCTTTTGTGACCTGACAAGATACTTATCTTATTCAACAATCAGTGACTAGAGAATGAGCATTTGCTTTGTGTCAATCAACTCTTTGCAAGTGGAATAAGGTGTTTAGTAGACAGAAATTTAGAATGTGATGGAGCTCTGAATAATAACTTGATGATTTTACTACCTATATATTCTGGCCCACTATAGAAAATGTATGTAATTTATACTTTATAAAGCAATAGTATGCTGTTATTTCCCATCAACTCCACACTCACAGGTAGTTTATTAAAACTAATTATTATATGTTGTGGATTGGTTCTAATCCTTTGAATCAATCTGACCTACCAAATTGAGAATCTGTATGTCCAAACATTGAAAGTCCTTGTCCATAACTTGTTTTTGATTGATCAATGAAGAGCCAGTAGTCAATGGCTAGGCAGATAGACCAAGGCCAGGCCTTTATATTTGCACGGACTAGGGGCTGAGAGAGAGAAAGGAAGAGAATCACCATGATTTGGAGGAAGACAGATAAAATTTAGAACTGCAGAAGGAAAATCATGTGAAATGTAGGTGAGAAAGAATGTGGCCCATGGAAGGGCAGCCTCCAAGTGTCTTGGGCAGCAAAGACTAGGGAGCCACTCAGAAGGAGCCAGGACAACAAAGATAAAATATAGAATAAGAAGAAATTAAGCCAGGAGTACTGAAGGGAAATTTGTGCTTGCTGCTGGGAGGATTAGAACTGCCCAGCCTCCTCTGAGCTAATCAAGGCATATTTAAAATTAACTGACATGTGTGCTTGTGTGTGTGTGTGTGTGTGTGTGTGTGTGTGTGTGTGTGTGTGTGTGTGTGTGTGTGTGTGTGTGTGTGTGTGTGTGTGTGTGTGTGTGTGTGTGTACGTGTGCATGCATGTGTATGTTTCATTCACAAATCCTGATAGCTCTTGGGCAGGAGTATGCGTGTGATCCATTGGGGTCACATAGCAGTTAACCAAACTACTGCTACAGTTATTGAATACTCAATTCATAAATAAATATTTAAAATTATGTGTCTAAAACTTTTGAGTAAATATTGCAATGTTTTTCCTTTTATTAGATGAAAATATTTCTCTACAACAAACACATTTTTCAAAGGAAGCACATTGAATACAAATCCATGCATATGCCTTATAAATAAACCATGAACACTCGGTACATATAAGCAAGATTCTGGTATAAAACTATAACTCCCTAAGACACCTGAGAGATCTCACTTTACATTTTGGTATTCTTAAAAAATAAGTGTATTCTTAGAGGAAGTGTGAGAAAGAGGGGTACCAGATATGCTAAAGCTTAACTTTTATTTCCCCCAGAAAAGGAACACTTTTGTTTTAAAGACTTTTCTGACTTCTTTATAACATCAGAAGAATTAGGGTAGCTTTCAGGATTCTTACTGTACTAGGCACACTATTGAAATAATTTCTTATTCAAAATCTGTAAGTGCCATGATAATCACTTGGAAGAACATACATGCAGACGCAGACTCAAGAATGCAACTGTGGAATTTTCTATTCTTTTCTGAAGCTACACCCCTTTGAAAAGAAAACTCTCTATAGACAAGACAAAATTGAATTTTAATGCACTTTGATCATCCTTGAAATTAGAATTTACAAATCAACCCTTGTGAACAATTCATTAAGATATTATTAGACTGCACAGTGGAGTTAAGAGCCAAGAACTTTAGTATCTGGCAACTCTAGAGTTGAATAATCTGTGCTCAATCATCATCTCAAACATTACTCGAGCTCTGTGATTATTAAATTTTTCTTAGGCTTTCTGTGCCTCACCATTTTCATAGGAAATTTTAGGATGACTTCATCTATTCATAGGGTAGAAATGTTGATGCTTACAAAGGCAATATGTAAGAAAGCTATCCCAAAATCTGACATGTAGTTTGTTCTCAAATAATAATATCCATTAAGAGAATGATACCTGGTATATACAAATCCTAGGAACTAGCTACATAATTTAATGCCACAATGATACACCTTTCCATCTCCAAACTAGATGACATACAAATTTTTCACATCAACACTTAAAACTATGGTGTATGATTTATAACATAATTCCAGGATGCATTTATGTTTCAAGGATAAATCATGAACTAAACCCACTATAAAAATGTTTCATTTCATATGCTTATTTTGAGTTCAAAGTAGAGAAGAATTAAGAAGGAAGAAATAAGCAAAAAGTATAAGTCCCAAACAGAAGGGAATGTGACAACATGTTCAGAGAAGACTCTCTCAGTACACAGTGATGTAAGTATGGTATCAGACTTATTTTTTCCCTTTCCCTGCCTTCTACCTCTTCTTTCTATCCTCTGGTCACCACTAGTTTGTCATGTTGTTTTCAACTTGTATGTGGTCAATTTGTAAGATTCCTCTTCCATGTGAGATTGTCTACTGCCTGTCTTTCTGCATCTGTGTTATTTCACATAAGACTTCATATACCCTTAGGTATCATATTTGTTGTCATGGTGATAGACTTCCAGGTTTCATGGCTGAGTTAAGTATTGTACTGCTCATGTCATGCAACATGTCTTCCTTATTCTTTTTGACACAGATTAACATTTAATCTTATTTTTATTTATTTGCTCCTGTAGACCATAATAGCACTGTCTCCTAAAGACATAAATCCAGATCCAAGCTATATATGTATATATACCCAAGAGATTTTAAATTGGGGTATGATTAGGCACATTAGACTATATAAGTAGGCACAACTGGCAAAATTCATAAATGATAACATGTTTTAGAATCTTTGCCATTAGTCAACCTCAAAAATAATTAATTACAGGTTACTTTACTGCCCACATTTATACATTGAAGCTAAGACTGAGAAATTCATTTGACTTTGGAAATAGAAACCTTAGATTTCAAACCTAGAAAAAAAAAAAGGTCATTAGCTTTGGAAATTGATTCCTTCCCATTACACATTACTGCTGGAAGAAAAACTTGGGAAATGTGAAAATAATTAACACAAAGAAGGTTGACACTGAGAGAAGGTTGAAGGGCACCATGGCGAGATGAAATGAGTTTTGAGCTATTCAGGGAGATCAAGATAAGATCCCTTCCATACATATCTGTCTCATCTCTTTGCCTTTATTGAGTTTTATTTTATTGCAGTTTGGAGGAATCTGGTGAAGACAACCTGAAGAAAAAAATAGCAGTTACAAAAAATCTTTACATAGTGAATACTTAAAGTTAAGCTGATGTCTAAAGCTCTAAGTATTTCTGAGTGCATGGCATAATGTGAATATGCACCAAATGCACCAGTTAAATATTTGCATGTGCTAATTGACAGTTCTCATGACAATGATATGAGGTAAATGGGAAAGCTTTCTATATATGTCTCTGGATATATGTGTGGTATGTGCTCACATGGATAGCGAAGAATACATGGGTTCTAATATGCAGGCACACAAATAATGTATATGTACATCAGAGGTACACCCGCTGTATTTCTGGATTACTTTCCTTGTTTATGTATTGTGACATGGTCCATTGCTGAATTAAGAGTTCACAAATTCTACTTTTATAGCTATTCAGTATAGCTATAAAAGATACCTGTCTTTACCTCTTTAGCACCAGAATTATACATGTGTTACTATACTTTTCCAGATATTATTAGTGTTAGTCTGACAAGTTCTTTATCCACTGAGCCATAACCTCACACCTAGTACAAGGTTCCTTATCTCCAATTTTCATGTAAGGCATCTACATTCAGCATTGGTGTGGCATCCCCATATCTGAAGATACTGGCAGAGACTGGTATGATCTAGGCCCTCTGTCTTCAGATTCCCAGATCCTATGACTTAAGCTTCACTAAAAATTGAATGATTAGATGTCTTTCAGCTTATTTCAAGTACTTATAAAAATTTTACCTTAAAAGTTTGACAAAACATAAATTACTATATAAAATTAATACTGACAACATTGTTGATCGTTGAAGATATAAAACATGCCCTCAATTTGTTGAATGGCATTCCAACAGATTGTCAGAAAAACTGGGACATATACTTATTAGAACACATTACAGGAAAAATTACAAAGCAATTTTGATCAAAAATATAATGTAACTATAAAGAACATTTTGCCAAAAATGAGAAACTTCAAAGAAATTTGGCTCATTATCATTTTCTTGAAATTGAGTCATTAGGCATACATCACAGCCTCTGAGAAAAAAGAACAGGAATGAGTAGATAATGGAAAGGGTAACTTCTATTGGCTTCTAAGAGGGTGATGTACTGTGAATATGAATAAGTGAAAGTTATATGAAATGTAGAAATTAGCATTCACCTAAAAATACAAGCACTAGCCCATCACTGATAATGAAAAGGTGATTCTAATGATAATGATGGCATTAAATAAAGACAATACACACACATGATGGTCTAAGCATATTCCACAGTGTATAAAGTTTACTTCAGCAATGAGTTCTATACAAGTTCCTTAAGGACAAAATGATGCAAAAATGAACATTTAAGAACTTGATCTATAATGCTTTTACAAATGCTTATTTGTATAATTATTGATTTAAATCATAATTTACTTTGATTATACCACATGCTCCCCCAAATAACAAAATCATGCACTTTACTTATCTCAATAAAATTGTATACATTTGTCATTATAAATGGTATCCATTTTATTGTTAGTGTGAAAAAAAATATTTGTTGGCTAAACTTTTGATAGAAGAGATATAGCCAAACTTTTAGACTGACTGTGCCTAGAATTCCAAAAGGTTGCTTGGCTCAATGCTTCACAGTGAGTGACCATGAAGTGTGTGGATATAAGCAATACAGCCAAGGCATTGGGAAGTAGAACTGGCATGGAGGTATAAGATACATCAGAGGCAATTGTGTGACAGGAACTCAATTAAATCACACCAAACAGAAAAGTTCCAAAATCATCCTTTGGAAACAAGCCACTGTGCTAAAGCCTTGATGCAAAATTCAGAGACAGAGAAACCCAACTGATTAGATAGAGTCTAATGCATTACTTAGAAGAATTTGTCAACAATTAATGAGAAAGTATATTTACTTTCTAAGTCCATTTGTAAAACTATGTCTCTCCTGTTACTAAAATAATCCCAGGGTCTTCCTTAATACAGACATAATTGCAACTATTATTTATGTGTATGCTATTCAAAATTCAGGCTATTTCTTCATTGGAATAAACCTCCAAATCCCTGTATCATTAGTTAAAAGAAGTAGTTGCCACAAGATGTGCTGAATGTCATATGGTTAACACTACAACTATCGTCTTCTCACTAGCCAGTAGACAAACAGTTTTCTCTTATCAACAAAACTATCATTGTTCTCAGGAAAGTTGAAATTATTACCCACCAGGGACCACTTTGTATCTGCTTTGAGACTGGAGGCAGTGACATTCCACTAAGGTTGATAGATTAGACTTTTTTTAATTTCTGTATGATGAAGACTTAAATTTTAAATAAATCCTGGGTTTATGATCTAAGGAAAGCATGTTTAAGACCTGGCTCTAATGATCATAATGACCTTGTGACTATCTACCTTATTTTCTGGCTTGTCCTACTGTCTACCAAAAAACACACATGACTCAACATATTTAGAAACACTACATGAAAACTGTATACTATACTTCTTATTTTAATAATAATCTATCATTGTCTCTTTTTATCACTCCATCTCATGCCTTCATTCAGGTGCCACTTTTAAAGCTAACACAACATTGGTATTTTTCCAATGCTGTTCAGTAATCCAACTGAGAAACTGAAAAGTTAAAAGTTGGGAAATACCAACTGCCACATCAGTGATAATAGTAATAAGTCCCCAGTGGTAACTGTATAGCAGATATCCTTAGACCACTGTAAATATTATCCACTAAAATGATCCTATCCTGATATTGCTCCAGATCTTATATCAATTAGTTAACAAATGATGGAGACTGCCATTGTGCTTGGCATGCCCATATCAGTGAAAAGTTGGGTCTTCAGTCCTCACCTACACTACCTGAAGCAAAAATACAGACTAAGTGTAAGAGAGAATCAGGGTAAATAGTTAACAGATATAACAGCTAGAGGGAATTCATCCAACCTAAGTGTTTATATAACAAGCAACTGAACAAACCAATGCATGAAGAAATTAATAATTTGTCAATATGTTACATTGAATCTTGTCCTTGTGATAAATAATATGTTCTTTTTCCAGTGGTCATTAAATTTGGTGAAGACTGATTAGCGTGCTACTGCTCTTATTTATGGATTTCAGCATTTCTTTTATAAGGTAAGCTGCAAAAGTCTAAGAACTATTTCATGCTATACTATTTAAATATTTAAAGAAAACACATGGTGGGACTCATGGCTCTAGCTGCATATGTAGCAGAGGATGGCCTAGTTGGTCATCAATGGGAGCAGAGGCCCTTGGTCCTGTGAAGGTTCTATACCCTAGTATAGGGGAATGTCAGGGTCAGGAAGGAAGAGTGGGTGGGATGGTGAGCAGGGGAAGGGGGGAGCGGGGAGGGGATAAGGTGTTTTTGGAGGGAAAGCTAGGAAAGGGGATAACATTTGAAATGTAAATAAAGAAAATATCTAATTAAAAAAGGAAAAAAGTAATATAACTTTACCAAGAGTTATTAATATTACCGCATTAAAATAACTACATTAGTTTTTACATAGAAAAACAAATATAAACTAATTTCATTTATACAGCCAGATTCTTAGTCTCATACAACTGCCTTATTGTGCATTTAATTGAAGAAAACTGAAATTTTCTTTATAGAACCTGCTCACATTTATTGATTGTATGCACCTGCTATACTACGGCAACAAACAATAACTACACTATGGATTATTATGCACACTTGCAAAAATGTGGAAGTCACAGTAGCTTGTCAGAAATTTCCCCACCTGCTGATCATCATGGCCAACTTTAAGTGAGAAAGGAAAGAATAATGATTCAAGAAGTGAGAAGACCTTCACTTCTTTTCTTGATTCTCGCAGGTTTGTTGCTTGGTTTTGTTTCGAGACAGTCTTATTTTGTAGCCAAGCCTGGCTTTTAACTCTTAGCAATCTTTCTGCTTCAATCTCCCGAGTGCTGAGATTACAGGTATGTGATGCCATACCTGGTTCACATCACCATTTATGACACATTCCAACTAGATGAGATTGAAACACTAAGTTTTCAATATGTATAAGTGTTCCAAACTGTATATATCAAGCACTGGGTGACCTAATTCTCAAACGCTGAACTACACGTAAGATACATATATTCTTCAGAAGTGTGATTCTATACAAAAACATCCTCAAAATTCCACTGATGTGATCTAAAGCAATTTGCTGAGAGTGAAAGAAACAAAGGTCATCTTGAAGACGAGGGTACAAGAATAGCAATTAAACATAGAAAAGACTTGCATGTTTCACTATTGAGAAGAGAATAGTGGTGAAGGTGGTTTTGTATATCAAATTAAAAATATATTTAAAAGAAAATACACAATTTTGTCACTGTGAGGTCTTGTACCTCACACAATATTGTCACATACTTACATAAATGAGGAATAATGTGTTATATGAATATTTTCACTGCATATTGAAGTATTTAATACATCCCTGAAGTATCAGGATTGGACCATTATAATTCAGACCTTACATTACAGTGAAAGTCTGAATCACAGAAGACCTAGTAAAATAAATTGCTTTTTCCTGCATTAAAATCTCTTGAGCATCTACTACTATGAGCTTGGTTTCATGCTGAGCACTAAGGATACCAAGAAACTAAGGCTCTTTTTCACAGAAATAGCAGTAGGCATAGAAATGAAAAGGAAGAACCAGACCTTTCATATACCATAGCAAAGTGATCAGGGAGAATATTGAACTGCTTCTGTAGGGCCAAAAGGAGGGAATTATACATGTACCCTGGAGCTGGGAGAATACAGCAGGAGGGAAGGATTCCAGAGACAGTTATAGCTGAAGAGAGCTTAGTCTAGACAGCTTATGATGGGTAAAATAAATACAATATTAATGATGTAGTGTTGGACTGGAGAAGTGAGTGGTAAATAAATACTATAAGTAACAGAGATAAGAAACAAAACGTCTATGAAAAGTAGAACTGTATTATCTGTGCTCTAAACAACATGAGAGGTTTGAACAACACAGGAAGTTTATCTTTTCGTCCTTGTCTTTGAGTTTCTATTGCTGCAACAAAACACCATCACCAAAAAGCAAACTGGGTAGGAAAGAGTTTATCTGGAGAGCAAGGATCCTACTTGCACCAGTCACCATGGTTTAGGTCCTTCCCCATTAATTTCAAATTGAGAAAATGCCTTACAAATGTATCTCATGGAGACATTTTCTCAACTGGGGCTCTTTCTTCTCTGTTGACTCTAACTTATATCAAGTTGACACACAAAATGGCCAGTACAGCCTCTTGTAGAGTTCATAAATATCTTCATTCATGACAATGTTAACAAGTAACTGCTGACTAAGAAATCCGTATCATACTAAAGTTCCATGAAGATATAGGTATCATGTGTGCCTTGCTCTCCATGACATCAATGCCTTCATTGCACAAGCTCTTCCAAAAAGTTCTGTGTACCAGCATCCATATTGATTTAGCGAAGTCTTTAACAATGCAAGATGGAATATACAGTTTAGTAAAATATAAATGTGGCATGAATAAAAATAAAATTCCATACAGGTGAGAAAAATGATAAGCTTAAATCAAAAGGTGGGGAATGATGATTTTGAAAACTATGGCTGATATTTTGAGTATAAAATTTCCAGAAAGTATAACCAGGCTTATTTGCACATGTGGATCACAGTGTCAGATGAGTTTTTGTTTTAATTCTTGTCATATTTTAATTAGGAACAAATGATGAAGTAGCATTCTAAAGCATTTTTAGTGGAGGATGTAGCTATCAGAAAGCCTCTTGTCTAATACGACAGGCAAGCTTGACTTGGCAAGCATAAAAAGACTACATAATTTTCTAGGTCTGGTACATAACAAATTTCAGAATCCTTTGATTAGAAATCAAGAATAATTTCAAACTACTAAGAGTAGAGCATTAAATACAGTTGGGGTTCTTGTAAGCACAGGAGATGGGTGATATGGGATGGCCCTATTAACTTTTAACCCAAAATAGAAAGGAGGTGTCAAGAGAAAAGAATGTGAGAAATGACAGTTAGAAGAAAAAATTGAACTTGTATAGATTCTATTTGACCACATGGTTAAGTTGATAGACAAATCAACACATAGAAAAATCACATTTTTATGACTTTAGATTATTTATTCTGCCCCATCTTTCAAGTTCAACCAATGTCCACTCTAAAAATAATATTGATATCTCCACTGCAATGTAGATGTTTTAACTTTACTATTTTTAACTAGAATGGTTTGTACCAATTTTCTATATTTGTGAGGGACAGACCATTTTAGGGCCAGATGATACTAAATTATCTAAAAGGAAGAAGTATAACACAATCTAAGTAGCTCTGTATGAAAGGAATAGTGATCATATAAGGACAGTCATAGCCACAGAGAGACAAATGGGATCAAGCTAGAGAAGTATGGAAAACAGCCAGAGCTTATCAAGAAGAGGAAGCTAATCCAGATGTGTTTGGAAAGTGTTTCATATAAAGAGCTATAAGGTCTTAACATGGCTCAACAAAGAAAACCGCTGGCACTTGAGATAAATAACTCCTGAATTTACCTAAGAGATTTTTAGAGTATCAATTATATTTTAGCTACCCTCTGAGGTATTCTAACATATGAAGGTGGGATATATAAAAGAGAAAATTTTAATTCTACATTAGTAAAAATTCATACTAATAAAGTAATCTCGTCACAGTCCTATTTTAAGGAAATGGGGAGAGTGTCTGTGGTTGTAAAATGGGGAGAGTGTCTGTGGTTGTAAAATGAATAAATAAATAAGTCAGTGAAAAAAATGTATGAAGAAACAGACATGAAAGGTCTTGACATAGACATCTCCTTTACATTTACCTTCAAATGAATTACTGGCTGTGGAGAGTCTATAGCCCGCTTTTGAGTATTTCAAGCTTTCTGTGATTTTTTTGAGTCAATTTTATGAATTTCATAACAGGTAAAATTATGCAATTTTATTCTTTTCCATCACACAATGCAAATTAGCTGTGTCCAAATGGTTGCTGCCCTGGGATTCCTTCTGCATATACTTATACATTGTTTTAGCATTTCAGATTTACATAGCTTCTAGCATGGTCCCTTGATCTCACCTTAGTATCTTATTGACTCCCTCATTAATAATAGAGTTAATAAAATATTTGAGATGTATTTTACTTCATATTTGTGTAAAAGCCTTGATTTTACATTTCTGTTAAACACCCTCTAATATATAAAAGTGGGAAATTAAAACCACCCGTGTCCCCCTGAACAAGACTATTCTAAAAAAGATACAGGGATTCTCAGATAGGACTATGTTGAATTGGAAAGTTCAGCCTTTAGCCTTGCAGGTAGATATATGGAGCTGCAAGTGGCCAAAGCTGTAGTACAACAAATATTTTGGAAACTTACTTAAAACACTATGAAATTTTGGTCATTTTTTGTAATGTGCTTATGAAGTTCTCAGGTATGGGCTTATAGATGATAATGTAGTATACAGTGTATAACGATTGGGCAAGCCTGATAGAATACCATCTAGGTACATTTGCTGTACAGCTTATTACAATTCCAATAATATTTAATACATAAGTGACACTTTTGCGAAAATAATATATTTTTCTCCTGTGAATGGCTTGTTAACTGTAAATGTCTTTGAAATCCAACAAAAGGCAACTTATGACTGCTAAGAGAGAGAAAGAGAGAGAGAGAGAGAGAGAGAGAGAGAGAGAAAGAGAGAGAGAAAATGAGACTCTACCAGGGGTGANGAGACTCTACCAGGGGTGAGCCCACTAATTTTAACCCAATACAAAGTCGTGAATTCTGAAACCATATATACACAAACAACAAAAATGTACTCGAGATATAGAGATAGTAACAAATATTTATAACACACATATAACAAATATAACAATACATACACAATATATATTGTACATATGTATTTTATATATTTAACAGTAAAATTAAAGGAAAAAACATTATGAACTTGAGAGTGATGAAATACATGGGGGACTAGAGAAATGAAACTGAAGTTATTTAGCTATATTTTAATAAAAAATATATTAAAGAAAAGAAAGCCAGTACAAGTAGGGCATCCTGTGGTGCTTAGTAGAAGGACATAAGTGAACTTGGAACAAGTGAATTTAAGATAATAGAGGGACAGTTTCAGGAATAAATTTTTGATCAAAAATATAGGAGTAGGGATTTGATTTTGAAGTTATTCAACTAAGAGAATCATGGCAACTGTTAGCCTGCATGTCTCCCTCCACAGGGCTGCTGGAACACAGCCAACATACATGCCAGGCAGCACAGGATAGCTGGGTCAGGAATGGGGCAAAATCCAGTTTGTTTCCCAGTGAGTGCTGAGAGTATAGAGGGGCTGGAAGAGAGGCCTTCTCGGTAGAATTGTGCTTGGCTCTTTATGAGGAAGGCCTCCTACCACAGTGTACTTGATGAAAGAGATGGTCCTTGCTTGTCCAAACTGCTTGATATTTATGGCAGATTTGAATGCATAAATCTTACTCAGAGTGAACCAAGGATTAAATACCTGTTGAAGGAAGGGGTGCCCAGGAAGGGCATCATTGACTCATTGGCTAAACAATCAGACCCTATCTAGACACCTCATTATTAACATGGGAACTCCAGGTTTTCACGTTACATGACTGGTTGTCATGGTCCTCTCACTGGGGTGTTATGATTATTTGTCCAAAGGACAGTTGGGGCTAGTTGAGAGCAGGTCCCAATGACCACTATTCTCAATTAAGAGATTTGCCAAGGTTTTTGAACCTGCTTCAACCTTACCAGTTCTTCTGTCTGGCGGCATGGTCCTCTTTCCCCACAACAAACAGAATCTTAGGGAAAGCTATCAAATAGCACCTGCATTCATGAAATCTTAAAACAAGGCCACTATCAGAGTAGAGAAAATAATATATTCTCTACGATGGGTTTCCTTACAAAAAAATGACTCAAGGACATCTTTTTATTGTCATCAATTCAAGAGAACAGAAATTGAATATATATATATATAGATAGATAGATAGATAGATAGATAGATAGATAGATAGATAGGTTCATTTGTTTAGCTTGCCTTTCAATGGATGATTTGGGAATCCCCATACCCTCCAATCATGTGTTATAGACTTGTTCACCAGGATGGCAGGCTTAAAATGGGTAGAGATAGAAAGAAGCCATTGGATCCACAGAGGTAAAACTCCTGGATGAGAAAAGTAATTTCTCATGAAAATCGGTTGCTGTAAATTTAGAATCTGCTCTCTATGAGCACTGCTACTCTCTACATTGGTAAGAGATGCTATGTTCTCATGGGAGCTCCTGCTGTCAATTTCTGCCATGAGGATATTCAGCTGAGCGTGACCTTCATTGGAGTCTATGCAACACTCTTTTAAATTTTTGCCTTCAGTAGGGACTGCCATCTAAGCCTATACTCTATAAAGTAACCATAACTTCTGACTTAAAAAAACTGACATATCACCATAAAAAACTACTAAGCATTTTTCATTTTTTAAAATTATCACTACTTCTTATTTTCAGAAGGTCAATGAATTTCACTAGAGTCTGACATCACATTTATATGCAGAGATGGCACTATGTCTTCCTTTGACTAGAACACTCACTGATTCCACAGTTGATTGTACATGCGAATACCTGTCCCTTAACTAATGGTTTAATTAAATGTCATAACAAAGCACATACTGATAACCAAGTTTTCCATTCAGTGTTCTACTGGCCTGTACACCCAGTCTTAATCAGTAGCTGTTATTTTGTTTTTAAGAGTCTTGGAACTCATCAGAGCCCTGTGCAACTAGAATTATGGGTATTTGTGTGTGCTGGGAATCAAACCAGGTACTCTGGAAGAGTACCAGGTGCTCTTAGCCACTCTCCTACTATAGTTCAGGAAGAGCCATTATCCCATAAGGATGGTGTCAGAACAGCAGGCTGAGTGAGAAAGGCAGCATTTAAAAGAAACACACTAACCTATAGCACCCCCACATTTGTCCTCAAAGAGCAGTCTCATAGATACATATGAGACAGATGAAAAAAAATGAATAGTTAGGAAAAAATACACGAATTTATGAATCAGTTGCCATTTTCACACATTTCTCCACTATCTCTGGACCTGGTACAAACTTGACTTACTTTAGACTCATAAAAGGATTCACTGCTTTTTCCAAATTTTATGCAACTGAAATGAAGAAATTACATGTAAGTTCTGCTTTGCCTCCAAGATAACACATTGTTATTTTCATTGTTCCCACTGAAACATGGTGGTCAACTGTTTTGAGTTTCCCAACTTTGTATTCTCTAAAGTTGTATATTTTTAAAAATTATGTCCATGTCTATGCTTTGAGTGGGTTTAAGTCCGGCTCTCCTGGAGATCAAGGGAGGGGGTTGGAGCCTCAGGAGCTGGAGTTACAGGCAGTGAGGAGCAGCTGAAGTGCATTCTGGGAACAAAATTCTAGTCCTCTGGAAGATCAGAGGGCACTCTTAACTCAGTCAGTTTACATATCAGGACTGATCTCTGCACTTTAGTGGAACTTTTCCACATTCTGATGCAGAGAAATTTGTTCAATAATTTTACTTATAGACATTTTGAAAAATCCAGTTCCTAGGCAATAACGGTGCTGCATTTGGTATATGTGCATGAGGGATTTGGAAGAACTGTCTGTAACCAGGTGAACCACGATAAAGGCTTTTGTTGTTGTTGTTGTTGATGATGATGATGATGATGATTGGCCATTGTTTCTGGTGGTCTAAATATAAAATAATCAGCGTTTAGTGTGAAAGAAAACTGAATTGCATATCACACAAAAATTTGCAAGTTTAGTATATGGGGGGTTGGGGGGGGCTTTGTGCCTTGTTATCTGTGTACTCTGTTGTGAAAAAACTAAAAGGGAAACAACACAAATCATTCTAAAAATAAAATAGGACACCTTCTGTAATTTGCAGTAGTATCCCAAAGGAATAGCATGCAGAAAGAAAAGCTTTCCTATTCTGTCTATGACAAAACTGTGCCTCATATTTTATGTATGTGACTATACAGAGTCCTCTGAGCTATATTGCATAGTGAGGTAATACTATAATAAGTGAAGAATAAGCGGATATTAGCCCAGAAACTTAGAATACCCAAGATACATTTTGCAAAACACAAGAAAACCAAAAAGGATGACCATCGTGTGGATACTTCATTCCTCCTTAGAATAAGGAACAAAAT
>NC_034602.1:41501237-41513836 GCF_900095145.1 Mus pahari
GGATAGCATTTGAAATGTAAATAAAGAAAATAATAATTAAAAAAATTTAAAAAAAAGAAAACTCCAACATTATCCTTCAGGGTTGGTGGTTAACTATATAAATTGCAAAATGCTCAGGCCAATACTTGATTAGAGTTAGGCTGCAGCAAATGCTAAGCAGCATGTCTAATAAAGGAAGGATAAATGGGGAATGGAGAAGGCAAAAAGAAAAGCATAAGGAAATAAAAAAGAGTAAATAAGATGTAGAGGAATGCTAATTTTAATTCAGTAAGAAAAAGCAATCCTCAAGCCTAAAAGTGGTGGAAGACAAATAGAGAAGAATATTAATCAATTAAAACATCTGAAAAAATACTAAATTTCCATACATACTAAACTCTAAATCACAATTAAAATGCAAGTCCATTGTAGCCAGTGGTGACAATTATTTGGAGAATTGGAAAATACAATCATTTTTCCAAAAGAATAGCTCATAATACCTAGCATTAAAAAAGAAACTGGGACCACACTCACAATGGATCATGAATAAGTAATGCCTATTACAATTATGCAAAAATTAGAAGCAATTAGCTAAGTATGTTTCTGACTCGATACTGGAAAAGAAAAGGCAGTGCAGCATTAGGGTCATAGTAAGTGACTTCCTGTAGGTGAGATCCTCACAAAGAGAAAGGAGCTTATGCAGTGAACGTGTGCTTTCCTTCATATGACTACAGTATATTTACAGAATTTCTTGTTTATTCACATGACTGAGATTTGTGGGAACCTAGAAAAGCCATATTGCCAGTTCTTTTTCCTCTTCTTTTCTGGGCCTGTTAGCCACTTCCCAGGAATGTTTTGGAAGGTATCCCTCTATTACACGAAATCTGGGGCTTGAAAACACCTAAGCTCATCCGTCTGTGATGCTACCTGGTCTTTTTTGTAATTTTTAAATAACACTTATTTAGTTTGGTAAATTAGAACACAAATAAAAAAGTAAGTAAGCAAATAACAAACTAATTCTAGGGGAAACCATATTCATAATAAGTTGATTGTTTTTGGTAATATACTTCCAAATTCTCCAGTGAAATTTCACTAAACCATACTTTTTTGTTTTGTAAACTAAAATTTCAAATGTACAGTTGTTCTACATAGTTAATGATAAGCAAGTAATAGTCTCCAGGGTTTTTTTTTTTTTTCTTTTCTAAAATTATATCCCTACCTAATAATTAAGTATTTTCCTCTTCTCCTTGATTTTCCTTTGCTTTTCCAACTATGAATTAAAAGCTAGTTATGAGTTTGAAAAGAATCATTATTTTTAAAACATATACACCAATGCTTCATTTAATTAAAAGTATTTGGCAACAAATAACACTCCAACGTAAGCATCCCGCAAACCGTGAGTTATATAGCTTCCTTGGCAGAATGTCTGCAGCACACATACCAGGAATACAGCCTCAGATAAAGATGAGTAGAAATGATCATGAATCTGCCATATGGGCAATATTTCTCCAGCCAACTACCCAATGATAAGATGTCTAGATCTTGAATTGAAGCCTAAATCACACTGTAAGATTCTGCCTATAAAAATGATTTCTCCAATATCCCTGAAATTCAGCCGATAAAACTGAAATTTCCTGTTTAAATATATGGATTATGACACAGGAAAAGAAGCTATATGTTAGTGGTACTTAGTGTTGAACATTATTATTTTCATTTCTTCCAGAACGTACAAAGCACTGTTGATGTCTTGTTTGTCAAGAAATCCAAATGGGTGGGTAATATTTAAAATTACCAACATTTTATGTAACAGGGGGAAAGTAAGTTAAAGAAGATAAATGATAAGCATCTTTAGCACATCAAGTTAGCCACCATCCACAGATGACTTTACTATGAACTGGATGGCAGAACCACAAGATTCCCTTTGCTAGAAAGAAACATAGTATGGAGACGACCATAGATTGATTCCATGCAGTATCACTGTGAACACCATGGTGATGCCTCTTTTCCCACTAAGAATTCCATTTGCCTTGCTCTTCAGAAAGAGCTCATCCCCCTGTTTTCATGAGTTTAGTTTCCTGGCAAAAAAAGAATATGAATCCTTTGGGGAATTCAGAGTACAGGGGCTTAAGTTGAGTTTCAGGGAAAATTGAAGAATGCTTCTTGGCCTTCTTCTTCCTTGGAATAACAATAACTGCTCTCATCTGCAAGTCCTTTTCCTAAGCCTCAATTCCGTGCTGGAATACGTTTCCTCAGTGACTCAGAATGATTTGGTATTGTCAATTGTGTAATGAGTTAGCTGCTAGCATAATAACCACTGCATAAAATACTAATGAAATGAGAACTGTCTCCTCCATCCCAGGCAGGCTAGTTACCTCACATCCGGAAGAATATAGAGGAAGAAATTAGACTGACTAAGTGACTTCTTTTACAAGAGGTCTAGTTAACAGTGTAACAAACTATTAACACTTTTTCAAAATACTCCCAAGAGCCATGGCATTAGCTAGGATGTCTGCTTTAGTGTAGCATTCCATTAATGAAACACTCATTAGCTCTCTCCTTCAAGACTTAGCTGTATTTAAGACTCTGTGAGCATTTAGAGATTGAAAGTAAAAGCAAAGTGTAAATTAACAAATCTCAATCTAATAAACAGAAATTTGTATTTATTTGTTCCAGGCAAGTGAAACTCACTATTCACAAATCATCACTCTTACATTTCTTCTCAGAGACCAGTCTGCCTTCAAAGCAAGAGCTTGCCATAGTTCTGACTGCGTCAATATCAATTCCATGGGTATCAGCAGGTCTAGGAGTCAAATTGCTGTCCATAGGGCACACACCATGAGTAGAGGACTCAACATTCTCATCACCTTGATGTTAGCTTATTGCTCACTTTTGAAGTAAGATAAAAGGCATCAACTTCATCTAAAAAAAATTCATATTTTTTCTTCCCTCATATATTACATATCAAACTTTTTTCCACCCTTCCCTATTCCCCACTTCCCCAAATATACTGATTCTCCATTTACTTTCAGAAATGAACAAGCCTCCTAAGAAATGCCAACCAAACACAGCATAACAAGTTGTTATAAGACTAGTCACATACCCTCATATCAAGGCTGGACAAGAGATCCAGTAGGAAGAAAGAGAACCGAAATGCAGACACAAGAGTCAGAGAGATACCCTCTCTGACTGTTAGGAGTCCCACAAGAACATCGACTACACAAATATAAGATCTATTCAGGAGACATAGCTTAAGCCCATACAGACCCACTGATCATCCCTTTAGTATCTGTGAGCCCTTTGGAGGTTGCTTAATTAATTCTGAGGCTTGTATTCTTGTGGTATACCCAACCCCTCTGGCCCTTCCCTTTCTCCCCTGCCCTTTTCTGCAGGATTCCTCAAGCTTTTAAGAAGCCTAAACCAAATGCATTCCGTTCAACAAAAGATATTTTTTTTATAAATGTGTAGGAGGGAGTGTTAAAAGATGACTAATGGCAGCTAACATGTAAACATAGTTGAACTTCAGATTGAATTATAAAATTGCAAATTGAAACAAAAAATGAGATACTATTATATGCTGAGTAGAATATCTGTATCCAAATCCAAATACCACCATGCTGGCACGGGTGTGAGGCAATGGGAACAATTTTTCTTTTGCTTTTGCTTCCTTTCTTTATTGACTCCTTTTGTCTTTTTCATATCTTCATTTTAAGGCATTAAGAATTGATCTCAAGGACGTAATTATGTCAGACAGGTGTTATATTTTGAACCACACCTTTATTGACAGAAACTTTTACACATTGTAACTGAGAGAATAAGCTAGAACAGCCACTTTCCCACACATATTTGCAGCTATTCTAAAGACCAGACATGCTCTTGACATATGACCCAGTTAGATTTTTTTAAAAACAAAATCCATCTACAAAATGCCAGTACATAGAAATTTATAGCTATGTGTTTGTCTGAAATCTTGTAATCAGCAAAGATGTTCATAAGAAGGTGAATAGAGAAATAAATGATAGTGTATCTAGACAACAGAATATCATTCAATATTAAAAATAAATCAGCTATCAAGCCATGACATTTTCAATGCGTATTACTCGGCAAAAGATTCCAATTTGAAAAGATTCTATACTGTATGAGGCCAACTATGTAACATACTTGGAAAGGCAGAGGTGACAGAATAATACCAGAATTGATGGGATGAGCATGTGGAACATAGAAGCTTTAAGGACGCTGAAAATATTCTTTGTGACAGTGCTATGGAGAATACATTGCATTAAGATTCCTTAAACACAGTGTGTGCAGCAAGAGAACTGAGCTCCCAAATAAACTATGACTTTGGGGTGACTATTGTAAATCATGAAGAGTATCCATGCCATATAATCCAGTGGGTAGAGAATGCTAATCATGGGAAGATCACTAAAGTTGGTGAGGTAGAAGGACTCTGGTTCTTTTTTATACACAAAAAAATCTCATTAGAGATAGGCCAATCAAAAGAAAAAAAAAGAATAAGTTGTCACAAACTAATATTCTATACCTTCTCTCATTTCCTCCATGATTTTGTCATTAAGACAAAGGCCTCTTGCTTCTTATAAGAAGGTCAGGCTACGTAATAAGTGTAAAATTTGAATCCTAATGGGTATATATGGTTTTGTTTATGTAAACTATAGCAAAGCATGTAAACAACTTGTGTACTAAGAGATGACATAGCTAAGAGTCACATGCACATGCATAAAAGCACAGGAAACCTAGACTTTTTGTCGATTCTTGATGTTACAGCACAAGCCATTTCTGTTCTGTTCAGGAACGTTCCCCCTGTGCCCATATCGTCAAGGCTTTTCTCCACTTTCTCCTCTATAAGTTTCAGTGTCTCTGGTTTTATGTGGAGGTCTTTGATCCACTTAGACTTGAGCTTTGTACAAGGAGAAAAGAATGGATCAATTTGCATGATAACCGCCAGTTGTGCCAGCACCATTTGTTGAAAATGCTGTCTTTTTTCCACTGGATGGTTTTAGCTCCCTTGTCAAGTTCAAGTGACCATAGGTGTGTAGGTTCATTTCTGGGTCTTCAATTCTATTCTATTGATCTACCTATCTGTCACTTTACCAGTACCATCCAATTTTTACCACAATTGCTCTGTGGTATAGCTTGAGGTCAGGCACGGTGATTCCACCAGAGGTTCTTTTATTGTTTAGAGTAGTTTTTGCTATCCTAGGTTTTTTGTTATTCCAGAAGAATTTGCAAATTGCCCTAACTCAGTGAAGAATTGAGTTGGAATTTTGATGGGGATTGCATTGAATCTGTAGATTGCTTTTGGCAGGATAGCCATTTTGACTGTATTAATCCTGCCAATCCATGAGCATGAGAGATCTTTCCATCTTCTGAGATTTTCAATTTCTTTCTTCAGAAACTTGAAGTTCTTATCATACACATCTTTCACTTCCTTAGAGCCACCACGCCAAGGTATTTTATACTTTTGTGACTATTGTGAAGGGTGTTGCTTCCCTAATTTCTTTCTCCTCCTGTTTATCCTTTGTGTAAAGAAAGGCCACTGATGTGTTTGAGTTAATTTTATATCCAGCTACTGCACTGAAGCTGTTTATCAGGTTTAGGAGTTCTCTGGTGGAATTTTTAGGGTCACTTATAAATACTATCATATCATCTGCAAATAGTGATATTTTGACTTCTTCCTTTCCAATTTGTATCCCCTTGATCTCCTTCTGTTGTCAAATTGCTCTGGCTAGGACTTCAAGTACTATATTGAATAGGTGGGGAGAAAGTGGGCAGCCTTGTCTAGTCCCTGATTTTAGTGGGATTGCTTTGAGTTTCTCTCCATTTACTTTGATGTTGGCTACTGGTTTGCTGTATATTGCTTTTATTAGGTTTAGGTATGGGTCTTGAATTCCTGATCTTTCCAAGACTTTTATCATGAATGGGTGTTGGATTTTGTCAAATGCTTTCTCAGCATCTAACAAGATGATTATGTGATTTTTGTCTTTGAGTTTGTTTACGTAGATTACGTAGATGGATTTCTGTATATTAAACCATCCCTGCATCCCTAGGATGAAGCCTACTTGGTCATGATGGATGATCATTTTGATGTGTTTTTGGATTCGGTTTGCAAGGATTTTATTGAGTATTTTTGCATCGATATTCGTAAGGGAAATTGGTCTGAAGTTCTCTTTGTTTGTTCTTTGTGTGGTTTAGGTATCAGAGTAATTGTGGCTTCATAGAATGAATTGGGTAGAGTACCTTCTGTTTCTATTTTGTGGAATAGTTTGAGGAGAGTTGGGATTAGGTCTTCTTTGAAGGTCTGATAGAACCCTGCACTAAACCCATCTGGTCCTGGGCTTTTTTTGGTTGGGAGACTATTGATGACTGAATCTATTTCTTTAGGGGAAATGGGACTGTTTAGATCATTAATCTAATCCTGATTTAACTTTCGTACCTGGTATCTGTCTAGGAAGTTGTCCATTTCATCCAGGTCTTCTAGTTTTGTTGAGTGTAGCCTTTTGTAATAGGATCTGATGATGTTTTGGATTTCATCAAGTTCTGTTGTTATGTCTCCTTTTTCATTTCTGATTTTGTTAATTAGGATACTGTCCCTGTGCCTTCTAGTTAGTCTGGCTAAGGGTTTATCTATCTTGTTGATTTTGTCAAAGAACCAGCTCCTGGCTTGGTTGATTCTTTGAATAGTTCTTTTTGTTTCCACTTGGTTGATTTTAGCCCTGAGTTTGATTATTTCCTGCCATCTACTCCTCTTGCTTCCTTTAGTTCTAGATCTTCTAGGTGTGCTGTCAGGCTGCTAGTGTATGTTCTCTCTAGTTTCTTTGTTGAGGGTCTCGGGGCTATTAGGTCATCATTGGGAAGAGATGCCCCTTGGTCTTGCAAACTTTATATGCCCCAGTACAGGGGTATGCCAGGGCCAAGAAGTGGGAGAGGGTAGGTAGGGGAGCAGGGCGGGTGGGGAGGGAGAGTATAGGGGATTTTCAGGATAGCATTTGAAATGTAAATGAAGAAAATATCTAATAAAAATTTTGAAAAAAAAAACCTAGTTCTAGAACATTTGCTAATGCCAAGGCTAAAGTTCTCAGCGAGATGGAGCCCATAAACAGTAGAATTGAGAAGCTTTGGTCTTGTTCTTTCTTCATCTAAATCCCATTGTGCTTGATTGACAGTTGTTCCATCAAACTCAGTGAATTTCTCTCAAGCTCCAAAACAAAGAAATAAGATAAAAAAAAAATAGTAGGAGTTTTAGATTACAAATATCTTAGTTTTGATTAATGTTTCAACTTTAAACTAATTGTTGGCTTCTAGAAAGGAGATCTATAGCTCAGTTGGCATATCTAAAAGATATATATATATAGAGAGAGACTAGTATTTCAACTTATAGTTAATTTTTATCTGTAGCTCACCAGTCTCCTTTCCTTTCAGAAACAGGACCAGGTGAAACTGTCATATCCAGAGTTTGACATCAAAACATTTTATGCTTGAAAGGTAACCATTTTTAAAACAAAGGGAGTCTTACTTAAAATTTAGTGAGAACATGGAGGGCAATAACACTTAATACTAATATACAACAATGAATATTCTGATGAGGAACTCCACCTTGCTCTCCTATTCTATCAATTAGTTTATGAAGGTATATGTGAGAAATTTATTCCAGCATCAAATATATAAAATTTTAATAATAGTTTTGAGCCTTTTTAAAGGCATCTAATTCTTTTTATAGTGTCCATAAATATTTTTGTTGTTATTTTCCGTTCTCTAAATATTCTTTCAATTGCAGAGTTGTTAAAGTTTAAGCATCTATCTTTCCTCCTTCCCTTCATTTAATTACCCCCTTTCTCTCCCTTCCTTCGTTTGCCATAGGCATTTACCATATTTGTATAGCATTTATGCTTTGCTAAGAATAAGATACAGGTCTCAAAATATCAACACTGTAAGTTAATACATGTTCTTGTTATTCTTAGGTTATTAAATGAAAATCTCAGAACTAGGAGTGGAATTACTTCCTACCAGTTGTTGGTCATGGAGTGCCTAGCAGTCTGAAAGCTGATCAAGGCTATTGTTATTATACTTTGTCATTCAATAGAATAAGATAACTGCAGGGCATTCATAAAAAAAAAAAAAAAAAGTGGGAACTGTGCCGGAAGATTCCTCCCTATCAGCTTTCATAGTTCTGGAAGGTGTACTGTAAGCCCCTGGAGATAAAAGTCATAAGTGGTTTTACTTAGCATTATAACCTGAATGTTATAATACCAACCTTCCAGGTAGGAGAGTCTTACCAGTAAAATAGTGTTATGTCTGTTATGAGGTAACCAACCACTTTCTTTTTGTTTTAAAGCCCTGCCAGGCCATGGGAGAGAATAAAATTTGCAGCTGCTACTATAAACCTTGTTAAAAACCCATGGTGGTAAAGGTAATAATCCTTAATAGGGAACCTACCGCTAAATGAATATGTTGTCAAACATCCTTCTAAACATGTCTTGGTATATCCATAGATTAGTGCTTCTGTCACTCTTAGAGAAACTTCCTTTTACAGGTGGCAGTAGTTAGTACAGTGGTATGTGCTACAAATTCTTCTCTTTCAAAACTGGGGAAAAGAGGGAAGTCATCACTCTGAATGGATTTAACCTTCTAGTAACTGGCTTTGAGTATGGGATGTGAATAAAAAGGGAACTTAGCAGCCTTTCAAAAAGGGAAATGTCAGAGGTAATGTTGGAGTACTATGGTGTATGCTATTTTGTTTGATATGTTCACATGGGTAGTAAATATGGGAAATAAGAACATTTATGTCTACCTGACAAGGGACCCAGAACTATACAATTCATTGTATTTAATGTCATGTTCTTCTCACAATGATACAACAGAAGGTGCTATTATTATTCATACATTAAAGTTAAATACCTTGAGATACATGTAGATAATTATTTGCTGGTGCACAGAAATACAAATACTGACATTGATAACTAAACCTAACCCATTTGACTCCAATGTCTATAGCCTCAAAAAGTATACAATGTAAAAAACAGAAAAATGGGTGCGCAATTACAACATGGTATCACAAGCTATACTTCAAGATGGAATATTAATATCACCTTTTTTTCCTGGGAGAATATTGAGAACCAGGTATGGTAATGTCTACATTCAGTGATGAGTATCATTACTATTATATGGATAACTGAGCATTCTCAAGACCCCATAGAAACTAATACAGAGGAATTGCAGAGGCTACTGGCCTTCTGCTTTCTAGTGTAACAAATGCTAAAGCATTACAGGGATATTTATTTGCAGCTCCCATAAACATCAAATATAAATTTCTCTTATTGTATGATGGCTGGGTGGTTCCTTTGGCAATACTCACAGGGTACCAAGTACCAGCTCTTTTGAATGTTTAGTTCCCTCTCTGCTCAGTGTTTAACACATGAACTTCCAGTTTGTAAAGCCTCAAAGCTATTTAGGCTAGTCATATCACTTTATAAATTAACTGACAATTATACTGACTTGATGTCTGTAGTATGCTGTGATATGCAAAATCTTCCAAGTACTTAAAATCCTTCTAATTGGTATATGTACCCTCCAGGACTGCTTTAATTGACTCTAGCTAAGAATACACTGTGGTTGACTTGTAAACTGCTATGCCTTTGAGAAGTCAGAGATACATAAAAATCAAAGCTGTTCTAAAACGAGCTATTACTGCTTCATATAATCAATAAATGTACAATCACACATTAAAAGAAAGTCTACTTGCTTAGCTAATGACTACAGTTAAAGACATATTTACACTTAGGACACTTTTGTTTTTTAGGAGTAGCCTTGAATATTGTGAAAAAAATTGTCTTCATTTGGAGGCTTTGAGTCAATAAAGGAAGAATTTTGGTAAGACCATGGTGAAGAGCCACTGATGACAACTGGTGTCACTGAAAGAATGATAAATAAGCATGATTTTGTAGAGAAGACCCAGAGATAAGTTCCATACTGACTTAGAAGTAAGGAAGAGCAGCTAAAAGGATGGTGAGACAGAACATGTGGGAAGGCTCCTCACTGTGGAACTGTGTTTGAGCCTAAAACCAAGTATGAAGTTATAGTATTGTAAGCAGTTTTATTTAATAAAACATGAACATGATGGGTGTGGAAGATCTACAGTCATCCTATCTTTGAGAACGTTCAGTATCGCTCTTGTAAACTTTCTAGACAAAGGGATCTGCTTACAGACCACAATGAAGACTGTCTTCCCTGAAAAGACAAGGAGAGCCACCTCAACAAACCTTTCCTACGAATACCTTCACTATTCTGTGTACCTCTCAATGTGTGTAAAAAGAGTTTGCATCAATCCTCCACTGTCCATATTTCCCTTGGGGTGCTCTCCATCACCTGGGTTCAGCAGATGAGTATTGAGATTCTCGTCCTAGATGAGAAGAGAAAACTCTAAAAGGCTAAAGATAAGTTTAAGAGATAAAGAAGATAAACAAGAATCTCTCCAGGAATTCTTTCATTCAGGATTTCTTTCATTAACTGACTAGCAAAGCATCCACTCTGTGTGTGTGTGTGTGTGTGTGTGTGTGTGTGTGTATATATACGTGTAATTTTTATGTGTGAAGATACATTGTTCTTTCTTCATAGTCTCTGTATACAATAATAATAAAATAATTAAATTTACATAATATTTTATTTAATTATAATTAACTTAATCAAAGTTATAATATATACTCTATTGTTATCATTATTACTAATTGACTTAAATCTTGAGAGTTACATCTGTATGCCTAAACAATTAGGGAGCGGTGAAATCAGTAAATGCTCTGCTGCTCTATGCTGTCAACTATCACAGATTGAAGTAGAGCCAGCTATCATTATAGGGAAAGAGAGACAAGGAAAGAAAATATTGTGCTTAATTTATAAGCTATATGCCGAGCACATGGTATATAGACAAAGTAACACATTGTATCCCAGTACGTTATTTAGCATCAAGAGTACCTACTGAGTCTTTGGGATTTTAGTATGTCTGCTAGACCATTACTGAAAATATATTTTAAGGTCATTGAATAGTTACCAAAACTGTTATCCGTGCTGTGCTATAGATACAATCAAAGCTAGCAAACTTTTTTTAATGCCAAATAATAAATATTTTAGTCTCTGAGAGCCATATTGTCTGAGCTACATTACTTACCCTCTGAGTTGAATTAAAGAAGCAGTCATAGGAGATGACATATAAAAGGATGAGCATGGCCTTGTGAGAGCCAAACTTTGTTTGCAAAACTGGATATGCAGCAGGCAGCAGGCAGCAGGCAGCGGGCAGCAGGCAGCGGGCAGCAGGCCAGACTTGGCCGGAGGCTTACTATACCATGTAATAGATCACCAGATGCATGGTGAGAACGTTCTCCCATCAGAAGAGGCAAAGCCACTAATCCCAAAGTTACCATGTTCTTTTACATACTTTATTTAGACTGTGCTGACCCCAACCTCAGATAAAAACAAATGAAATATATATTTAACTAACAATGTTTATGCAAATTTAATATCAACAGGATCTGTAAACTGTGTCGATTGAGGTCTCCTAACTCATATGAAAAATATTTTCACTCAGTTTTCATTTCTTCCCATAGGTTATAGTTCCATTTGTAAACTTCTAGACAATTCCCTATTAAAGCAGCAGTATAAGACCTGGAGAACACATGAGGTTACGGTTATTAGACTTCATTTCAGGGGACATCTCAGAACATAACAATGTCTAAAGCTAATGCACTTGAAAAACTACATTGTCCCTACAGCTATCAGCCTAGACTGTCAATTCACCGTGACATCCTTTGAATCTTGATTGTAGCATATACTTCGAGGGTAATGGCTTCCTCGTCTCATGTGACTCTTATGTAAAGACAGTGGTCCTTAGAGAATATTCTTGTGCTTTCTATGTCCTGTGGTCACAGGTTAGGATAAAGTTTTGAAATTACCATGCCTTTTTCAAAATCATTATTTAATTTTCTACAACCTTTGGATAATTTATCCTTTTTTTTGTTGTTGTTTTAGAGGGAGACTCAATAGCCTAGAGGGCATTTTAGAATAATTTCTCGTACAATGAGTAAGATTTATTATTTCTATATTACTATAATTTCTGAAATTTCTTAATAAAGTTACTTTCCAATTTCACTATTTCCCCTGGGAAAATGCAATAAGCACTGGTAATAAATATAATACATTAAGTACTCAATGGTGGCACATTAGATGGTATACCATAAATACATTGATGCTATAGGCAAACATGGATGAGAAGAAATTCAGAACCAAACCCAACCATAGGAACCAGTACAAGCAGCAGGGCTGGTGCTTGCTTCAAGCTGGGGGGATTTCTCAGCTGGTAAAATGTTTGTCAAGCAAGCAAAAGGCTCTGAGTTCCAAATTCCATTAGTTATGTGAAAAGGTGGACAAGGAGGACTGTGCCTACAGGGAGAGATCAAAGGTGTACCTAGAGCCTATTGGCCAGACATCCTTGATGAGTTTCTGGTTCAGTGAGAGACCTTGTCCCAGAAATTAAGGAAGAATCTATTAAAGAAGAAATCCAACATCGAACACACAACACACAAACACACACACACACACACACACACACACACACACACACA
>NC_034602.1:41513996-41534342 GCF_900095145.1 Mus pahari
TTTCTCTCTCTCTCTCTCTCTCTCTCTCTCTCACACACACACACACACACACACACAGTGTATTTCATCATCTTTCTACAGAATAACATTAATAATCTGGCATTTTTAAGTGTAAATCTGTTCTAAGTCAGGCATTCAAAAAGCTGTTGGAAGCAAGTTGTCTCAGGCCAAGATATCTGGCACACAGATATTTGTTTGTTTGCCTGTTTTGCTTTGTTTTGTCTTTTTTTTTTTTTTTTTTTTTTTTTTTTTTTTTTTTTTGTTACTGTTGCTGTTGTTGTTTGCCTAACAAAGGTGAATTGTTCCAGGTGCAGAGAGAGGACTTCAGTCAGAATTCTGAGCCAAATATTGTAGATAAGCTTAAGGAATCTTCCATCTAGCATTAAATATATCATGAGAATAAGTAGGAAACACAGTCCTTAAGATTTTGATCCAGCACATCTGTATCAGATTCAGTAGAACATGTATATTTTAGTAGAAGTCCCTACTGCATGTGGGACTAAAATCACATTATGGATGCATTTTTAAGTATCATTAATTCAGACTGCTTTTTTTTTTCCTTCAACTTCTGCTAGCCAGCTTCTCTCTGTGTCCCCGTACTATAGGAATGCTTGGTATAGTCACATAAAAGTACTGTTTCCTCGCCAGATCTTATGGATAGTACACGGGGTTTAAATTAATATCATCTAGCCTTTTAATTATTATACACTGCATATCTGACTTTGCAAAGGTCTGGAGTATAACTCAGTGCGAGATTTCTCACTTTGTTAGCATGCCTGAAGGTTTGGGTTTCATCCAAACCATTGAACACAAACCCAAAGATACACTGATGCCTTGAGGGAATGTCCCCAGACTACAACCTGCTCCACTCTAAGTCTGTCATCAGTAATGATGCGTGAACTTTTCTTGGGGAAACATGGGCAATATCTATTAACCCCATTTAGAAGACTAACTACAGACCAAAAGACTCATGGCACCATCTGAGTCTAGCTGCATGAATCAATGTGTTTATTGAACTAAATTACAGGAGCATTGAAAAATGGTAAATTATAGGAGCCTGAGTACCCCACAAAAGCCATATATCAAAAAAAAAAAAAAAAGGATAATTCAACATAGGTGACAATATGCTTTTATCTACATAGAAATCTGCCAGTTAGTGAATTACACACTACTGCAGAAAGGAAAGGGGGAAATTGTTGGAATTCTATTGAATCTCTCTTGGTCTCTCTCTCTCTCTCACCCCGCCCCCCACACACCTTAATTGAGGAGATATCAAAAGGTCTAATGCTGAGAGTTTCATGTAGGTAACCACAGATGCTTAATTAAGATTAATAATAGCTGTTGTACTCTCAAGATACTGTTCAAAAATAATACTTGTCCATAAGTCTCTTGCTTCATGTATAAAATCTGCTGTGTTTTCAGACTAACATATCTCCCCTTACTTATAGTCAAGGATAATCTTGATTTTTCAACTAACTTAGTAGGTTTAGCTTCACCTAGGAAATAACCCCTCCCTAAACGTCTCTGTTGGTATTTTAAGGGGGACATGAATGAGGTGGGAAATTTACCCCGCATTCCATCAATGGGATCTATGATTGAATAAAACGGATAAAAGTGATTTGAGTGTGGTCATCTACTTCTCTTTCTTTCCTAGTTATAGAAGCATTACAACCAGATAACTCATTTTTAATACCTTCCCTGCCATGAAGGATTGTATATTCTCAAATGGAAAGCTAAATCAAGACTTTTCTCCTTTAAGTTGCCTCTTTTGGGGTATTTCAACACAGTAGTAAGGAAAATAGCATAGTCACCCACTGGCTAAAAGATACAGACATTTGGAACTAGCAGGTACCTCAAGTTCCACCTCATTACTACAACCCTGATCCCTATCTTCAGGTATTTGCGCTTATAGTCTTAATATTTACAATCACTAATGTTAGACGAATACACAAGAAAGAAAAGAAAACTACCTGTCATCCCAGAATCCTTCATTTTCTTTATTCCCTGGCATTCCATGAGTCACCAATCTTTATTCTATATAAATTTAAAACCATCCCTCTGCCGCGTGCTTACCACACATCACTTTGTTGACCCCACTCAGCATTTCCCATGAGCATCAATGTCAATAAATGAATCCCGGGCTTCCGGGCTTCAACTCCTCTTGATTGCTTCTTCATAGTGCTGCGGCCTGAGGAGTTTCATAAAACTCAAATCTGATTATGCTGTGCTCTCCTTTTCTGCTTAAAACACTTTAATGTCTTTCCGTTGTCAATAGAATAAAGTTAAGCACCCATCCCACTAGGAAATGCATTTGTAACCTGAACTCTGCCAATACATCCAAACCAATCTACATCTTCTCTCTATCACGCACAAAATTTATAGAAATAAAATTTCAAAAACTATAGCCATAATAAGTATCTGCAAAGTCTTAAATTGCTCTCTTACTTCTCGTCATATTTACTTCAGATCAAACCATCACCATTTTTCTGAACTCCCGCAGAAATACTTTCTTCCACCTCCATCCATACAGAAAAGCTCCAGTCAGACCAAAGTGTGTTTGCAAAACATAACCATATCTTTTCGATCTTCTGTCTGTATCTACAATGGCTTCCCAGAGCACCTGATTATAATTGGCATCTTCTTCCTTAGTTCATAAGGTCGGCATGGTCTGATGGCTGCTTGTTTCTTCCTCTTCCATTCTACCAAAATCACACCACTCTAACCAAAATGATCTTCCTCATCATCACATGTGACAAGGTCATTATCGCTGCCTCAGGAAAGACATGTAGAGACATCTTGTAATTCTTCTCCACACTCACAGATGCTCCTTTCTGCCTCAGAGTTCAGTTGTCATATTCAAAAACTCCTTGACCTTACCATTAAATGCTACCTTTCATTCCAATCTCTTTTATATTTTTTCGATTTACAATTTTCTTGGCATTTTTCACTGTGAATTTTTTTTTTTTACCTCAATTCTTCTTTAGCTCATGTATAGTCATCCACAACACAACTATACATCCATCATTTCTTGACAAAAGCACCAGGGCCACAAGTATTTCTTTAATGGAATGCTTCAATGACCTTTTAGATATGGTGATGTTGTAATTATTGTTGTTGCTGCTACTTAGAATATAGTACTTAGATCCTGGCCACTAATTATTGCTAGGTTACTCACTATTTTCAAAAATTAGTTCAGTTTTCTTAGGATTTCTTCTCTTCCCCTTGAAAGCGTGGGTCACACCCAACTTTCCTGCTACCATTATACATTCTGTGCTTGTGCTATGTCATCAAACAAATTAATCAGTTGTTGGCAAGCCCTATTACCTAACTATATCTATTTGTAGTAGTGCAAACACACACAGACACACACACACACATGCAAGTATGTAATATATAATAGATAATTGTCAAGAATAATCACTTAAACTGTTATATAAAAAGAGTTACATAAAAGTAATTCTACTTATATTATTCACCAAGTATTGGACTTATATTATTCACTAAATATTTGAATAAATTACTACTGATGCTATAATAGTGGTTGTAGTTATAGATAATTGTTTTTTTATTTATATGGCTTTGTACTTGGCAGGTTCACAACAAAAACAGTAGATATCAATTAATGTATAATATTTAGTCCATGAGATATCCCTTGAAATGAATTTTAGTTGAGTAATAAAAGAAAGATCTGTGGCAGAAGTATTTAAAAATCTTGCACTTAACATTTTATGAGGCCATTAACACAGAAGAAGTAGTGTTCATGTTTATGGATTTCACTATAAATTTTCAGTGTGTTCTCTCATCTTTGTTTTGTTTCAGTTATCTGGTCTGTTTTGGCATTTGTATCCTCTATCCTTAGCTTTGAGGAAAACAACTTTACAATCCTTTAGAGACTGAGGAGTTTGTCTGTCTTCTATTCGCGTTGCCAAGAAGCTTTAAAGTGTCTTTTATCACCTTCATTATATGGATGAACAAACTTGGGCACTTAATTACTAAGCTTGCTATTTGACTAACTTTCTGAAACTTCAATCCCTCTGCTGTCTCAGTACAGTGACATTGGAGTGAAGTTACATATTCACCTAAGAACCACAATTCATTACTTGGATACTTTTAGGTACTTTTAAGATGAACAGCAGCATGGGAGGAGTAAAACGGGGGGAGTGAAAGACAATTTACATCCGTAAACACAAAAGGTAAAAGGCAAGATCCAAACAGGAACTTTTAATATTTAGAGTTGTGAGTAGATGAAGAACTAGAGTACACCAACCAAAATTCCAACTCTTTTATGTTAAGTTCCATGAATTTGGAGGATTTTGTAATCTGTTATCTGCCATGCATGCACATGAAGAATATAGCAAAATTTGAATTACATATGATTATTAACAATCCCATACAGTAAGTCTAGTAATATTATCCCCAAGAATACATTTTCAAGATCAGGGAAAACAATGAAATCATAAACAGAAAGATATAAGTAAACCAAGATCATAGTATTTAAATTTTTAAATTGATTTCTCATACCTAAGAAACTGAACATTAATATGATGCCCATGGGGGCTTTAAAGAATTTCCTATTCTAATATATACATAATCTTGAATTTTAGATAAAAATGTGAGAATAAGTCACATATATAAATGAATAAGTTTTATATATATATATNTNTATATATATATATATGTCATATATTTACATATACATATATATGTATAGATACACACACACATATATATATACATATACATATATACATATATATACATATGCATATATATTTGGTTTTTTGAGACAGGATCTCTCTGTGTAGCCCTGGCTGTCCTTGAACTCAGAAATCCGCCTGCCTCTGCCTCCCGAGTGCTGGGATTAAAGGCGTGTACCACACGCCTGGTGGTATATATTTCTGATTTCATGTTAAAATATTAGTAAACTTTTGTACAGTAATAGGAAATCTAAGATACTTGCTTCTTTACTATACTTAAAATTTTAAATTTTACTACTATTATTTGGCAGAGAGTTACATGTAATTGGGGCTAATGATATGATAGATAGCAGTATGCATATGTCCAAGAAAGAGAAATCAAAATGAAATAGCATTGATGCAGGACATTTTTTTTAAAAAACTTAATCAGTGAACCATCATTTATCATATCTGACACACCTAGATATGGGCCTTGCACTGAGCTTCAGATATGTCAACCCTTGTATCTAAGAAAGCTTTTGGATTGGGCCAAGCCTGCAGTTTCTGTAAACTGTCAATCTTTGCTATATTTGTATAATGAAATCTTTATTCAAATCTAGGCAGAAATTGATAGGATATCTAAATTTTCTTATACGTCAATCTAACTCTTGCAAAAATCAACAAGAATTCCTCTGTTAATACTGCTTAGAAATGGAAAATTAGTTTTTCCAAGGAAAAAAGTACTCTAAATTGTTATTCAATACCAAGTGGTTATTTCTAAAAATCATTTACATATTGATCAACACTAAATGAAATGTATTGGCTGTATGCCAATATTTACTCACAGTTATGTGTATATGTATGTATCTACACAAACACACACACATATATATATATATACATATATACACACATGTGTATGTATCTATCTATCTATCTATATATATATACATATATATAATGCAGATATATGTGTTATATATATATATATATATAATTTTTTAAATATATATATTATATATATATATATATAATATTTTTAAAAGGCCATGATTTTAAGAGGGAGCTCAGGTGCAGAGGAGGACATGGGGAGATGGGAGAAATATAAATAGAGTAAAATGTATAGAATATAAAAAAATTTGAATACAAATGATGTCATTCCCAATCTTGTAATTTAATACTATAAATAGAGCTGACGTTTTATAAAACTTCTGATATTTTTTAAAACACTACAAATCTCTTTCTCAGACTGAAATCCTAAATTAGCACAAATATATGTTATTTTCATTTTACCAGGTTGACTTTTTTTTTCTCAACTGGCAAATAATAAGCCTTTCTCTACTTCAAGCTAAGTAATGGTCACAGAAATTTCAGATACGTGAACACATACACTTGATTTATATGCATATGTACATATCTGAGGGAGAGAGAGAGAGAGAGAGAGAGAGAGAGAGAGAGAGAGAGAGAGAGAGAGAGAGAGAAAGAAATTGGGACAAATATTTTCAGTCCCTCCATTTGTAACTGAAGAAACTATTCCTAAATGAATGTAAGTAATCCAGCTGAATTTTTATCTATATTAGTCTTAAGAGCCAGAATTTTTACTTAGAGTTGTATGAATTCATAATAAAATGCTTTATATCAGCAATAACCAATATAGGCCAATATTATCTCATTTTTAAAAGTAAAAAATTTTTCATTAGGTATCAGATATAAATGTGATCCTAGCAAAACAAATAAAATATTAGGTCTGTTTGCTTTGGAACCATTTTTAACTGGGCAATAAATCCCGATAGTCTGATTTCTGCATGAAGTTTTATATATTTATGAAGTAAGCCAACTGACAAAATTTTACAGTATCCCACTGAAAGATTATGGTTGATTTTTATCCTGTCTCAAGAAATTATCGTAGATTTTAATATTCCTTCTTAACACATTCAATTTAGACAAACTCAGGCAATCACTTTGAAAGTCCTTGTGAATAAAGAGAATGAAAGCCCAACTCAGAAAAGCAAAGCTAAGTAGAAACAGCTTTTGCTCTGATCAATTATTTCAAAAGCCTCAAAGTGCTCAAATTACTTCTCTCCAGATCTCCAATTGTATTAGAAAATTCCCAGTGTAAATAGACTTTGAATTCCAGCTGGCTTAGTCTACATGTGGCTCTTTCAATGCTTCCTGAATTCTAAAAGAATGCTAGGATGTAACTGGGGTTAGACTAGTAAGCTTGTGGGTGGGCTGATAACTAGAAAGAAAGCTGAATCGTAATGGAAATGAGGGGAAACGTGCACTGCTGGGAGCTTAGAAGCTGAGAGAACTGGGACTGACATAAACATGATCACCAACCCTCCCAAGGACAATGCCATCTGGCTCACAGCAGACACATTTATCAGAAATAACAGACCCATGGCTTCCTCATTTGCTCTCTTGCTGTGTGTTGAGGAGCATATTGGAGAAGTTTATCAATATGCCTCAGAGGTAAGACCGACTTCTTTGGAAGCTCGAGACAGTTTCCTCTCAAATAAAGGAGGCAAGTGAACATTTTTCATTTTTCTAAATTGACATATAAAAGTGTGCATATTTACAAGTTATCAAGTAGTGTTATGATTCAGGCATATCTTATTTTTTTTTTAAAAAAGACATATTATTGGTGACCTATAGATAATTCAGTGTTATATTCTTCCCTTTCATAGGCCAGGGCGAAACCTTTCAGTAATGAATAAGAAAGCTCAAAACATTCCATTTTTAATATTCTCTTCTTTGTTTTTTCAATTTTTTTATTACATATTTTCTTCATTTACATTTCAAATGCTATCCCGAAAGTTCCCAATACCCTCCCCCCACCCTGCTCCCCTACCCACCCACTCCCACTTCTTGGCCCTGGTGTTCCCCTGCACTGGGGCATAGAAAGTTTGCAAGACCTACGGGCCTCTCTTCCTAATGATGGCCGACTAGGCCATCTTCTGCTACATATGTAGCTAGAGACGTGAGCTCTGGGGGTACTGGTTAGTTCATATTGTTGTTCCACCTATAATCTCTTTTATTTTTTTTTTTATTTTTTATTTATTTATTTTTTNTTTTTTTTTTTTTTTTTGGTTTTTCGAGACAGGGTTTCTCTGTATAGCTCTGGCTGTCCTGGAACTCACTTGGTAGACCAGGCTGGCCTCGAACTCAGAAATCCGCCTGCCTCTGCCTCCCGAGTGCTGGGATTAAAGGCCTGCGCCACCAGGCCCGGCTTATAATCTCTTTTAAAATGTTGCTCTGATGAGTAAAATTCAAAGTTATTTTTGACGAGTGCTGTGAGCTTTCCATTATCTGCGTGACTTAAAAGACAAGAAAAGATAAAGACAGCATGAGTGTCCTTAAGCCAAAAGAAGCTGCTCCTGTTTTGTCCTCAAACAGTTGGCCAATGAGTTTCCTTCTTCAGGCTACCTTCTCCTGAAGAAGGAACAATATAGAAAGGATAAGTGTCTTGCATATCCAAACAAATGCTTTACAGAAGATGATGCAGGTTTTGGTATTAGTGCCCTGCACATAAGCATATTCATGGTCACAGGTGGTGCTACATTTTCATATACTTTTCATGAAATTTAATTGAGGAGTACAAGTGTTTGTAGTGGGTAAGACATCAATCTTCAGATTCAGTGTAAACACGGAATCTAAGAATTGACTGTGGTTTTAAGGATAGATGAGTGATGAAATTCTCCTTCCTGATAATAGTATAACTATAGGGAACATTAATTTTATTTCTTTTATGGCAAATTATGACTAGTTTAATGTCTTCCAAATACACAAGTACTCTCACAGATTTTCAGGTTCAAAGTCTGCTGTTATTTTCTCTAGTTTAAAGGGAACATGTCAGCAAGACTGTTCCTCTCTACCACTCTAGGGGAATTTTCACTCCCAGCTTTCGTGGCTGCTTGCATTATTTGGTTTGTAGCTCTCTCCCATTCTCAAGCACAAGAGTGCTCAAGGATGACCTTTGCATATAACATGACTGCCTTCTGCAACTCAGTCTTACATATTTTAGAGGCTTTGGAATTTGATTCACAGATAACGCAAGAAAATTTTAATAATTTCAGCTAACTAACTGCCATATTTTTTGACACAAAGCAATAATGTATTGACTGGGTTCAGAAGTTAGGGCTTCTTAGTTCAAGGTACTACAGTTGCTGTGAGAAGCATGGTCTCTGGAGCAATACTGGATTGTATCCCAATGACAAATCGTACACATTGAGCTCTCACACATCTGGATTCACTTATTTGTCCTGATATAGGCTAGATGTTCACATGAGTTACAGACTTTAATTCCCAGAGTCTTGGCATTTTTCTTTATAAGGGTCTTTATAATAGCTGCTTTCCTTTATGCCAATGCAATGACTTTCTCACATCAATCCAAACACCACAAATTTAGCATCTAAAACATACACGTTTTTCATCTTACAGATTCAGAAGTCTATTAGGCTGTTCAAAAATTCTCTCCAACTTACTGGTGCTGAAATCAAGGCATCTACAAGCTGTATTCAATGAGTTTTTCAGATAATCCTCAGGCTGCTGACCAAAGACCAGTTCTGCATAGTGGTAGCACAGAGGACTCTGTGAGCCACCCTCAGATTCTAGAAATTAACTAGCTCCTTTGGTATGTGACCCCATTTTCCACTTTCAGGAGCAGTCATGGTAGATACAACTTCCTCATGCCATATGGGCCACCATCCGATGGGTCATCCCGCTTTGCCCTTCTAAGGCTTGTGTGCTTAAATTGAGACCAAATGGATAGTCTGTCCACCACAAGATTTTTAATGGCATCAGTAAGTGTTATTGCCATACTGTGTAGCATATTCCCAGGAACTATAGACTAAGGTTGAGACATCACGCCTCTCCACCCATGCAGGTTATTAGGTTCACATATGTCTAACTCCTTTTGTAGAACTTATGACTGCAAAAGAAAATGAAATATGGCTGAGGATTTCTTTAAAATATGAACTGGTACAGAAGTAGAAATGTCTTTCAAGAATAAAATAACAGAAGGTGATAGTAGATTTCAAAGACAGTGGGCAGGAGTTGTTTTCAGAAACCAAAGGCTATTATCATCATCAACGTGCCAAAGGCAGTCACTTGAAATATACAAAGCATTGGAAGAAGAAATGAGCAAAGACACATTAGCTTTTCTCATAAAATTCAGAAAAGGTTCCCAGGAAGTTGGGTTTAACTTGAGCTTTGTAGTATGTGGGGAGTTTAATGGAATGGGTAGGAGAAATCTTGTTAAGTGAAGAAAAAAATCAAGTACATAGCTGTGCATCTTGAGAAAAACCATTTCTCCCTCCCTTTTTCCCTCCTTTTCTCCCTCTTTTTCCCCTTTCTCCCTCCCTCCCTCTCTCCCTCTCCCTCCCTTTCTCTCTCTCTTCCTCTTCCTCTCTCCCTCCCTTTCTCTCTCTCTTCCTCTTCCTCTCTCTCTCTCTCTCTCTCTCTCTCTCTCTCTCTCTCCCCCTCTCTCTGAGAAGAGAGAGTTCTTACATACATGTGCAAGTCTGTGTGTTTATAGAGTGTACAATTGTGTGCATAAACCAGAATTGTCAACATTATGAACTGATTAATCTCGATTGAGTGAAATAAACCATTGATTTTGTCCATAGAGCTAAAGAGCATGTTTATTTTGCACAAAATGCAAGCACTTTGTTCGTGGAAACTCCTTAGTACTTATTTTGCATGAGGTCCAGTTACTTTGGTGATGTGTCAAATACAAACTCTAATTTTGTATGTATTCTATCAAAGAATAAAATGACTGACTACATGGCATGAATAATAATCTAAATTATTCTGAATATAACACTAGTAAACTCTAAATGAAACAAGACTAGTTATAAAATTGATATTACATGTTTAGATGAGTAATTAGTTAAAATTATGGTTACAATTCTTAACAAGACATCTTCTCAGTAAGGAGATACGGGGTGGATAAACTCACCTAATTTTAAACTCTGATCTGAGAGGCTTCACCCTGCAGCTGACTCAGACAGATGGAGACACCCACCATCAAATAGTGGATGGAGTTTTGGGCCTCTTATGGAAGAACAGATTGAAGGATTGTGGCCTCTAAGGAAAAGGAATCTCCACAAGAAGACCAAAGAGTCAACTAAACTGGACGATTGGGACATTCAGAGACGGAACCACCAACCAAAGAACATACACATGTTGGACTTAGGCCTCCCTGCATATATGTCGCATGTTCATGTGGGTCCCAAACAACGGGACCAGGAATTATTCCAAAAGTTGTTTCTTGTGCATGGGATATGTTCTTCTAGTTGGACTGCCTTGTAAGGCCTCACCGGGAGCTGATGGGCCTAGCCTCACAGAGACTTAAAGTGACAAGGTAGGAGGATACACAGGGGAGAGGAGAAGGAAAGAGGGAATGAGTAAAGGGCTGTGGGAGGGGCTGACCAGGAGGGGTACTAGGGATGGGATGTAAAGTGAAGAATGAGAATAATAATAACCAATAAGATTGTTAAAATGGTAAGAGTAACAGAATTAAAA
Source organism: Mus pahari (assembly GCF_900095145.1). NCBI lineage: Eukaryota > Metazoa > Chordata > Mammalia > Rodentia > Muridae > Mus > Mus pahari. The sequence continues at coordinate 41,525,198 of NC_034602.1, forward strand.
TCTAGGTGTACTGGATTTTACAAATTGAAGGAGAGATAAGAAAGAGAAGACTGTGAGCACTATCCTCTTAGCCAGTGTTAATCTACTGTACTGTGGACATCACATTTAATATTCCCAAAACTCTGAAGGTAGATTCCATAATCCCTGTCATAGATAAAAAGAAATTGAGATTCACAGGAGGGAGGTAAATGTACCCACACGACTAAGGAGTGGGGTTTGAACCCTGACCTATCTGACTTTATGGACATGCTCATTCCTACAAGGTTCATGTACAGTGTGTTATGTCTAGGATCCAGGGAGTAACTGCTAAATCTACAGACAAAAATATATGCCAGCAGATACCATCCATGTTACACTATGGATATCTTTTAGATTATAAAGTCATTTGACTCCAAGTAACTTTTCAAAGATACTTGTGATGGGTCAAGACACAGGACAATTGCTAATTTGGGGGTAGTGTGATTAACTTTCTTGACAGTGTAGACATAAGAATGAAGTCGATTGTGAGGAAATTTGGTTAAGGTTGGTTGTATAAGGAGGGGAACGAGCTTAAAACACTGAATTAAACTGACTAAGATCCTCATCTGACAGAGAAGGGAGACAAAAATGGTTTATTAGTTGACTATAACTTCTGTATAGACTACCACAAGCCCTGTCTTAGTGGAGAAAACATTTACTTGTTTGCAGGTATGGTGACTGGAAATCCAAGGTCAGGGTTTTAAGAGGTTGGTTACTGAAGAGAATGCCAGAAAGGATAGCCGCTAAATCTCTCTTGTTGGTGACAAGTGTCAGTCTCTTTTGGTCTGTTTGCAAACTTCATCACTATATAATTTCAGACATGTTCATGTGAGCATCTACACTAACAGTCTCATTTTAACGTTAAAGGAAAGACCCTGTCTCCAAATGCATTCACATCCTAAGAGGCTAGAAGTCAGGACCTCAAACACTGACACGTTTGACATGTTTTATGGGGGTGGTGGGTGAAGAAACATAGTTAAGTTCATAACACAATGGGGAAACATCGGAAGAGTCAATGAGAATTTTAGGTATCTAAAATAAAACATATGCCTTACTATCACTTAAAATGTTGATGTTATAGTTATATATCATTATGCTAAAATTAATATCGACTTATTTATGCAAATGAATAATCATAGGATTAATTATGTTCTGTATTTGTATTTCTATTGCTACTAAATAAGAATACATAGTCTCTAATTTCCACTCTAAATTTTAATCTGGTTTAAGATACAGTTTTAATTTTGTTTATGTGCTGTCCTGGTTTTTGTCTTTTATTCTTCCTTTGTAACCCCCAAGAACAGCTACTGGGATGTCCAATACTTATTTCAAGAGGAAAATTATTCTTCGCTATTATGAGCTCTTTTTCGATCAATTCCTGCCTGCAGTTGTAACTTGGGAGGCTGAGGGGAAATGAAGAAATGAAGAATGTGAGACCCAAAGGCCTCCAAGTGCTACACTGAAAATAAAGATCAGCAATTAATTTCCTTTATCAACAAACAGGCAGACAGAAATTGGATATTTTACATTTTCTTAATGGGTTGTCTTTCCCTTACTTATTATACTATCAAGTGGCCCATTAGTATGGAGCCATTGTTGCCTTAATGATGGTGCCTAAACATGTAAACAACAAGCCAATAATCTCATAGTAAGAGATGAACACTCTATACTTTAATTTATTTTGTCAGTGGGCAAAGATTTATTTTTTAAAAGCTACAAAGGTTTTTGTGACTTGCTCTTGTTTGGGGCCTGAAATTGATTGTCAGGAGTAAGCAGGGCTGAAATATTACATGTACTGAACAAATGGAACAAGGTGGTATTCTCTATGATATCTTTAATGTGGAAGGGAGACAAAGTTTTTGTAGAGAAAACTGGCATGTTTCAGCCATTTGGTTTGAACTATCAGGTCATTGGAATTCTAAAGATTGGGGATAAGTAGTTGGATGTCAGTCATAAACAATTTAATTAAAGAGATGGAATGCATTTAGTAAATGCAAGTCGACCATACAGCACATTTCACTGTAGCATCTAATATGCGATGGCTATTTAATAAAATGCTCAGAATTATGTTTGACAGATCAATTATTCATCAAATTGATAGGGACACATTGACACAAAAGTACAGCTTATTAACTTAGAGAAAAGTTTTTTCAATAATATTGTCACTTTTTATTAAAGGCAATATCTGCAAGTATAGTTGCTTTACACTTTAGTAATCAAAATACTGTATACTCAGCCAAAATCAGAAGCAGCATTCTATAAAAGCTCTGTGGGCAAATATATATATATATATATATATATATATATATATATATATATATATATATATATTCCTTTCCTTACTTATTAAGAAGGCTTTTCTTCAAACAGTGGTATTGTTGTTTAGCTACTATGGGGGTCAAACCAGAAACAGCCAAACATTCTGACATTTGAAACATTCAAACATTTCATTCTGAGGTCCCTCAGAAAGAAAGCCCTATTGATGTTCCTAGTGCCCTTTTCTCATTTTTTTAAATTAGATATTTTCTTTATTTACATTTCAAATGATATCCCGAAAGTTCCCTATACACTCCCCTCACCCCTGCTCCCCTACCCACCCACTCCCACTTCTTGGCTCTAGCATTCTCCTGTGCTGGGTCATATAAAGTTTGCAAGACCAAGGGGCCTCTCGTCCCAATGTTGGCCAATTAGGCCATCTTCTCCTACATATGCAGCTAGAGACATGAGCTCAGGGGGTACTGGTTAGTTCATATTGTTGTTCCACCTACAGGGTTGCATCACCTTTCAGCTCCTTGGGTATTTTCTCTAGCTCCTTCATTGGGGGCCTTGTGTTCCATCCAATAGCTGACTGTGAGCATCCACTTCTGTGTTTGCCAGGCACTGGCATAGCCTCACAAGAGGCCGCTGTATCAGGGTCCCTTCAGCAGAACCTAGCTGGCATGTGCATTAGTATCTGGGTTTGGTGGCTGATGATGGGATGGATCCCCAGATGGGGTAGTCTCTGGATAGTTCATCCTTTCATCTTAGCTCTATATTTTGTCTCTGTACCTATATCCTTTCATGGGTATTTTGTTCCTTATTCTAAGGAGGAATGAAGTATCCCCATGATGGTCTTCCTCCACATAAAACCAGAGACACTGAAATTGATAGAGGAGAAAGTGGGGAAAAACCTTGAAGGTATGGGCACAGGGAAAAAAATTTCTCAACAGAACAGCAATGGTTTGTGCTGTAAAATCAAGAATTGACAAACGGGACCTCATAAAATTGCAAAGCTTCTGTAAGGCAAAAGACACTGTCAACAAGACAAAAAGGCCACCAACAGATTGGGAAAGGATTTTTACCAATCCTAAATCTGATAGAGGTTTAATATTCAATATATACAAAGAGCTCAAGAAGCTGGACTCCAGAAATTCAAATACTGCTTGTGGACGTTGTACATCGTGGTGCGGAGCCTAGTGCGCACCACGATGTACAACGTCCACAAGCAGGAAATCTCCTCCATTGCTGGTGGGATTGCAAGCTTGTACAACCACTCTGGAAATCAGTCTGGTGGTTCCTCAGAAAATTGGACATAATACTAATGGAGGACCCAACAATACCTCTTCTGGGCAATTACCCAGAAGATCTTCCAACTGGTAATAAGGACACATGCTCCACTATGTTCATAGCAGCCTTATTCATAATAGCCAGAAGCTGGAAAGAACCCAGATGTCCCTCAATAGAGGAATGGATACAGAAACTGTGGTACATTTACACAATGGAGTACTACTCAGCTATTAAAAACAATGAATTTATGAAATTCTTGGGCAAATGGATGTATCTGGAGGATATCATCCTTAGTGAGGTAACCCAATTACAAAAGAAGTCACTAGATATGCACTCACTGATAAGCAGATAGTAGCCCAGAAACTTAGAATACCTAGTGCCCTTTTCATGTGTCTGATCTTCAGTTTCTGGTATCTTGGACACCATGCCACAAGATTATGATAGGCATCTAATATGTTCTCTTCAGTGTAAGTTATGATTACAGTAATCATGGTGTAAATGAGTTACTGTCCTCCAATCCATGTCCTTAGATGGGAAGCTTCAGTGTGACATAGGGCTGATGTGGCATTGTACAATTGACAGTGTGCAACTTCACAGATGAGGTTGTTAAAGAAATCATAGCTTCTGCATTGGTTGTTCTCTTAGATTACTGTCTGGGAAGGAACTTAGTCACTATGAGCACAGGTGTTCTAGTAGGCTTATTGTGAAATTCTCTTTAGAGAAAAAAACTCCCATCAACAATCTGCCACCTGATGACTGGCCATAGTAAGAAAGTGTTCTAACAATTGTCACTAAAGTGAATGATGACTCAGGAATAAATTCAAGGTTGATAGAAAAATATGCACCTTTATGTTACACAAAAACTATTAAATAGTACTTTGGGAGCATTTTCTTAGGGATAGTAAGGGTTAGATTTTGTATTAACTTGATAAAGTGCAGAGTCACCTTGGAAGGTAGAATCTTAATAGAGAAATTATCCAGATCACATTGTCTTGATGAATCTATATTGGGTTCATCTAGCATGGAACTCGTCAGTTCTAGGGTGTTCATACAGTGATAAATGCATGGAACATCTGCACATGGGTACAAACTGTCCATTCTTGTGAGAGTTTGTTTTGATTGATGATTAATGTGAGATGGCTCAGTCCACTCAGGGAAGCACCACTCTAAGGTAGGTGAGCTTGCACTAAGGAAGCTAGCTGATCATGAGCCACATAGCAAGCCTATAGGTAATATTGCTCCATGGGCTCTGCTTCAAGCATCTGCTTAAGTTCCTGTTTCAACTTCTCTGTGTGATGGAACATGACCTGGATGTGGATGCCAAATAAACCCTTGTCTTCCTTAAACTGCTCGTTGTCAAAGTGTTTTTTACAGAAAATAAAGTAAACCATACTAGAATAGGTAGGGATATCTAACTAATACATTAATGTACTCTAACACTGAAATCTACAGCCTTTCTCATCTATGAAATGTGAAATAGAAACACAGATTGTTTTAATGCATGTGCAAGATAATGCATTTATCTCTCTTAGAACAGTCTAGGAGGGAATGGTTGTTCCACACTAGTTAGATCCAGGTTAAGCTCATCAATGTTTTATTATCTCCTGCTAGTCAAAGAAAGTGAATTCAATGTTGAGCTGTTGGATAAACATAACTGAAAAGATAATACAAAGTAACCTTGTAATTGGTCAAAAGATGCTACCCTTTACATGACTGAGGGTACGGTTTAGTCATTTGAACCTGCCCATGTAGAAACGTGGGCTGGGCAGACAAAGACCTGTGAAACAAGCTCACCAGCTGAGCAGCACTTCTCTTCCTGGCAACAATTGGAAACATCCCTTCTTTCTCTAGTAACTATTTTCCCTTTGCCCACTGGAGAGACCAGTGGGTGGCAAGGAATATTGATCTAATTTAAATTTCTTACAGACGTGTATGTTTTAACACACACACACACACACACACACACACACACACACACACACACATACAAGCTAAGGAATCAGGAATGAATTGTAGGGTCCCTAAGGAAATATTGTACTAACCATTTACAAGTAGATTCCATCTAGCTTACTAGTAATAAAGAGACAGCCATTCTTTTTACCACCTGCGTGGAAACCCTGAAGCAGTTCATCTTTAAAGCAGGTAGGAGACCGTGCGGCCGTTTCCTGGAAATGATTGGGGTGCATTTTTCTTGCCTCCATCTACATTTGTGGAGATTGCTTTCTCTGGTCAAAAACTATAAGTTTATAGTAGAGTTAAAGAAAAAGAAGAGAATTGCTTCAGTCTCTGGAACTTAAAGTCACAGAAAAGGGAATTAGAAAAAGTGACTCTCAGAGTAAAAGAGAGCAGTGATAGTAACTTGAAAAGTAGACATCATAAGAAAACAATGAGTATATATTAAACAATAAAATAGACATAGTTTTTTTAAAAAGTGATAACTCTAAAATATATAATCCCTTTCCCCCAGCCCTCCTTCTGATTCTAAACACAGACAATATCAATTCTGTCCTCTGGATGTCAAAGATCTATTAATCACATTTGACCCCTCTTTTTCTGCCATATCACATAATCAATAGACTATGGATCTCACCGTCTCTACCTCCCTTTGTTATGCTCTGTAATCCATTTTTTTAATCCCTTTCTCTGCTACCAAATTGGTCTGAATAACCACTGCCTGGCCTAGATTGTGACACTGCTCTACAAATATGTCTTCTGTCTTTTAGCTTCACTATGTGTGGTCAATTCTAAATGCAAAACCTTACACTTTTGACTCCAAAACCTACTCCAATTACTTAGCATAACATTATTCCAGAATCTGTAACTCTTGGCTTTCCAGTTATCATCCCGGTTTCAGCATTTCCCCCTCTCCTTCTCTGGTGCAGGGATAATCCCAGTCTCTTCCTACAACAGACTTGATTCATAATATGCTCCTGAACCTGTACTCATGAATATCTTTCACTATCATGAAAAGGCCATTGCCTTCCCCCTTCCAGTGTTGCCACAAACATTAGCAATTTCTATTAATGACTAACTTTAGTACTCTTCCAATTACCTACTCCACTTTATACATGTACTTATAACAATACAGCATACTGCTCTGGAACGTCCAGCATGTGTCTGTAAAGACACATCCACGGCAGTCCTGAACATATCACTGCCGTGTGAACCAATCTCTCAGGGCTGCTGTAAGAAATCATCACAAGCCAATGGCTCCAAATAGTATAGATTTTCTACCTCACTATTTTACAGGTAACGGTATGTTCGAGGGACTGACCTTCCTCTGGAGTCTGCAACAGAGATCTCTTCCTTCCCTCCTGACTATGATAGTTGACCAAAGTCCTCGCTACTCTTTGGCTTTCAGTTGCCTAATTCTCAAAAGCATTCCTTTCCCATGGCGTTCTGCTTGGTGACTCTGCATCTCCTCATTAGGTCACTAGTCATACGGAACCAGGGGTCCAAACTACTTTACAATGATGTAATCTTCATATGACAGATGTATTATATTAACTAATGACCCAGTGGTCAGGTGATGTCATATGCTCTGGCAAGAAGAACTTTGTTTAGGGGAAGAACAAAATGCCCCACGATTCCTAAGATATTTTTAATGAAATAAATTAAGGCACAAAAGTGGCACATGTTCATAAAAATATATTTTTTTCTGGGAGTTTTGAGAGATACTTCCTTAGTTAAAGCAGAGCTGAAAGGGTAGGCCTGCAGTGAGATATACCTTACTGTATTTAATGCTCCTTTTGTTGGTCAATTTACAAAAAAAAAAAGATACTGTTACAATAAATATTACAAGGTTATAATGTGATTTTATATTAAAAATGTGATTCCTTAAAATGCATATATCAATAAATAATGATCATAGACGGTTTAAGATTGAATGTGGTTTTTCAAAGTCTTCTTCTATGCCACCTTATTCTCTCTGTTTTAAAGTCATCACAAGAGTCACTGTCTCAGGAAATTAGAGGGCATCAATGCACTTTAGCATCAGTGAGGAAAAGAGTCAACATGTTATCATAAATGAGAAAGCAACTGCTACATTTTTATTTGCAAGCATATGCTCTGCTTTAATTTCCTTAATGTGTTGCCTTATTTTGAAATCCCATGATGTTCTAACCCTTTTGATTTTTAATAACAAATTATAAGTACACCATAAATAAACAAATTATGGGATAGTTATTCGGTTCTAGAACTCATCACAGTTTTCCAACTTCTTATTGTTTACTTCCTACTCAGAAGCAGATCTGAAAGGACGGGTCTGCAGTGAGATGGACCCTCAGAATACACATTTATGATCAGAAGCAACAATGTGCAATCATTTGTGATCAGAATCACAAATGACATGCAGTTTAAACAAATAAAATCGCAAGTTAGGATCAGGGGAAAACATTATGCTTTCTAGGTAAGCCAATTCTTCACACATATGTACACTCACACACATGAAAACATACACACACCAATGCACACACATTTATTTACACACCAAAAAAATTACAAAAACCTAAAATGTTAAAAAAGAGGGATGCTTTTTCCATACATTCCAGTAATCTTAAGTTGTGTATAACTGATGGTCCTCTGGATGGTTTAAGTAGCAATACATAACTTTTAGTGGCTCTCATGTAATCTGAATTTGTTTACCGTGGTCATCGATTGTCTTCACTATAATAAGAAATTATTCCTAGTAGAGAGAATTTCTCAAAGTTCATCAGAGATGCATGAGGAAAAATAAGTAATTGCACTTTAAATAATAAATCAACTGACTCAAAGCCCATTTAAGTGATGCAAAAATATTAAATTGGTATTTAAGTCTTATAAAATTATATGAAAATGACAATAAAATGGCAAAAACTTAAGACATGTTTACCTAGAAGGTAAGAAAACTAGGAAAAATGAGGAAGAGAAGCCATCATGCTCAAGAACTAACTCTTGAGAGAACCTACTATTAATGTCTTTAATTATTATTAATGACTAATTAATCTTAATCATTCTTTTCTCATGGTTTTGCAGTCTTCTATTTACATTTGTACAAGTGTTTATAATTATTCTGTGTTGTCATTGTATTTAGCTGTTTGCCTCTTCTATCATTCACTGAGTTCCTAGGATCTATTTTAATTATTTAGGTTTATCGACCAGTAACTAGAAAGCCAAGCTTAGAGTATGGGCTCTGTGTCTGCATTTGGAATAACTGTTTAAGTAACCTTCAACATGTATCTTAACCCTTACACCTCAGACACCCCTTGTTAAACTCTGCTATGTTTGTCTCCATCATACCAATGCATCAACACTTAATGCTCATTCCCCAAATCACAAATTAAGAATGATAATACATTCTAAATTATAAAATATATGTGATAAGAATGATTATCCAAGTGACATAGTCTAATGTATAAAGAGAATTTATGTTTTACAATATTAGTGCTTGATTTTGGAAGTTTTTTTTTTTTTTTTTTTTTTTTTTTTGACACAGGAGACCTCAGATGACTTTATTTATTTTTTTTTTTGTCTTTTTTTTTTATATTATTTTCTTTATTTACATTTCAAATGCTATCCCGAAAGTTTCCCATACCCCTCCCCC
>NC_034602.1:41539999-41564385 GCF_900095145.1 Mus pahari
GGCCCAAAACCTTCAGTCTGCAGTCCAAATCCCAACAATGGTTCAGTAGTAGCTGTGAATGGAAGTCCAAGGATCTAGCAGTTGCTGAGTCCCACACAGCAAGAAGGCGAAAGAGCGAGAGCCCGATTTTGGAAGTATTAAACAGTGTGGTACTACTGATGTCAAGCGTGTAGAAAATTGGTAATGAGTATTCATTATTTACGTGTGCTTTGAACATCCTAGTTGTTGCCTCTATCACGTTTTGCACAGGATATGTAATCAGACAGTCCAAATTCTAATTGCTGCTTTGCTTATTAATTCTGTCTGGATTTAATGAAATCATTAACACCTTTTGATCACAGGAAAATGAAAGTTACAACCCGAAATAACCTCATCCGGAATTATACAGATGCAAAGAAGAGTCTTGCTTTGTTGACTGCATTTATCAATACATTAATTTACTAATAAACTGTATTTCACTCACATCTAGGTACAAAATGTCGTTCCTGAGTTCAAGTTATATACAATCACATGTAGCATGCAGAATTCAATAAAACAAAGACACCAGGAAAAACTGAAAAGGCTATATAATACAAGGTTTTTAATATTTAACAAGTTGAAAAGTTTTAAAAATCATAGATCAGCATGATTAGTTTTTCAAATCATTGACGATAATGAAACATGTAAAACAGATTGCAACTTTGGAATCAGATACTGAGTACATAAATTAGTGTCACCTTGAATTTGTAGTTCTAACTGTCTGAGTCACTGTGTTTTTATCTGGGCAGTAACATGCAAACAAGTATTTTCATTAAACAGGATGATGCAAAATGCATAGTGTTCAACATGTAATAGGGAGGGGAGGTGGAAAACATGTATCCGGTACTCTGGGGCTGAGGGGAAGCATGACTGTGCATGTTAAGAAGTATTTTGGGAATTCCAACCTAGATATAGGTAATGGGGATCAGAAAGTGATTGTCAAAAGGAAAAATATTTAAGAGAGAGACGATGAAACAGATGGAACAAGGAAGTCAAAACTAGGGTCGTCACTAGAGCTATCTTGGAATGCTTTGTTCTTCCCACTAGCCCTCAAAGCCTCTTGAAGTGAAGTGGGTTTTTAAAGTATACAATTTTGGACACTGACTGCTCTGAAAAACCTACTTCTTCAAACTATGTCTTTCTGTTCATCTTTTCTCCCTGCCTAAAGTTCAATTATTAGTTTCAAATTATTCTTGCACTTAAAATGTAATCCTGTTGGATAAAACCAATATATGTAACTGTCAGGAATTTCTGTGTTTTGTGCTTTTTATACTTTATTATTATTGAACATTATTGAGAAGTGTGTGTGTGTGTGTATGTGTGTGTGTGTGTGTGAGAGAGAGAGAGAGAGAGAGAGAGAGAGAGAGAGAGAGAGAGAGAGAGAGAGATCAGTCTTAAGTGCGGGAAAACCATTATTCTCAAATTTTACCTGAATAGAATAGGAGAGATACAAGATAGATAGAAGATAGATAGATAGATTAGATTAGATAGATAGATAGATAGATAGATAGATAGATAGATAGATAGATGATAGGTAAATAGATAGACACATTAACAATGAATAGTTACAAATATTTACCCACTTTACCACATATAGCCAGGTATTTTACCCAGTCCAAACCCACCTCTTAAATTATTTTAAATCCATGCAGAGAAAATAGGGAAGGCCCTTTCTCTTCTTGCTTTAGTTTCTAGATCTGTTTCCTGTCTAATAGTCAACTGCACACTAGTTACTGCTTAGAATCAGGGCACTATTGCTTCATCCTTCCATCTTTCAAGGTCAGCTTCAGATCCCTGCTCATGGCCCTCCCAACTCTTCTCTCAGTTCTATGTCAAGTTGCTCAGTATTGTTCTAGGATGCTGAGTTCACTGCTTTAACAAGTGACCTTTTCCCTTCTTCCAACCTGTAAAAAGTCACAATCTCTGGAGAGAAAATATTGAGATTAGCAAGATGAACCTGAAACACACACACATGTGTGTGCAGTCATTATGAAGTGAGTCTGGGAATATTGAGAATTGTGGGAAACAATGTTGAGAACTGTGCTTCAATGAGGCACCCTGGATCAATCTTAACATGGAAATCGTTACTCTAACCAAACAACGTATTTCACAGACTCAGGGGATAGTATTGTGGATCTTGAATTAACATTTAATATTTCCAGTTGCATCTGACCATCAAAGGAAGTTTCTATAGAAAACATGTCTTTCTTTTAACCAGCAAAAAGTGTAAACAAATTTCACTATACACTACAAAGTCCAAGTTGAGCACATTCGGATCTGACTCTGTTGAGCCCAGAGGTCTGAAGCTGGCCCACCAGAGTAGCTTTGGATAAATGAAACTGGTGTTTCACTTTCTACTTATTGTACAATCAGTGAAAAAATAATACAATGTCTTAAAAAGACATACCCCATCCCCAAAGACACAAAGATACAGGCAGTAAAAAGAACATGTCTAAGAATAATCTAAAAGATTCCTCATTCATTTTATAGCCAATTCATATCCCTCAAAGAGTTGGAGGCTGGAGAATCTGGTCCCAGCTGTAATTGCTGGCCACTTCCTTGTTCTTCATCACTGTATTTATGCAGCTAAAGTACTTGGCTTAACATGTATACTGAGCCCAGTAGCACTGGTAGCTTTCTGTCTAAAACTGCTAACTAGGTTGCAAAGGGCAGGTAATGATAGTGAATGAAGTATGTATAACTAAAGACCTCCCCCAATTGCTTATCATTCAGAAGATTTAATCAATTATCTTCATTTTATTTCTGGGGTAAAATAAGATGCTATATTGATTCTCCATGCTTTAGTAAACATTTTCCAACCTATCTTCTGATTCTATCTCAATTAAAAATAGTTAATTAAATGTATGCATTTATTGCTTTCAAGTATATACCATGTTTCCAATGCACACTACACAAAGGCAATACTTTCCTGTTTTTCCAAATATGAACCAAGACTATTATTAAGTTACTATGTAGAACTTGCTATGAAAGCAATGGAGGAATTCTAATACACTTTAACATTTTGGTACCTAGGACATTGTATTCAGATACATAGGAAAGTGTGTTTGCAGTAGCTTAAAGAAGATTAAAGACTTTTTATGAAATCAATGAATGTACTATTGTTTGATCTTTAAGGATGCCACCAACATCTGAGTAGTAAGCATCCTATGGCAGGAAAGTAGTAGTCTGGACAAAATTTATGTCAATTTATGTAAGGGATTCAGTGGCCAGTCTGTGAGAAATAGAATCCCAAAGAGTGAATGTGAAAAATAGCATACTGAATTATAGGGCAGAATCTATTTAGAAAAATCAACCCCACTTCTAAATATGACTTCTATCTTCACTTAGAACTCTATAGAACTAAAAAAAAAGTACTAGTAAAATTGGTGAAAATATTTAATCACTAATATATTGTGCAAATATTTAACCTTAGCTATTATAATTCAGTCTTTGCCAGGTTTTTCGAGCCTAATGTCTTCTAGTGTACAAAATAAAACCCGACTTGAAACTTTTTGAAAATAAGTTCTGTTTTCCCAGAGATTGTTGATAAATAAGCTCCAATATTATGGCCTTTTTCCATTTAAATGCTAAGTAAAAGGAAGAAGATGCTGTGTTCCTATGTATTCTCCTTTTGGAACCGTGTTCCCACGAGTCATAAGTCAACAAAGAGTCAATGGTCATGAACATCCATTTTGACCTGGGGTTAAGTGAAGGCATAACTTACAGCTACTTATTTTATTATCCATAATTTGCTTAAGGATTTTAATAAATGTCAATTGAAACAAATCCTCTAAAATTTCATTAATTTAATAAGTAGAGAATTTGGCTCTTTAAGTGCCAGTGCAAAATTCCTTTGAAATAATCTTTATATTTTCACTGGAGTCGTAGGAAAAAAATGACAATTACCTTTTTTTACCACATAAAATGGAAAATATAAAACGTGGAAACAGGCTATGTGCATCAACCGTGGTGCAGTACGGCAGCAGACCCCTGACACTGTAGACCGCATGTCAGCCCTCACATTCTCCCACTCCCTGGATGCTCATCCAGCCTTAAGTGACTAGCATGTCAATGACTTCATAAATCTGGGAAGCAGTGAAATAGACTGAAACCAGACTTTTCCTTCTGCTAGCTCTGAAGTTGCCTAGCTCTGTGACAAAGTAACTGACAGAATTCGGCAATTAAGTTATACTCACATAGACAGGGATTGCTTTCTCTTTTTAACTAAAATGATTTCAGGTTCCAGATTATTAAGCTGCAAACTGACAAGTGTTCTCGGGAACAAACTGAATTTTTAAATAGATTATCGTGGTTTTTGTTGGTTCATATGTGAAAACAGTAAAATAATAAAGATGATGAAGTCAATGACAAAATGAAGAATTTAAAATCAATAATAATAATAACATATCCTTGCAATCTAATTAATTGTTCTTCACTTGCACGTCTTCATCTGTAAAATATTGGGTTAGGGTTAGGGTGAACCCCACTCTCATGAACCTGTGTTGAAAGCTAAACATCTTGATAACGCTGTCTATATTATAACTATTACCCCATAATTAAATACAGGCTGTGTACATGAGGATCTCTCAATTGGGGGACAAAGGAGTTGAAACCTGGTGAGGTAAATAAGTTCTCTGTACTGTGTTGGTGAGGCATCCTAAACTTTTATTAGATTGCAGATACAGAGCTCTCAAATGTGGAATAAAGCAAATCTCTCGGAGGCCACTTCCATCCCTAGCAATCACTCCCAGTGACCTTGTCAGAAACACATGCCCAGAACGAAAAACCAGGCTGCCCTTTCTAGCCTTTATGTATGTAAGGGGAAATTAATTCTGACAGGCCTTTCAGCTAAGTGTATTTAAACAGTCCTGTTAGGCTTTCCAGTAATAAGATGATCAAGGCACCCAACACCTGAAACTGAAATATGGTCATCTCTCTGACACAGCAGATCATTACAGTATTCAAAATGAACTGTTTTATAAGGCAGGTTTTGTTGGAGCTGTCATGGTTAGTTCAGTCATAGTCTTCCTCAAGCTTGCAATGAATATTCGCTAGTTTAGACTAACAAAAGCTTCTGCCCCACTAATAAAGGGCAAGATCTGACAACCACAACTACAGCTGTAACAACACCAGCAAGAAAAGGACAGATTATCCCACCAAACCTTAATTAAAGATAAATAACCAATAATATGTTAGTGTAATCATTATATGAATGTTAAATATCACATGCGGTATATTTATGCTAAAATATTTCTTTTATAAACTTTTAAAATTTTGTTTAAATTTAATTTAATTTTTAATCTTACTTATTCACTTTACAGCCCATTCACTTTTCCCTCCTAGTCACCCGCTCCCACAGGCCTTCCCCCATCTCCCTTTCCCTTCACGTCTGAGTCTGTGGGGTCTCCCCCGGGAATCCTTCCACCCTGGCACTTCACGTCTCTGCACGGCTAGGTGCTTCCTCTCCCATTGAGGCCAGACAAGGCAGCCCAGTTAGGAGAACATAGCCCACAGACAGGAAATAGCTTTGGGGACAGCCTGATTACAGTTGTTCAGGACCCACATGAAGATCAAGCTGAACATCTGCTACATATGTGTAGAGAGGTCTAGGTCCAGCCTGTTTGTTGGTGATTCTGTCTTTGAAAGCACCAAGGGTACAGGTTAGTTGATTCTCTTGTTTTTCCTGTGGAGTACCAACACCCTTTACAAAGGGTGCCATAAACAATATAACACATCTTGGTGTAAAATATTCTCATTATCTAATATTCAGTTTAAAGCCGGTGACATGTATTTTATCTATCAGTTCTAGCAGGGACATACACTGGAAATTTTCTTTCCAAAGACTGTGCATCTAATATGGTAGTATTTGGAAATGAAAAATTTAAGACTTCTCCAGAGATAGATGGGGTCATTAGATTGAGGTCCTTATGATGGGATCATAGAGGATATCACCAACAGTGATGACAGAGCCTGCTATCTGTCTTATGGAAATGCACACATAACATCATAGCATCAGTAATAGTGTCAGGCCTTAGAGACTCACTCCTCTTGAGATGGACCCCATATTGGACTGGTCACTGGACCCACTTTCCCTCAGGCTCTTCTCCATTTTTGTCCCTGCATTTCTTTTAAACAGGAATAATTCTGGGTTGGAGTTTTTGATTCTGGGATGGTAACCCCATCCCTCCACTTGATGTCCTGTCTTTCTACTGGAGGTGGACTCTACAAGTTCTCTCTCCCCACTGCTGGGCATTTCATGGTCGTACTCTGAGAGGCCCAACAAGCAGCTGACCAAGACAAACATAGATACTTACATTCAACCAACAGACTGAAGTTGGGGATCCCTGTGGTTGAATTAGGGAAAGACTCAAGGAAGTTGAGGAGGAGGGAGATCTATAGGAAGACCAGAAGTCTCAACTATCCTGGACCCCTGAGATCTCTCAGACAATGACCCACCAACCAGGCAACATACACTAGCTGGTCTGAGGCCCCCATACATATACAAAAGAGTACTGCCTGGTATGGACTCAGTGAGAGAAGATGCACCTAACTCTTGAGAGACTTGAGGACCCAGAGAATGGGGAGCCCTGGTGGGGTGGGGTATGGTGTGGGTGGGTTGTGGGTAAGAACATCCTCTTGGAGGCAGGGAAGGAGGAATGGGACAAGGAACTGTCAGAGGGTGCACCAGGAGGGGGATAACTACTTAACTGTAAAAATGATGAAAGATATTTTTTTTTTAAATGCACAAAGAAGAGAATGTGGGAACAGAAAGCAAAATGGAAACCTCGAATAATCTAGGAGAAGGGATTAAAGACTGAAATTCTAGGGCTTTCCAACTTCTTCTACTGTGATTATGTTTCCAAGTCTATGCTATTTTTGCTATAGTAACCAAACACAACGAAAAAGTGCTAAGCACTTATGAACAGCACCAGCTATATATGTCATTCAAAGGCATCCCCAATAAAAGATCAAACATACATTACATCAATTTGCTTTAATTTCTTTGGTTAGTGTTAACTTCTAAATGAATTCACATCTAGTAAAGGTAATGAAATGTGTTTCTAATGCCTCTTTCACTACAGACAGCATCTCTAGCTGCTTGGCAATAAGCACATTCCCTATCCTGCTGTGCATCTGTAAACCAGGGTTCCATTTCAGTTTTTCCCAAATCAACATCCTCCCAGTGACTGTTATTAAACTGTCTTAGTTGCACATTCTCTTCTTCATTAACTCTCAGTTGATTCCCTGCAGCTCCTAAGCTTGGATTTTTTTTTTTTTTCTATCTAAAAGCAGCTTGTGTAACTTCAGAAAAGACGGCAAACAATCACCTGAGGCTTGTGAATGAACAGTGAATTTCAATTTTCTTTTTGTTCTTCAAAAAATATGTGTGTTACAGAACTGTTGGAAATTCAGTTCAGGTTTACGAAATCTTTGATAAATACAGTGTTCAGCCTTATGCTTCTCTATCTTATTAGTAAACGATTCCATCTATAACTTAGCATACATACTGATCTGGGTGGACCTCAGAAAACTTCAAAACTTTAATCTACTTAGAAATTTAGCTCTTGACAAGAACTAAGGTTTGATTGAATATTTTCTGATTCAGGACACATTTTTCTTGTACTTTCCTGCACCTATAAAATTTAATACTGAAACACACACACACACACACACACACACACACACACACACTTTTACAGTGATTAAAATTGAATCTAGGCCTATAATATTTACCTAAAGTCTACTAAAAACATATTGTCAGCCCCACTTTTACGCTTTATGCTGAGCCCTCATTTCCTTCAGTTCCTGAGTTGTCTTGAATCTGTGATTCTCATTATTCAGTGTTTTCCATTTCTGGGATTATAAACCTGCACCGTAAGATCCAGCAACAAGACTATCAACCCCAATTATTTTTTTATTCATCTTTTAACATGATTAACATGGTGCTAAATATACACCAGTGTCTCATTACATCAGCTACTGATTAATTTATGATGTTAATTTGAGTTATATCTAATTATTTCTAATTTTTGAAATTATTTCTGAGCCTTACTGTATCATTCATTTTAGGGGAAAGCAGGAGAAAAAAATGTTAAACTTGAAAACATATAATTAGCTCTTAATAAATCTGCTGTGCAGATCCTGCAAAAGTCATAAGGAAGATTGTGCTTTATGGAACTGACTTTATGCCACCTGGATGCTGACCTTCTCTCTTGAAAGCTCATTTTGTTTTTGACCCTAAACTCACTAGCCCAGAAGCCACTGGCTTGCTTAGATTGTCCTTGAGTCCATGAAGTGTCAGTTACTAGTAAAAACCTATCAAGAGCACAGTAATGATTTGGGAGAAGCTGAGTGCCATGCTACAAGTTGAGGGAAAATGATTCTTGGGAGGAAAAGCTTTTTGAATTATGCAAAGAATGAAATTTACTCAAGTTTTAAAGATCCAAAGGGAGAGAATATATATTCAGTAATGCTTGTTTAACTGACTTGGGCTGAGCTGTTCCACCCAAAATAGATATATTTTACATAAGAATGCTATATACTGGTTATTATAAGTTCCACAAACCAGGGTTTTTTTTTCTGCAAGTTTTGCTTACTTCTGTTCATTTTAAACCCATTACTGAATCCTTGGTTATTTGGTACATTTTTTCCAATTTTTTATTAGGTATTTAGTTTCATTTCAAATGCTATCCCAAAAGTCCCTTATACCCCCCCCCCCGCACTCCCCTACCCACCCACTCCCACTTCTTGGCCCTGGTGTTCCCCTGTACTGGCCCATATAAAGTTGGCAAGACCAAGGGGCCTCTCTCCCCGTGATGGCTGATTAGGCCATCTTCTGCTACATATGCAGCTAGAGATTTAGAAGAGGATATTTGGTTGCTTTAAGACTGTTTTCTACACCTCCTACATTATTCACAATTCTGACCATCAAACATGGTTCATTGAACCAAGAGAGGACATGTACCTTGTATGCGACTCCCCCATGCTCTGTGCCTACCTCTGTTCTCCCAAGAGCCAGTCGTCCCCTGGTGTGAACCAAGGTGCCTCAAATGCAGGGTTTTTGATATACTCCCTGCCTATGAGTCCTGGCAAAGCGTGCAGAGCTCTAAGTATCCAGTCACTCAAATACAACAATCAGGACAGTCAGTAATATGTCTGACAGAAAATAATTTCTGCAGACAAGCTTCCTTCCTGCTCCTCTAGAAGTAATTCATTTTAATTAAAATAAGATTGCTTTGAAAAGTTCTGCAACGTTGATGTTATGTGCACGTGTACATTCATGCATTTGTCTGTGCGTGGGGAAAAGGGAGGACACCTTTGTCATTCCTAATACCATCCACTTTATTTTTTAAAAGCAAGATCTTTTATTGACCCCAGTCTCACCAACAGGCTAGAATGTCTGGCCACTGGATCCCAGGAATCCATGTGTCTCTTCCTCTCTACCCTCAGGATCAAATTGTATGACATCATTCCTGGCTTTTCTTTACCCGAGTCCTTGGAACTTGAACAGAAGTCTTCATACTTACATTCTTTACAAACTGAGATGTCTTTCATGCCGTTGGCATTAGTGTTCACAGCGAGCATTATTATAATTTTCCTTACAAGTTGTCTTTACAATACACCTATGCTTTCAGTGCCTTCTACAGGATTAGAATAAAAGCAAATACTACCAACACTGTCACCCAAGAAAGAGCTATTTATGTAAATATGAACTGCTTCATTTAACGAATCACCATTGAACTTGATGCAATTATAATTTGTTTTGTACTCGAAAGCACACAGTGCCTTTTCCTATAAACTCTCTTATTTTAAAAGGCAGACAGATTTTTTTTTTTAAGGCTTCAACTATTGCACACTTGTGTGGTTTTAGAAAAGAACTGAAATATAGACATATGGATAAAAAAAAAAGGCAGCACTCCATTTGACCTGAGATTATGAAATTTCATTTCACAGTCCCTCTCCAAGGTGTTATGTAGGTCACAGGCCAGAACACTAAGCTTTCAGAAGAGGCAAGCTGAGTGAAATAGATGGATTTAGGAAGAGGATCGGTCCTCAGAGTACACAAAACAAAAGCCTGGTCTAAAGTCCAAGGTCCTTTTTTAAAGGAAGACATATTTTGTCATTGGTTGCCACCATGAGACTTGAGATTTTAAACATCCCCAAAGAAAAATAAATCAATGAACAGCTCCATCTGATATAACTGATTAGATTGCACCATGGAGGCTAATGTACAAGAAAATTAGCTGCGGGAATTAACTTGCCTCTTTTCATGGCTCCTTAAGGAAGCAATAATACTAACTATTCTCAAAGCAACAGAAAGGCTTGTCAGCTGTAGGCAATTTAATATCAAATGTCCTTATTAATGTCATTACAGAGTCCAATTCATGACTAGTGTTCCCTGCTTAAATATACCATGGACCCCTAAACAGGTTAGCATCCTAACTTAATTTCCATAAAATGCTAATGTGTTTCTCTATGAAACATTAAATGTATATGTCGATATTGGTATCATGAAGGTAACTCTTGAAAAAGTCTTAAAAATTTAAGCTTACCTAGTGACTTTAGAGAACATTGATTCTTTCAGATGGGAAAATACTCAGAGAGCAATGTTCCTTCCTTGTTCTGCGTCAGTGCGGTGCATGCTGTGCTCCTTAGTGGTTTCAATACAACTGTTACAAATACTTAACAACAGAATGATGAACGTGCTTACTGTTAAGAAGTTCTGAACGCTGCCTTCCTCTATCATCATCGTATTCATCCAAATATAACATCTACTTCTTTACCATACTGATTACTTACTTTGCTCAGGATCTGAGTATATATTTTCCATCTCCTGACTGTTATGACTTGTTTAAAAGCATCAAATGTAAGGCTCCTTTTAAAAATAATGATAACAACAATCATCATCATAATTTTATTATTAGGGAGGTTGGGAAATGTGCTATGGCCTGATTCTCCCTCTCCTGACTCTAATGGCTTAGTATCAAACCTCTCAATATCAGATTTATGGCCAACAACTCATTATTACTCCTACTACAACTACTATAATTATTACTACCACCACCGTCACCACAACTACTATGACTACTACTACTCTATTACTAGTAGTAGCATTATATTTACTACTAGTACCATTACTACCACTACTACCACCCACCACCAGCAGCAGCACCACCACCACTACTACTACTACTGCTACTATTGCCACTATGTGGATGACAGAGGACAAATTTTGGAGTTGGTTATCTCCCTCTTCTGTGTAAGCTCAGGCTAGAACTCAGGTAATCAGGCTCACAATAGAAGTATATTGACCTTTCACCTATCTCATTGGCCCCAGCTATGAATTGTTCACTATTGTTGATACAGAATCTACTCTATTAAATGGGGACTGAAGATGTCCTTGAAACACCTTTTTGTACCATTCGAGTGCTGAGACTGAAATGTTTAACCACATCTGGTTTATGCTGGCCTGAGGATTGAAGTCAAGGTTTCCTGCCTGGAAGGCAAACATTCTACCACTGAGCTACATCTCCACGGCACTCTCTCTTTCCTCCTATTGCATTCATTATGATTTAAGAACAGAAACTGATCTGTGCATTTTTCCAATATACAGTCCCTCAATTGCATCCCCCTAATTCAATGAAACAGTCTGTTTTTCACTGGTGCTGCACTTTCCATATTGCATAAAAGACTTTTCTGATTTTTAGGAATCACATATAGTATTTTCCTCCCTTCTACATTTCAGAAACAGAATTTCCTACAGTTTCATACAAACTATACTAGTTAATGCCTCCCTGTCTTTTTACATAGAGATAGATCATTCTGGAATGGCTTCAGCCTACAGTTTACCAGGTAATTTTTTTCCTGAGACTTCAAGCCTGACAGAATTCTATGCTAGGAATTTTCTAAGCTGTCTTCATTCGGGTGCTTAGCTGCCTCTGTATCTTACCAATACCTCCTTTGTTTCTTGCACCATTACACATTCATCTATTATACATTTTTACAATGTGAAAACATGCAGTTCTTTACAATATGAACTTCATCAAATTTGAGTTCATTCCTTAGAGAGTAATATAACCTCCCCCTACCCATATATTAAAGACCCAATAAGTATTTACATAGTGAAGAAATGTACTCAAAAGAAAAAATGTTAAATACAATCTATGTTTTTATTTAAATTATTGGTATTCTTAACAACAAAATCTAGTAAGCAAAAATTTTCTGTTTAATTCTCTATATTTGTTCTTGTTTGGCAACCACATGGATTAATCCTAAGGGTTCATGAATACTAGGTAAGTTTGGTCATTTTGTGTCTGTATATTAAATTTTTATGGTAGAATCATCTGATTTATTACATGACTATGTATCTTTATTCAAATTTAAAAAATAACAAAATTGATAGTGCATTTAATAAATATGAGGTACAAATGACCTAATAGATAAGTAATTTGCAAAGAAACACGAAACAATTATCTTAGTAGGCTTTAAAGATAAACCAATTGGCATTTTGAGTTGACAATTTTGGACATCATAGCCATACTTTGGCAGGAAACTGGATATATTTAATGCTACAAACACTCATTAAAGTGATTTTTCTTTCTTTCTTGCATAAATACTTCTAATAATGTCTACTTGTAGGAAAAACTTCTGAATTTTATCTCTATATGCTACTTTCATTTTTATGAACCCTATGCTCTTAAATTAAGTATATCCTTATGTGACTATGTTCTGGGCCAACTGTGTTTTGTAGCCTTTGTGCTTTTCTATTATTATAAAAAAATTACTGAATAGTTTATTCATTTACATTTTGAATGTTATATCCCCTTTCTTGGTTTCCCCTACTAAAATTCCCTATCCTATCACTCCCCTCCCCCTGCCTCTATAAGGGTGCTCCACCACCACCCTGGCATTTCCCTACACTGGGGCACTGAACCTCTTGGGACTAAGGGCCTTTCCTTCCATTGATGCCAGATGAAGTCATCTTCTGCTACATATGCAACTGAAGCCATGAGTCCCTCTATATGTACTCTTTGGTTGGTGGCTTAGTCCCTGGGAGCTCTGAGGAGTCTGCTTGGTTGATATTTTTGTTCTTCCTATGGGGTTGCAAACCAATTTAGTTCCTTCAGTCCTTTCCCTAATTCATCCATTGGAGTCTCTGTGGTCAGTCTAATGATTGGCTGCAAGCATCTGCCTCTGTATTTGTCAGGCTCTGGCAGATCCTCTCAGCTATATCAAGCTCCTGTCAGCAAGTACTTCTTAGCATGTGCAATAGTGTCTGCATTTGGTGTCTGTATATGGGATGGATCCCCAGGTGGGACAGTCTATGGATGGCATTTCCTTCAGTCTCTGCTCCACACTTCTCTGTATTTCCTTTAGACAGGAGCAATTCTGGATTAAAAATTTGGAGATGAGTGGGTGGCCCTATCACCCAACCAGGGGCCTTGCCTGACCTCTGGATATGCTCTCTACAGGTTCTCCCTCCCCTTTGTTGGGCATTTCAGCTCATCTCCTACCTGTTGGGTCCTGGGAGTTTCTTGCTTTACTGGCCTCTGGGACTTTCTGGTGGCTACACTCAGTTCCCCTTCCCCATTGCTGAACACTTCTGTTCAATTTCCTGACCCTCTGTATATCATTCCTGTCTCCTCTTTCAAACATTTACTTATAGGTGAGAATTGACTTTTCTGTGACATTGTTTTTAAACCATTATCTTAACTCCATAACACTGGCAATTTCTAATGCTTTAAAATTCCTAGCATCTTATATTAGGTTCTGGGTTCTTAGCCTGCCAGGAGGAATTTCTTGCTTTATTTCTTTCCCATCTTTACTTATATCAAAACAATGCTCTCTCTCCATCCCAATGTCTTTCACTTAGAGTGGTATGCTAGCTAGCTCTAAGCCTAGATTTCTATACACACAAATACTCTCTCACCAGAAAATCTTTCCTTCTCCTTCATTATGACCTTTATCCTTCTCTTTCATGTCATTTTTATTGAAATATAAAAATATACATTCAATAAATATCAACCCAATAGTTTAAAATATGTCCAGCATCATTCTAGGTACAAAAATTTTGAAAATGGGAAAAAAAATTGTTCCCACAGAACTCTCTGAATCTAAAAGCTAATGGCACAGTCAGATAAGAAAAACTATTTTTACATAGAAATCAGGTAAGTATAAAGGAAAGCTAAAGCCCAGGTATAAAAAAGAGGTCCAGAGCCAAGAAATGCCAAACAACATCCTTTTAATTGTCTATGTCAAGTGCTCTATGAATACACTAAAAGCATCCTTCTAGATGATTTTAAGGAGTTTATATCATATTTACTTCCCAGACCTTACATGACCTTATATTACAGTTATGTTTATTACAAATTTTGTGAGCAGTTTTATATGTTAAATTCTTGTAGGAAACTTATTTAAAACTCTTTGCATTACTTCCTTGTTATTTGTATATATTTATCCCAACAAGAGCTTCAGATAATTTTTTTCAAGTTTTCACACCAATATTTGGAAACTTAGCTATTTGATTGTCTTGGTGTATGGGTTTTTAAATTTTTTTCTTAATATTCCAAGTTAAACACAAACTCATTATGTAGTTCATCTTAGCCTGAACATCATGGTAGTCCTCCTCAAGCACTGATCTTGTAGACATGTGCCAATATACACCACCAAAGCTATGTAATTATTTTATATATGCTTACACATTAATTTTAGTAAGCAACATGGTTGACTTCTGTTGACTGGTCTAGTAGATGGTGGTTTTATATGAAATTAATAAAGACCATGGACTACTCTTAAACATTACATTGTGGTTTTTCCTAGATATAGCTGGTCTATATTCCCCATATTTCCCATATTTTTAGGACTTCGGATGCCATTGGAGAAGCTGAAATGTGAATGAATACTGAATTTCTAAATTCAGTTAGTGACAACGCCCCGTGTCTATTATACTGCATGCATTCCCATTTGGATACAAAGACAGTATTGGAAGTATTGCCTCTTCTGCTGACTTTCCAGATGTCAAGTGAGGAATAGGGTTGCCATCCCACAGTCTCAACTCTGATCCATAATTGTTCCTGTCAGAAAGAATTACAGGGATGGAAATGGAGAGGAGCCTGAGGAAAAATAGGTCCAGCCACAGGCCCAAAGTGGAATCCAGCTCAAGGGGAGGTCCCAAGTCCTGACACTATTACTGAGGTTATGTAGCATTCACAAAAAGGGAACTAGCATGACCCTGGAAGACCCAGCAAGCAACTGAAAGAATCAGATGCAGTTATTTGCACCCAACCAATGGACAGAAGCAGCTGGCCCCTGTTGTTGAATTAGAGAAGGTTGAAAGAAGCTGAGGATGAGGGCAACCCTGTAGGTGGACCAGCAGTCTCAATTAATCTGGACCCCCGAGATCTCTCAAACACTGGACCACCAAACAGGCAGCATATACCAGCGGATATGAACCCCCAACACACATACAGTAGAGGACTTCCAGGTCTGCATTCATTCAGAGATGATATACCTAACCCTCAAGAGACTGGAGGTCCTAGGGAGTTTAAAGGTCAGGTGGGTGGGGGGCGGGGACATCTGCATGGAGACAGAGAATTGAGGAGGATGTATGGGATATGGAACAGTTGGAGGGTGGACTGGGGGTTGGAATAGACGCAGTATAAAGAAATTAATTATTAATAAAAAATTTCAATACAAGGGTGACATGGACACCTTAAAATCATCAAATGTTCCAGGGAACATTTTTATGTAACTTGTGAGCTCTAAAGCTTAGTATATTATAATTAAAACATAAAAGAAGGTTTTTAAAATATATATTCATTTTTAACTACAATAATAAACGTATTATGTTCCCTAAAGCCTATATTTAATATCTAGCTTAATAGAATATGGATTTTCACCTCTTCTGCATTTATTCTGTTATGGCATCATAGATCATGGTGCTTCCATACCACGTAAGTCAGTGAACATGAAAAAGGAAATGGAATATTAATGTTACTGTGAATAGCTTTTATTTCTAGAACTACTTAGAAGCAACTACGAATAGAAAGAGCAACCACCCAATTCTATCCTTGATCACATGCTAATGAACATTGCACTTGAGAAAATGAAACCTCCAATTATATCTGTAAAACACCCCCAAGCCTAAGGCTCAGGTACCATTAAGAAGAGGTAGCAGAAAGATTGTAAGAGTCGGAGAACCAGGGAGTTTACTGTGAGCTTGTATCTCCTAGTACGATTGGAAGCTACAACTGTAAAGTCTCACCAACATGACTTGCTATATGTGAGTTTAACGAGAATAACGTCCAAGTACATGCTGAAATTAAAGGTAATGCCTACGTGGCCTCAACCATAGGCAAATAACTACAGGCAACTTCAATACGCTGGGAGCAGAAGCAGCAGTCTTCCCGTGGAAAGAACACACCAATTGGTTGTCAAGTGACAAACATATAGTCATGAAAACATAAACAGGGAACAGTATACAGACTCAACAGTTTATGCTTAGGTATATATATATACACCTAAAACAGAGTATGAAGGGTATATATATGTGTGTGTGTGTGTGTGTGTGTGTGTGTGTGTGTATGTTTAAAAATAAAATTATATCTTTTAGGCAGATATAGAGGTCCATGACTTTGATCTCAACATCTGGAGTTAGAATCTATAGGAGGGTCAGGAAGGTAAGGTCATCTTGCCTACATAAGAAGTTTAAACATACCCTGAGCTATGTGAGATGGTGTCTCCAAAATAAAGGGAAAATGAGAATAAAGTAAAAAATCACATTCTATTCCAGCAAAACAGTGGAATACTTATATAAAAGCATTCTAAATAAATTATTTGGCAACTTGGAATCCTGATCCAGTAAGGGAAGCCATGAAATCAAATGCAAATCGAATGCTTCTCCTTGCCTCACTGAAATGGTCTCAAACCGCTGCAGTGAATTTTCTGCTCCTGCAAGATGAGGAAACGTAGGGCAGTTTCCTTCCAGATGGCATTTCTCGGCAAGTGTATTGATGTTCTGGGTTAAGTGCTCAGATGCATCAAATCCTTCCACTGTTTCCCACCCTCAAAGGAAGCTCAGAGTTCCTGACCAGGATGATGACGACTGCAAGGCAAGTCCTTACCAAGGACTCTCACAGTGACCTTTAATTGGGTTACAAAATTTTCTAACAGAAATTTAGATTTGAATCCAATGTTCTTGATAGAACGGTGGCCAAGATATGAAGATGAAATGTTTTCCTGAAGTGCTTTTTGAAATTCCAGAAAAAAATGATTTATTCTTAATGATGTAATCATTTTCCTCTTTAGAAACTGTAATGAATCCAGCAAGCCACAGAAAAATAAAGCTCTTAAGCTGTACATTTTATACAGACCCCGGTTGTGGTGAGCATGTTTTCCTCTGGCCGTGTGGCAGACAATGAGATGTCTTGTTGGTATTCTATCTGAGATCCTCCAGGGTCCACTTAAGAATTCTCTGTATAGATGTAAAAAGTTCACCTCAGAATCCTAAAATGGAGGCAGGGGAATTCATAAAGGCTTTATGATTCAACTGATTTTTCTCTTACATCTGAAGCTTCATTGCACAGAAAGAAAGAAAGAAAGAAAGAAAGAAAGAAAGAAAGAAAGAAAGAAAGAAAGAAAGAAAGAAAGAAAAAGAAAGAAAGAAAATTGATTTCTTCCTGATGGGAAAAATAGGAGGCAATACGAGGGAAAGCATTACACATGGCCCAAGTCACACAAATTATTTAACACAGTGATGGCAACCCAGCAGTTTGACAGAACTGTGAATTCAACCACTGATCCATGGCTTCATGTATTCGCTACAATGGTGGATATTTTTCATCAGGGATACACAGTGTTTGACTTGGGTGATATAAAATAATAGGCAATGAGGCATTCTTTTGTTATTATATTTATTTGTACTGTCCTGAACACAAAAGTGAATTGGATTATATTAGCCAACTACTAACAATCAAAAACTTTATGTTCATTTGAATTGTCAAAATATGTTTCTGGGTAGGGTTGGGTGTTCTCATTTTAAAGATGAGAAAACAGGTGTGAGGATGTAAATACTTGCGAGGATCAGGCTATAACTTGCTAAAACTGGGATGGAGACTAAATAAATAATACTTTATGAAATAATAGTGTATAAAGTAAAAAGCACCATGATAATGAATAGCCAATATAAATTGCCTCATGGATGCTCTCAAAGCTCAAATAGAACCAGATATGTTCTTCACAAACACAGGTAATTCAGCAGCTCAGCAGAAATGACCTTGCCTTGTATCTGCCTTCACCCTGTTTTGGGTCTTTGGCAAGGAAGGAATGATAGAGATGTCCAAGACAGAGATAAAACCAGAGAGATACAGAAGCAATAATAAATGTAAACTCGTTAATGAACTTGGCAGACTGACAGTCACTTAAATAAGACTATTTGATAGCAGAGCTCCAAGATTTTCAACCCCTAACCCATAATACTACTAATTTCTATGTTCATGCTTTTCTCTCTTTGTTAGTGGGGGAGGGGAAGCAGCAGAATTCACACTTTTTTCCCTCCTTCTACCCAATTCTCCAAACAGCACAATGCATCTGATAACTCTAGAGGCTCAAAGGATGCAAGTGATCTTTTAGCTGAACAAAATACCCAGTTCAATTGCTGAAGTAAATGCTCGCCAGCAGAATAAAAGCTCTATAGACAGCAAGACTACATTGTGCTGCATGGGTATCCATGTAACAAATCCCCCAATCAGGCTCCAATCAAGACGAACTCATCAACAGCTCAAGAGGTGAGCAGCATAGAAGTCGGAGGTAAATTAAATGTGCCATGTGTTCTCGAGACTCTCATCTGTTTCATGGGGGCACTCAGTGCATAGTTCAGGTTCAGGACCTTTATCTGCTAGTGGCACTTGATGTAAGTAAGCTGTCTAGTGGTTTTACCATTGAGTTTGTTTTAGAAATAGCACCCGACCCCTGGCAACTGTGCAAAAGACGACCATAACTACCTACCATTTCTAAGGTCTCTCATTTTTAATTTTTAATTTTTAATTTTTTCTTTTCTTTTATTAAAATAACCGTAGCATTATCCTGGCAAACATACATGTAAATACAAGGCAGAGGACCAGCTAACTGGCATTCCTTGAGCACTAGAGATTGCATTTTTTTTTTTTTTTTATACCGTGAGTTTCAGAGAGTCAGCACTTGTGAGCAATTGAGCTCTGACAGCCAAACAAATTGGCAATTGACTGTGAGAGTTGCCGCACGTTCAGTAAAACTGCTCTGTGCACCTATTCCTCTGCTGTACCCCATGATGGCTGGCTGCGGGAGCTTATAAGACCCAGAACAAATTCCACCACTCTTGAACAATGCAACAATTAGCAAGAGTCATTTTTTTTATGCCAGGAAAATTAGTCTCTGAAAATAATACAATCCAACGAAAGCTTATAAAATGCCCAGGTACGTTCTGTTTACATAAAGAGAGAAATCACCAGACCCTGTAGTTATGACTGAAAATTATTTTTAAATATATTGAGATCCCTCAGGCCATTTGCAAAAGGATGATGCTGATGTTCATACAGCACTACTGAACAAAGAACCAAAACTCTGGAAGACGTGTGCATTTGAAAATTCCCTGAACATGAAGCCACTCTGATTTTTTTCATCAATGCCATTTGTTTCTATTTTCCTTAGCTGTCAATCAAAGAAAGATTGTAAGAAAAAGCAATGCATTAGATTTAATCACATAAAGTTCAAATTGCTTTTAAATACTCAATTGGCGAAAAATAGCAGCAAAGCTAATTAAAAAGCTGCAAAAGAGCTGTGATAAAATTGAAGCCCAGTAACAGCGGAAATGCCTGAGAAACTGAAAACCGCTAAATCTATATAATTGTTAGTGAAAAGAGGCAATCTGTGTCATTAAATAATTTCAAAGGAAATTAATTACTTCTCTCTCTAATGTGTTTTTCTTCCTTTATGGTACAATGGAAACTCCAAATTCTCCCTTGGCTGGATACAATGTTAAATGATGGTGTGCTGGATAATTTTATGTGAACCTGACACAAGCTAAAGCTATTTGAGAGGAGGCCAGCTCAATTAAGCAAATCTTTACATAAGATCAGGCTGTAGGGAAGCACATGGGCATTTTCTTAATTATTGATGATGGTGGAGAGACAGCCCATTGTCTGTGGTGCCATCCCAGGACTAGTGGTTCTGGAATTTATAACAAAAGAGGTTTAGTAAGCCATAAAAGTAAGCCAGTAAGCATCAGCCCTCCATGGCCTCTGCATGAGCTCCTGTCTCTAGGTTCCTGCACTGAAGGAGTTCCTTCCCTCACAGCTTTTGATGATGAATTGTCATATGGAACTGAGAGCAAAATAAACTCTTTATTCCCCAAGTTTCCTTCGACTGTAATGTTTCACCACAGTGATGGAAACCCTAACAAAGACACATAAAATGGCAATCTGAAAAGGATATTAATGAGTTAAAAATATATCCTTTCTCTCAATAACCAGCATTTTGGAAATGGGGACAGGAGGAACAGAAGTTTAAGATTTCAGCAACACCGAAAGCAAAATGAAATAAACAAACTATTTGCTTCAAGGATAATATTACCAATCACAGTTGAATTTTATAATAAACATAATAATCAAGAAAATATTTTAAAATACATAAATTTATTTTATACACTGGAAAAATATCCCCTTCCTTGGTTTATTCTTTCTATGCCAATCAAGAATTGGCATTGGTGATAGGGATCTGAAATTGGACTCTCACGCTTGCATAGCAAACATTTTACCTACAGAACCATCTTCTCAGCCTAGCGGTATGAACTTTCAACCACGGAGAAAGTTCTTCCTTAGAAATACCTATACTCTATACTCGCTTTCATTCAGAGAAGCCTGGGTTTGTAAACTGCCTCAGATTTGTGAATCAAATGAGATTGTAATCCCTGGGGTTTAGGTTTTGTTTTGTTTTGTTTTGTTTTGTTTTGTTATTCAGACTAGATTTTGCTAGACTTGACCTAAAACCCTGCCCCTTGGGCCTATCACCAATTTAGTAACCCTTCCATGGTGCAGTTTCTGGGAACTGTAGGGTAGTCAACAGCAGAAGTTGTACCGCATCAGAATATTCTGAGCACTGGCTTAACTCTGTTTTCTCGTATAGTAACTATAAACACATTGCTGGGGATAATTGACTGCTGTGGATTACTTCTGACTATCCTGCGGGCAACCTTCTTTCTCATCCTTATTTCTAAAAGGTATCTTGTGCATCAGCCCAGGGTGAGTGTGCATATGT
This sequence comes from Mus pahari, assembly GCF_900095145.1. Taxonomy (NCBI): domain Eukaryota; kingdom Metazoa; phylum Chordata; class Mammalia; order Rodentia; family Muridae; genus Mus; species Mus pahari. The sequence continues at coordinate 41,561,309 of NC_034602.1, forward strand.
TAAGCAAAAGAAATCTATTCTAACATTCTAGTTTTCCTAAACCAGGGGAATCAATTCTTATGCAGGGCAAGAAACTACATAGAATTTCAAATTAATTTACTGCAGTTTTTTTTTTCCATCATCCCAGCAAACATTTATATTTGTCCATCAAATGATATTAATATATTGGCAAGCACACCAAAAATGAAAGCAGAAATAAGCGGAGTATTAGGTATATGAAATGTCCCCATTTCTGCTAATATGACTTTTCACTTATGAATGGCCCGATGTAGAGGAACTCAATCCGATGATTGATGTTCATCAACTTAACACAATCTAATCATTTCTGGACAGAGTGAGTCTTAATTGAAAAAAATGTATAAATCAAATTCCCTGTAGGCAAGTTTATAGGGCATTTTCCTGACCAGTATTTGATGTGGTAGAACCTAGCTTCCTGTGGGCAGTGCCATTACTGGGAAGGTGGCTCTGTATGGTACTACAAAGCAGGATGAACAAGTCATGAGGAGCAAGGCAGTAAGCAGCCTTACTCCATGACTTCTGTTTCAGTTCCTACCTCCAGGTTCCATCCTTGAGTTCCTGCTCTGACTTCTTTTGATGATAGACTGTGATGTGGCAGTGTAAGCTAAATAAACTTTCCTGGTCAAGGAATTTTAGCACAGCAATAGAACTCCTAACTAAGACATGCCCCGATTTTCTTATGATGGAGAAAGCAGTAGGTCTTTTTCACAGTGGGACACATGATAGATTTACATCTACAGCACTACATGCCTTGTCTTAGAATGCTCTTGAATAATAATATTGAAGGAAAGTCCATTTAGTAGACATTATTTTTGATAGGGAACCTGGTTCTCTACCGTTCTTAGAAGCAGAAGTACATTGGAGAGGTTGGAAAACTAGTAACAAAAACTTTTGGAGATAAATAATATGGATACACTTCCAGGAATGGGTGAAGTATACCAAAGTATTTTTTAATCTTAAAACTGCCCATAAAAGGAATAAATATTTAGTTATCAAATAATCATGTGACATATTCTGCAAATAAAGTTAGATAATATTATTAGTCATTGTCTTTATTTCTGAATGTCTAATGTATTTCTGAATACCAGGGCCATGAACATAGTCCTGACTCTGAAATCTGTACCCAAGCTTCTGCTTGAGAAAAGATGGGACTTTTGCATCCTTGTGCTTCCTCATGACAGACAGAAAACACCCACTCTGTTTGGACAAGCAAATATCTTGCAAATAATTTTGCAACAATTGACAAATTAAAATTGACATAAGCAGAAGACTGTAATGGTTGATGATGTGAGAGAACTGGGTCACACATTATGCATAACAAATGGCTTCATTCCCATTACTGCCTACAATATCACCAAATTCCTAAGAACAGATGGAGATCTGACTCCATGTCTGTGGTCCTTTGCATCCCTATAGTTATAATAGATAATCTTTCATCTGAATCCTAACATTCCATCACCTGCTTTATATCTTTCACCTCCTCCCTAATTTAGTCATCAAGAAGAAAGATTTCATTATAATTCCCTGCCTGGCCTTGTGTACTGCAAATTTCAAATACCCTCTTATCTTCAGTGAACCGGACCAGGATGGGTCTGAGATGCTATTGTTGTTCCCATTACTAGAATAGCTTTTACTCAGTCTAATTTATTTCTCATCATCCTATAAAATGTGCTATCCTACTTTTCTGATCCCATGCCCACCTGGTCTTTAGTACTTAGTAGGGTTTCACTGGATGGCACAAGTAAAATCCAGTATGTATATTTGTTAAAATGATAGATTAGGGACATTAAATCTCCATCTTGAATCACAATTGAGCCCTTATCCTAAAATGGAGAATTCTGTTATTTTCTTTAAACTAGAGACACAGTCTCTAGTTGCATATGTAGCAGAGGAGGGCCTAGTTGACCATCAATGGGAGGAGAGGCCCTTGGTATTTCGAAGATCATATGCCCCAGAACAGGGGAATGCCAGGGCCAGAAAGAGGGAGTGGGTGAGTTGGGGAGCAGGGCGTGGGGTAGGGTATAGGGGGCTTTGGGGATAGCATTTGAAATGTAAATGAAGAAAATAATAAAAAACGCCTTAAAAATAAAATAAAATGCAAAATAAAGATAGAAAAAAGATGAAAAAATCTACAACTATTTTAATGAACTAACTAGTTTAAAGCAATTTTGTTGGAACATTTTCAAATTGCACAGCCATTGTAGAAGCCAAGCACGTAATCATATGCCTAGAGAAAGAGCACATGTGCCTTTATAGGGATGGGAATTAAATTATGGCAAAGTTCTCAGTCTCTTTGAATGTTAATCTTCTTGTGCCTCCCATGTTACTTAAAACACAGCATTGAATATAAGAAGAGTAAATGGATCCACTGTTTTAAACATAAACAACCTTCACTCATTGAAGAGAAAACTGAGGAATCCTCATTAAGAATGAACAGTTTCCAGTGGAAAGAAGACAGCATCTTCAACAAATGGTGCTGGTTCAACTGGTGGTTTGCATGTAGAAGGATGCGAATTGCTCCATTCTTATCTCCTTGTACAAAGCTCAAGTCCAAGTGGATCAAGGACCTCCACATAAAACCAGAGACACTGAAACTTATAGAGAAGAAAGTGGAGAAGGGCCTCGAAGATATAAGAATGGGAATAAATTTCTGAACAGAACAGCAATGGCTTGTCTTATAAGATCAAGAATCAACAAATGGGACCTCATAAAATTGCAAAGCTTCTGTAAGGCAAAGGACACGGTCAATAAGACAAAAGTGCAACAAACAGATTGGGAAAAGATTTTTACCAACCCTAAATCCGATAGGGGGGCTAATATCCAATATATACAAAGAGCTCAAAAAGCTGTACTCTGGAAAACCAAATAACCCTATTAAAAAATTGGGTTACAGAGCCAAACAAAGAATTCTCAACACATTATTTTGTGATGATACACTTTTGTTTGAATCCAGTATCAGGATGTGTTATTTAAAATGAAAATTTAAATGCTTAAATAATGAAGTAATCTCTCTCTCTCTCTCTCTCTCTCTCTCTCTCTCTCTCTCTCTCTCTCTCTCT
>NC_034602.1:41564415-41728863 GCF_900095145.1 Mus pahari
ATATATATATATATATATATATATATATAACTAATATTTCTAGTAGAGGCATGGAGTGGTACTTCTTAAAAGTGTTCAGCAACTCATTTGTTTCCATAAATTATGAGAATGTTCAATTAAGAAGCATATGTATATGTATGATGTATAAACACAAACACACACACACATATATGTATATATATATAGATATATATAGATATATATATAAAATCACAGAAGAACAATGTTTGATATCCTATGTCAATATAAATGAGGCATGAAAATGACAGAATACTGAAGGACTTGTAGCTTCATAGCTTTTACACAAGAAAAGAGTAGCTTTGTTTTTATGATCCACATACATTATCTGTATTTACTTCTGATTATCCATTACAATTTTGGAGAAATAAGTATCAATTCTGATTTAGAGTAACCTGAGGGAAAAGGGTCTGAAAAGAAAAAGGCATATAAAATACTACTATCATAGATATGTACACAGAGCTGAAAGAAAGAAAGAAAGAAAGAAAGAAAGAAAGAAAGAAAGAAAGAAAGAAAGAAACAAAGAAAGAAACAAAGAAAGAAAGAAAGAAAGAGAAACAGAGAAAGACAGAGACAGAGAAGAGTCACCCTTACAGTCATGTGGGTGATAGGCACATGGTGTCTAGAATTTTTATTACTGGATTCAGGATTTCATTGAGCTAACATCCAACCAGAATGTGCCAAGTATGTAGTAACGATTAGCACATTGTATTAACTTACTGAGTATAAAAAAAAAACAAATTAAAATAAGAAAAAATTCTCCAGTAAAGTATGACAGTTTCAAAATAGCTATGTTGTCACTAAGTAGCTCAATCCTTCTTAGAAGGGGGAACAAAATATCTATGGAAGGAGTTACAGAGACATAGTGGGGAGCAGAGACTGAAGGAATAACCATCCAGAGACTGTCCTACCTGGGGATCCATCCCCAAATACAATCACCAAACCCAGACTCTATTGTGGATGCCAACAAGTGCTTGCTGACAGGAGCCTGATGTAGCTGTGTCCTGAGAGGCTCTGCCAGTGCCTGAAAAATACAGAAGTAGATTCTCACAGCCAATCATTGGACTGAGCACAGGGTCCCCAATGAAGGAGCTAGAGAAACGACACAAGGAGTTGAAGGGGTTTGCAGCCCCATAGGAGGAATAAAAATATAAATTAACCAATACCCTCAGAATACCCAAGGACTAAATCACCAACCAAAGAGTACACATGGTGGGAATCATGGCTCCAGCTGCATATGTAGCAGAGGATGGTCTAGTTGGTCATCAATGGAATTGAGAGGCCCTTGGTCCTGTGAATGTTCTTTGCCCCAGGATAGGGGGATACCAGGTCCAGGAAGCAGGAGTGGGTGGGTTGGTGTTCAGGGAGAGAGGGAATTCATAGGTTGAGGGGTTTTCAGAGGAAAAACCAGGAAAGGGGATAACATTTTAAATGTAAATAAAGAAAATATCTAATAAAAATGAACTATAAAAAAGCTCTCTTTAGTGATAAAGAAATCATAAAATGAATAGAATGATTTATGAAATACTGCTTTCCCACATCATAACTGTCCTCAAGAATATGCTTTAGGGCCATTGCCTTGTCCATCTTAGACATGGGAAAAGACATATCATAAGAGTCTTTAAAAACCCCCAATAGACAAAAATAATTGCTTATCTCTTGGATATTTATACATTATTTTCTCTCTCTCTCTCTCTCTCTCTCTCTCTCTCTCTCTCTCTCTCTCTCATCATTCTTGCACTTTCATTTTGCATGCTTCTCTGTGACAGGAATGAAGACAGTTTTAACTTGTGGTAAAGTGACATTTTTCTCCAAGTGCACTTTGTAAATTTTTTATACAACTCTAAACTATGGAGCCAAATCAATTGTGGGGAATGTGTTGAATGTCCATCCATAAAGGGAAAGAAGACAAATAGCCTCTAAATGTGACTGAGAAAAAGCAATTTACAAGAACGTGTGTGGGTCATATATTACCAGAAGCAGGAGGCTTATTCCGTCTTCACAGTTACCAACAATGCAGATAACCATTTTCCTTAGGTTTCCCTCTCCATGTGAATCCACTGTGAGATTTGGTTAGAAGATGTCTACTATGCTTTAACCCTCAGCTTAATCTTCACATTTAAATTATAAGAAATTGCTAGAGAACCCCATGAAGCAGCCACTAACAGAAAAAGAACTCATATTCTCAACTCTCTTCACAGGCACTGTATTTTACCCAGCAGGAAAACAAGATTGAATTTTTTTCCCTGTGCAGAAAACCCTTAGTAAATGGTATACTAATTCTGGATTTTCTCAAACGTTCTTTAACCTTGGCCTTGCCCTTATTCCACTGAATCTAGTCTTCTAATCAGTGTTTCATAGTGTGTGTGTGTGTGTGTGTGTGTGTGTGTGTGTGTGTGTTTACATTGTCATTGAAGGTAGCAACAGAGGAACACAAGATGAGAGAATGCATGGTTAAATCTTGCTAGAACAATCATTAAATATAAAAGTATAATTAATCATTCCAATGCTATTTGTATCCTGTTCCTCATCTTGATCTCAATGCCTCTAGTATTGTTTGGGACAATTCTTCTCTAATTCAAATGTCCCAGATTATCTCCTATACGTCTCCATATTCGAGGTCAGCACAGAAGTCAGACTTTGGAAGCAGAGCCAAAGCACATTAACTATCTCTTAGTGAAGAGGAAAGTACTGAAAATTCGGCATCTTAAAACAAAATTAGCTTATTATATCTTTGAATCTGAGTGAGTCAGGGTGCGAGCAGCAGAGGGTAGCTAGGTTCTTTGTTTCTTATTGCAAAAGCCCAAAATTATGGTGCCACTTAGTTCCTGTATGCTTCTCAAATTCAAGGTCCTCTTGCAAGCACCACAGTTTAATATTTTCCAATTATAACACTGGCATTCCTATTTTTTACACTGATTACAGGTAGGATAGTTTTCAACAACTTGAGAACATCCACAGTTTTTTTTATCATGTAACCTGCTGATCCTTAAAAGCCAGCAATGGAGAATCTTTCTCTTGTCAAAACCATTCATATTATAAATCCCTATTACCAGAAGATGTCTGCGGTGTGTGTGTGTGGGGGGGCGTGTATGAGGTAGGTACATGGAACCTCATATGTTTAAGTATGTGTAAGTGTTAACTTGATTGGGATGTGCCCACTGACATAATCTTTCTCAACATGGAGACAATGACAAAGGATAAAAGCTAATTATAGGAGGGTTTCATGGTGTCAAATCACAATCAATCATAACCACAGGTCCCTGTCAAAGCAAAGTGTGTGGGTCACTGTGGTCACTGTAGAACTGTCTGCCTCATAATTATTGAAGCCTGGCATAGAACCAAGGCAAATAAACTCCCTCCACCCAGAGGACTGGCCAGAATTACAAGGGGAAAGCAACTCAGGCAGTAAGTACACTCACAGCTGTTAAGAGCTGAATTCCCATTAAGATCACAGATACAAAAGATATATCATCCAAAGAATGACCCTGAAAAGTATTCCTTTTCACATTAGGGAAATGTGAATATTTAGTTAATAGAATGCACCATTTATTAACTGAAAACGTTCTAACAGTGTCGTTTTTCTATAAGTACGTAAACCAGCTGATGATCGATGATCCTGGATAAGGACAAATTATCAAACATGATGGATGTTCAATTCAGCACGGGGTTCTACATCACTGACAGCAGCCAAATATAAGATTTCCTGTCTTTTGGAAAAATAAAATCAACCAACAATAAAATACAGAAAACAGACCTCATTAGTATTGCTAGCATAGGGCTTAAATTAAGAAGCCTCTAGAGACAAAGTGGGTGTATTTGTGTGTCTGACCCAAAACTTTCAAACATTTGATCTTGAGCAAGTTCTATGGTTTTATTCTGCTTCACTGACTTGTCTTAAGATTAAAAGGATAGCAGGCTACATGACTAATATCTAAGTTTAATGCATGCAAATATGTGAGATGTGCAAATAATTTAGAAAATATTTATTATTATCATTAATGTGATTTATATGAAATAAAGCCAGACATCTTCACTACCACTAATTATTCACATGAACAATGCTAATTTTTATAGGAACAATAAAAGGCTTCTCTGTGTTAATCCAAACTTTGCCATTCAAATCCTACACATATATACTACAATACTTTGTAACATAGCTTATATGTCCATCAAATCATGGTGATGAAATTTTTTTGAGGTAAAAAGTTGATCTGTACTTGAGGTAAAGTCATTGATCTGTACTTGTAGGTCCGTAGTAATCATTTTATACAGATGACATGGTTATCATGCTAGCATGAACAGTAAGGATCCTTGCAGCTGGCCTCTTCAGTTAGAGCAGAAGTGGCCTGCAAATTACACAATATACATTTATGCTTCTTACCAGTGAACCAGTATTTTGCATGGGTGAAGAAATGTCCCAGACTCATTGACTCATTACACATTTAGGTATGGCTCTGATTAAAACAAGTAGGGGCCTTTCTTATCGAGATTGGCTATGGCTGTGTAAAGTTAAGCTCAGGGATGGGAACGGTTCTTTTATGACCTTGAGGCATAAACAGGAAAAGGAAGATTCAGGATAGAGACTTCAGTATGCAAAGGCACCAACCGGTAACTTGAGAATTTCAGAATAAGGGTGTGAAAGGCTATGTACGTACATTCTGATACGTGTAGAAAATAAATTCCTCTCTAGGTAAGTTTAAATGGTCAAATTTCTTTAAATGCAGCCAAGCACACGTTTTCAGTAACACATCCATGCACTCAGCATTGAAGACGGAAGATCACTAGGCCGCTTGGGGAAAGTACTTAATCCATATTAATGCCATCCTCTGCCTTTTGATGAAATCTAATTGGATATAGAGTCACTGTAAGAGTAACTCGAGTGAGGGCAAGAGGAAGCAAACAAGGATGATAATGCCTAAGGATGTGCTTCACAGAACACCAAACAATGCGAAGCAATCATTGCCAGGCTACAGACAGTGCTTTCAATTTAGTGTCTCATTTTGCATATGATGTACTATATAATCCAATTAGCCTGCTACAGAGAGTGAACCACAAACAGGAGCAAAGTAAATACAGCTACAGTACTCAGGGGTGTCGTGGAGGAGAGGAATTCCACAAACCCATCATGCATGGGCCTATTAGAGCACACAAGCACATAGTCCCCCACTCATTCTGCTGTGTTTGGATAGTGCACTGAGTCTTTATATGCCTAAATTAGCAGAAGAGACTGACATGGAAATTCAGTTGAGAACAAGGGCAGGAGCTGGGGACATGGCTCAGTAGCTACAGACATTTGCTTCTAAGCCTGATGACCTTCATTTGATCTCTAGGACTTATATAGTGTCAGAAGAGAACTGACTCTTATGACTTCAATATGCGCATTCCCACAAACGCACACATACACTCACTCACACAGAGAACAAAAAAGTCCAACAAACCAAATAGCTAAATAAGTCAGTCAATGTAATCATAAAACTTAAAAACAATGGTCACTTACCTTGGGCAGAGTACCTGGGTTGAGATTCTGCCTGAACAGTTTACTGACAGCATGATATCTTCTTTGGGCCTCAGTTTTCCGGTCTTTAATATGAGCACAGTAAAACCTTTCTCTTAGAATTATAGAGTTGAATTCATTACTATGGAGAACATAGGATGGGTCTAAACCATTCATATGTTTGCTAGTTTACATTTTTACTTTGTTACATAAATATGCCCTCAATTGTACACATACATACAAATGATTATATAAGGCACACTAGCACAGTCTTATTTAAATAAACCTATTTCCATCAGAATTGGATAGCAGAAACTCATCTACTCATCTCTGCATGCAATGCTTTCAGAGTAGGTTATGGATCCCTGTGAGTTTTAAAAGCTCTGACACCATCAGCAGCACTGCCATTTCCTAGTTTTCAAAGACAATGCTATCACTTCACTTGCTCTATCACATTTAATCCTCTCAGTGTTCAAAGAGTATACCAAGCATTATTTTGAACGTGTAAATTACTAGTAGTTTTTCCATGCCACACGAGACAGAAAAAATGAAGTTAGACTAGAAATTCCAACCAGTCAAGTCTATAAAACCTGAACATTTGCTCTCAGTGCTATTATTTTTATGTTTATTTTTATACTAGTTAGTAAATCAGATGGCAAGCCATTCCTAAACATTATTATAAATGATATTCTACAGATAATAATAATAATAATAATAATAATAATAATAAGAAGAAGAAGAAGAAGAAGAAGAAATAATCCTTTTATTTACTATCAAAAATAGTCATGAAAGAAATTTTGTAAATATATTCTTGTCATTAGTACTTAAATCTAGGTTTTCAACAGCAGCAACAATGCCATGCAGCAACAACAAAAATTATTTTAAAGTATAAAACCTAAGTATCGTCTGAAGCACACACTGCATAGAAGAATAATTTTTACTTCTTCCACAAGAAGTTCTCAGTGTCTCATAGGACACTGTCTCTATGGTGCACACACTTCCTCAAACCAAGCAGCTCTATTGGTATGAAAGAGTTAATGGTTGTGTCCTTCACTTGCTGAGTGTGTGTGTGTGTGTGTGTGTGTGTGTGTGTGTGTGTGTGTGCGTGCGCTCATATAGGAACATACACATTGCATGTTTAGGTGCACCTGAACTTCTGTGCATGCAGTCAAATGTTAACCTGGGAAATTGATTTTCATTCACCATCCACTTTGTTCTCAGAGAAAGCCTTTCACTGGCCTGAGACTCATGAGCACCCTATCCTGATTATTTCTTGAGTGACACAAATGCATATTTCTCTGCCTCCACATGTCTAAGCATGCATTACTATATCTAGTATTTTAGTTACTTGGGGGCTAACCCCCAGGTCAGTATACTTGCTTGGGAAACAGATTATGACTGAACTATTGTCCCAGGCCCCCATTTATCATTTAATTTACAATTTAATTGACTTAGTCATGTGCTGTCTCCAAAGCCACTTAAGAAACTGCTACTTCTATTCAACATTCTGTTTATGATGTCATGTGTCTGGGACAGAAACACAGCCTCTCACAGAAGGGATGCCTTATACCTAGTCAGACATCAATGGTGACTTTTGCCTCTACCCTCCAGGGCATCATGCTATTGTTCATCATCACTCCAAGTACCCAATGAAACATCTGACATGAAAGTGATAAATAGACATTTAATGGAAAAAAAAAAATGAAACAAGCTGAAATGATGGATCTGCAGAAGATGTAAGGGCAAGTTGATTCTAATTTTTTCCTCTCCTTTCCTTTCCTTTTTAAAATTTAGTGTGGATGCCACATCCTAGAATGGCCTCGCCAAGGACATCTATGCTGTGTCAATTAAATGGAAGACCTGGGAGCCTAATGCACTCTCCTAGCCAGAAGGCCTCAAGTAGACATGTGCTACATAATAAATAACAAGATTAAACTCCATGTGAGCTCTCTTTTACATAATAAAATTCCAAGTTAAAAATGCAAATTTATTTAAAGGCCTGGAAGTGCTGACCATATGCCTCACTAACTGAAAAGATGGCTACTTAATAGGTAATCTACAGTGCAAGCCAAAGAACTAATCATGGCCATCTGATCATGAAGGTCCATCAAAAGGAACAAGAGAATGGAGCCAGCAAATGCCAATGCATTGTGTAACAAGAAGTACCAACAGACATGGGTGATAGAACTCTGCTCTTACTGTAAAGTAAACTAACATAAGAGCAACAAGGTCAATAATGTTGATACAGTCCTTGTTGATACAGTCCTAGTAAATATGTTTACTAAACATATTTCTACTGTGATATCAGTATGTGCATGCTGCATATTCAGTATATTCTGATGAGAGTAGCAATATCCCATGAAAGGACATTTGCCAAAGCCCTTATCATATGGAGTTCCTGCTTAGTTCTTTTCTCAGAGTCCAGCTTTTCATTGCTGTCCTAGAAAACATACCATATTATATATGTTAAATAAATGCTTGCTTTTTCAATATCCTGAAAACCAAGAAAAGTCAAGAACTGCTGATTTGTAATTTAAATAGATCATGACTCATAAATGTTAATAATAGAGATATTTTATTGTATATTGATATTGATTATTATGAATTTGCAGCTCCAAAATATCTTGAATATTTTTCTTCCCTCTTACCAGTTGGTAGGAGACAATATTTCCTTAATTAATATTAAGACTCAATATACAAAACTGCATGCTTTTAAACATCTTAATGTTCTTTATTAACTTCCTAGAGTTGCTATAATAAAGTATCCCAAACTGTGTAGCTTAACGAACAGAAAACTTTTGGAGGTAAGAAGTTGAAAATCAAGACAACACCAGGGTGGTTTCCTTTTATTGATTAGAAGGAAGAATATCTTCCCTGCTTGTCAATAGTTTCTGATTCCTGTTGGCAATGTTTGGTACTCCTTGATTATAGATGCACTTTCCTAAGCACATGGTCTTGCCATTTGAGAGCTTGTGCCTAATGTCAATGTTTTCAAAGCCATCTTTAGGTCTCTGGTAGTGTTTGATACTAATTTTTGGTGGAAATGGTGATAATTGAAGCTAGGAACTTGTGCAGGCTAAGAACACACTGAATATCTGAGCTACATCCTTAGCTCCAGATGACTTTTACAAAGCCCTCTCCCTTGCATGTTACCATTGATGTTTTGTTTTCTGCATGAATGTCCCAATGACAGCGTCTTCTTTTCTTGCTGCTCTTCTCTGTGGCCACTATTTTAATGACGGTATGGCTTCTTTCCATACCATCGTATAACAGCTTGCATCTTTGCATAAACCATTCTGCATAGTTAGACTGCTCTCCCCACCACTACGGTCCCCATCACTAACCATACACTTATTTCAATTGAATTTTCAATCTGGTCAGCGCTGCAATTTCCATTCCTTCAGGAAGCGTCCTTTGGTCCAGATCAATAAATATTATTCTAGTACCACAGGTGATAATTATATGAGAAGCAAATGAATGCTAGCCACAGTGAACAATTATGAGGCAATAATGGAAGCACAGCTGAATCTTCTCAGCCCTGTTCCAGCATCATTTCCTTTTCAAATCTCTCTCTTATCTTATGGAGTATTGTAAACTAAATAAAGACTGCTCTGGAATTCTAATGCCTGGCCTCTGTTGGCTGATTATCTTCTGACACACACGTTGTTTTGCTTGGCTATCTGCAGATTTGGGGTCATGCATTGAACTCCTACCACACATTCTCCATTCAGTGAACAATCTGAAGCTAAGATACTCGTTGCTAATCCTCATTTTCTCATATCTCACAAAATTATTGGGCTATAAAGTTATATAAAGTTAAATAAAGTTATATAAAGTTTATATGAGGCTTAAAGATACACCAGTCCTCACATTATGGCAGGTGTGAAGGTACTCATTTCTTGATACAATAAGTGCTATTGTTACTTATAAAATTAATGTTGTGAAGGCTCTGCCTATTGGGGAGAAGGGCGGGGGGGGGACAGTATAGGAGGCTTTGAGGATAACATTTGAAATGTAAATGAAGAAAATATCTAGTAAAAAAAGAAATCAAAAGTAAAACGGTGCATCTTAGTCCCTGTCCTAGTATCATTTGTGTAGCTATGATAAGATACCCTAACAAAAGCAAACTGATGGAATAGTTTGTTCCTCTTACAGTTCCAAGTTTCAGTCTGTCATTGAAAAAGAGGTAAAGGCAGGAACTCAAACAGTGAAACATGTAAACGAAGAGTAGGGTGCAGAGCACTGTTTGCATACAGGCCTATGTGCCTACTTGCTTGCTCTTGGCAAGTTTTATTTTCTCTTACACTGTTCAGAAACCCCTGCCTGGGGGAACTGTACAGCTCACCATGTCCTGGGTCTTCTTATAACAAATAAATTTGAGATAATACCTACAGGCATAATTATAACTAAACTAATCTAAATGCTAATAATAATAATGCTATAATCTAAACTAATCTAAAATGAATGTTCTTTAAGGCTCTCTCTTCCCAGGTGAGTCTAGCTTGCTTGTGTCAGGATAATTTTTAAAAACAACCAGCAGATCACCTTAGCCTCAATTGGGACTAACTGGACTCATAATGGGGTTACTCTGGGATGGAATGTCATAGTTCATATACATGCTTTAAGTGACCTCTGATATCTTACAGGCTTGCTCAGTTTGTTTGTCCCCATAATCGAATGGCCATTCAATCTATAGAGAGGTGCTACTAGGCATCTCACCTTTGAGAAACCCATACCTAGTTTCTTGGGTATGCCTTCCTTCCTTCCTGAGTCTTTCTCTTAACTCTAGTGCTAAAAAATGTTATTAAAATGTTCTTAATAAATACTAACTAGGCTTTACAAAAGTAAAAGAAAACCACAATATTAGTAGTTCCTCACCAAAAAATTTGAGCATAATTTTATTGAAAATACATATATGGCTGGTCATAGTACCTCGTGTCAATTATATTCATACAGCAAAAGGCTGAGGTAAAAGGGTTGACATGAGTTTTAGATTCCACAACACTACAAAATGAGTTCAAGGCCAGCCTGTACTAAACAGTGGGTTTGAGCCAGTCTGGACTGTAGAGTAAATTATTAGAAACCTCCACAAGTTGAATATTTCTCAGTCAAGGCCATTCTCTTTCTGTTTCTGTCTCTGTCTTTGTCTCTCTCTGTCTCTGTCTCTCTGTCTTTCTGTCTCTATCTCTTTGATCTCTCTGTTTCTCTCTTGCACTTTCTCACTCTCTTTCTGTGTGTGTGTGTGTGTGTGTGTGTGTGTGTGTGTGTGTGTGTATCCCCTTTCTTATTTTCATGAATGGGTTGAAGTGCCTCTACCATATGCTCCCTGAAAAATTCTATACCTTATCATGCATGGGTTCAGATAACAGAGCCAACTGGCAATGGACTAAAACCTCTGAAACCATAAACCAAAACTATCAATCCTCTCTAACATTGTTTATATTGAGAATTTTTGATGCAAACACAAGAAACTGACAGAGTTTACATCATGTTTGCCACTGTAACTAAGTGATAGATTGTGTTCCTTTGGACATGCAGAGGAATGCAACAAAGCTCCAGCCTGTGGAATTGTATTTGACATATATTCTTCAATGACACATGCTTTGGTTGGGAGCTGCAAATAACTGGCATGTATCCAGCAGGGTTTACAGATAATAGACTAAGAGGAAGAAGTCTGAATTCCATCACTTTATTCTCTACGACCCTCTGGAGGAAGACAGGTGATCTAAGTCTTCTCAGCTTTGGGACTTTAGTGACTCTGTATGTGTTCTCTTATAAGAGCTAGTGTGTGGTAGTCCCAGAACTAGCTTACTAATATATCCTAAGGACAAGATGGAACTGGAAAAAAAAAAAGACTCATTCTCAGTTTTTCAAACAATATGTGAAATCTAACTAACATATGACAAAATGGACCATTAATTACTAGATTAATGACATGAACTTCATGTATTTAAGAAAAATATTAGCTCTAGCAGCTTTGCAGTCACAAGGGCATTTGAATGCAATTGAAATGATCTGGAAGATAGATGGAGGTTACACACTCAAACTTTATTTTAGTGAACAAGGAAAGCTAGGTAGGATAAAAATATTTTGAATGCCATATTTTTATGAATTCACATTTTCAAAGATGAATGATTTATGTATTGTAGCCTGGACTACTTACTGAATTGTTTTTATTCATATCTAAAAACCATTAAAAATAATGCTTATGATACTAAACAAAACTTAATATTCCTTAAACATCACAATAGCATGATATTCTAGAAGCAAAATATGTTTTATTCGATATACTTAAAAATTTATACATATAAAAATTTATAATTGATTTAAGGAAAAACTATCACTAGGTCTTCCAAAATTGTGTATGTTTCAGGTCTACAATATGATGTTTTAAATGTACAAATATATGCATAGTAAGGCTAGTGACTTTGTTCATTGTGTAATATCACTTACTCTTCAAGACTTATTAATCTGAATTTAATACCCAAAGACTCCATTTAAAAGTTTCTGGGAGTTGGAAACAACCCAGATGACCCACAACATAAGAATGGATACAAAAAAATATGGTTCATTTACACAATGGAATAATATTTAGCTATTAAGAATGAGGATGTCATGAATTTCACAAGCACATGATAGAACTAGAAAATATCATCCTGAGTAAAGTCACTCATAGCCGAAAGGACATGTGTGGCATGCACTCACTAAAAAGCAGATATTGGACAAAACAGTGCAGAATACCCAGGATACAATCCACAGATCTCACAAAGGTTGACAAGCCAAAGGGCCCAAGAGAGGATGTTCCGTTCCCTCTTGGGAAAGAGAGGAAGGCCGTCACCAAGGGCAGAAGGAGGGACCTGGGTGGGAGAGGGGACAGGTAGGGGAAGGGGGCACATGATCAGATATTGGGGTGAGGGGAAACAGCAGTGAAGCCCTGAGGGCCAGCAGAAAGAGTGGAAACAGGCAACCTCAGGAAGTAGGAGGTAGGAGGAATCTCCAGAATGTACCACAGACCTGGGAGATGAGAAATGCACAGGATTCAAAGGGAGGAATTTTAGATGAAATGTCCAACAGTAGGGAGAACTAACTTGTAGAGTCCATCTCCAGTAGAAAGACAGTGCATCAAGTGGAGGGTTTGGGTTGTCATCCCACAGTCAAAATCTCTGACTTAGAATTGTTCCTGTCTAAAAGAACTGCAGGAATAAAAATGGAGAAGAGACTGAGGGAAGGGAGGTCCAGTGACTGACACAAATTGGGATCCAGCTCAAGGGGGGGGGGGTCTCCAAGGCCTGACACTGTTGCTGATGCTGTGGTGTGCTTGCAGATGAAAGTCTGGTATGGCTACCTTCCAAGATGCCCAACAGGCAGCTGAAAGAGTCGGATGCAGATACATATGCCCAACCAATGGACAGAAGCCAGTGACCACTGTTGTTGAATTGGGGAGGGGCTGGAAGAAGCTGAGGAGGAGGGTACACCCATAGGAATACCAACAATCTCGACTGATTTGGACCCCAGGGATCTCTAAGACAGTGGTCCACCAACAAGGCAGCATACACTGGTTGATATGAGGCCCCAACACTTACACAGCAGAGGACTGCTTGGTTTGGTCTCAGTGGGACAAGACACAACTAACCCTTGAGAGACCTGAGGCCCAAGGGAGTGTGAAGATGAGGAGGGGTGGGCTTGGGAGGGGATGGGAACAGTCTCTT
The DNA here is from genome assembly GCF_900095145.1 of Mus pahari. Lineage (NCBI taxonomy): Eukaryota > Metazoa > Chordata > Mammalia > Rodentia > Muridae > Mus > Mus pahari. The sequence goes on from NC_034602.1 coordinate 41,577,640, forward strand.
GAAGATGGGGGAGGAGGAATGGGATGAGAAACAATAAGAGGGCAGACCAGGAGGGGGATAATGACTGGACTGCAAAAAATATATTTAATAATAATAACAATAAATAATAGAAAATACTGTTATAGCATGAAAATTTAGAGAGCATATAAATGTTCAAAAACTATCAAATGAAGTAATTTGAGATAAGGCAGATTACACAAAATGAAATTATTTTATCCATATATATATATATATATATATATATATATATATATATATATATAATAACTAGATTTGTAATCTCAAAAACAAAGTTCAGTTTGATGGTAGACATGTAACCAAACACTTCAAAGATGGTGTAGGAAGTGGCCATAGACTAGCCAGCATGCCTTGGGCCCAGGTAACCAACAGTGCATGGTGCATTGTAGAGAAGACATCCTGCCTCAGTGAGGTAGAAGAAAAACAAGTCCCAGAACATGTCCTTTGCCCTCCATGTGCATGGCATAGCAAGAATACACCTTCAAATGGACACACACACACACACACACACACACACACAAACACACGTGCACACTAGTAAATTTTATTAACATAAAATTAAAATGCATATGTACATATAGCAAAAAGATTACTTAACCAAAATAAATCAGTGTATCTATTACTTTATATAATTTTGTTTTTCTTTGTAAAAGCAAAGTTGCATTGTTTAATATGAAACCTAATGCTTACTAAAAGAACTATAATTAAAAACACACCATATAATAAAATTTTGCAAAAAGATTTTATAGCCTATAATAATTTGGAGCTTTTATACATTCCTAGGTAACTAAAGAAACATAAAATAAAGCTATGTAAAAAATGGTCCTATTGAATAAGAAATGTAATGTCACATGGGAGAAAATTGCTTTGTCTTCATGAGCTGACAACTTCACATAAGTCACAAGATGCAGGGTTTTCAGCATATGATAATTAGAAATATTTATCATTATAATTAAATTTTGTCATTCATTAATTCATTCATACATACATTCATTGATTCACTCAGCCAACAATGTTTATTGAGAAGAGACTATAAGTCAGACAAAAATACACTGCAAAGAAAATCTCTGACCTCGCTAAGATCCTGTGTCTCTATAACAACTGACCATCCAACAGTTTGTCCTGAGTGAGATATGGAGATTGAATGTGGCTGGGTCTCTGAAACGCAGTATGGAGACAATAAAGTTACTGAATGCACTAGTGTGCTTCATACGGCGCTGCATATTCTTTAGAACCTAAGAACACCTATATGCATAGAAATGTAGTACACACATTTAGTCCAGCCCTGCAGAACTAACCATATGAAGATATGAGAAAGAAATAATTACAAAACTGCTTTATAAATTTTAGCACATGTGCATACAATTTCACATAATACACACACACAAACACATATATACACATGTGTGAGAGTTGAAGATAATTTTAAAATAGGTAGGTTTAAATCCTGAATCTTGCTGAAATCAGTCTCTCTCTCTCTCTCTCTCTCTCTCTCTCTCTCTCTGTATGTGTGTATATATTCTCTCTCTCTCTCTCTCTCTCTCTCTCTCTCTCTCTGTATGTGTGTATATATATATATATATATATATATATATATATATATATATATGTCATCTGTCTCTCTCCCTCTCTCTCTCTCATAGACACACACACCAATATACACCACAAATGCTAAAATATAAGGATAAGGTGTAAGACATATGGCATTTGTTAACTGTGGCTATTGTCTTGGTTCAGACCACCAATTAGAAAGCATAGAAGCCATGATTCATTTGTAATCCCATTTTAGGATACAGTGTAAAGCTAACAAACAAAACTTTAAGAACAGGTTTGATTTGATATATTAGAATTAATATTTAGTGCAAAGAAACAAACAATTACTTCTTATCCTGACATTCAAACTCATTAAAAGATGTGCACCCTTTTTACTTATTTTATTTGCATGTTATACTCTAGTTATGGGCCAGTCACCACTTGCTCAGTATGTCCATCATTTCGCTAGTTTTTCTCAAACTAATCCCAGAGTTTACTCTTTGATCCCATTTCTCAATATGCACCATACCAAACTCCACTTAAATGTTTCTTTTACTAAGAGTGATTGGACTGGTCCATCACTTAGATCCTTGGCATTCTATGTATCCTCCTATTGTTTTACCAATATAGTACTTACACATATAAAAAAGAAGATATATTTTATTTCTTTCTTCTATTACTAGAAAAAGTAGAATGGATATGCCATTTTCTTTCCCTTCTCTTCAATGATTTATCTCAGTTCCTGGCACATAAGAAATACTGCATTAACTTCATCCTATTATACTATAATTGTTCTGTTCATCGCTTCTCGGCCTTTTGGCTAAGATCAAGTGTATAACTGTTCTGTTCAATGTGTACCCTGCTTTATATCTCCTTATGTCACATCTCAATTAATTTCCATATTTAGGAACATTAGCATCAAGTGTACTATATAAACTGTGTTTTATTTTCCGTTGATTGACCCACACATTTTTTTTCAAATATCCATGGAAGAGAAGGTATCATGAGAACAGCAGGAGAAGACAAGACTAAACATAGCCCTTGGAAATTGCGGAAAGGACTGGTGTTCTCTCCTTCTGATATCTGGCAAAAGGCTTCAACAAAGAAGTGATAATGGTAACCATATCTAGTAGGATATGAAAGCCAGTGTTTGGCTCCTGAATTTGAATTCTCCCCCCACTACTCACACTTGTTTATATATTTTTCCTAAACTGAAGGTACAATGGGTAGTCTAGTTTGGAAACATAATTCTGTTTTCCAATGGTGGCTGTGTTGCTGAAACCATACTACTATCATTGTAATTTTTTTCAGTTCCATAGCAATCTTAATTTCATACATCTCATTTGACTAGCAACCCTATCTCCTGAGGTTATTGTCATTAGATGCACCTAAGTTGCACAGACACACTGCTAACAGAACTAGCTCAGACTCATTCACACACTTACATCATAGAAGGTTCCAAAAACAAACAAACAAACTAACAAACAAACAAAAAACCTTTTCTCCTGAATCCTATACTCACCTTGTTTATACACAGAGGATGGAATTATTTTTTCATTGATTTCAGAAGTACCATCTATAAGAAGTTGAGAGATAAATAATGAAATAAAATGTATTTGTACCAGTAGCGAAGGGAAACGTACCATTGCACATCAGCTTGAGGGAGAAATGAAAGCTGTTACGTCTCAAGAAAAAGAAAAGGAGTTTTGGTCTAAAATGAATCAGGGCAACTATCTCAGTATGGGGAGAGCTCTCAGACTAAACAAGATTCAGGACAGGCTGAGTGCTCTCCGCATTTCAGGAATAGTCCAAGGATCAGGGAACGCTATGATGATGTGCATATCACACTTGGACAAAAGGAGTGTTCACCTGTGAACAGATCCTGTGGAGGAACATGATGTCCTCTTCATCCTGGGGCTTTCCAGAATAGAAAGAGAGGATGGGGACTTATGGAAGAGTTCCCATTCACAGACCTGTCAAGCTCGGAATGATACTGACATCTGCTTTGTTTTTTTTTCTAAAACCCCTTCAAATGATGAAAAAAAAATATATATCCTCTTTATTTCTATCAGATATTTTAAAAATGTATTCACAAATCATTTCAAGATCAAACAGTTTGTTATCTGGATACATGTTTCTCTTTCTGCAGCTCACAATAGTGGGCTATCCCTAACCATGCCTACCATGCAATAAAAAAAACCGGCAATCACTAGCCAGAAAGATGAGCTCCCTAACATCTACCCATGAAACGATTTTCTTCAGAGCACTGGAAGTGTGCCTCCAATGATAAATTTAGTATTATGTAATCCACCCCAGCGATGAGAATAGCATGGAGCAGTATTAATTAGCATCCTACTTCTTTCTGCTTAGCCCTCCTACGTAACACTATCTTTGTGTAATTTTGGATTGTGATCTAAAATAATTGATTCTATATAAAAACAATTGTAACAGCTTTGAAGTTATATGTGCTAACTTTTAAAAGCAACAGATCCCACATGTAGAATCAACAAGGAGACCAAAACATCAACCAAGGGAAAATTCAGGCTGCCATTGCATATGCAAAGGAATTTGGTACATAGGAAAGGAGGAGGGAGATATGAGAAAGATATTTACTATACTCCTCCAGGATTTTCTATTTTCTAATACAGACCTTAATCAGCAATTTTCATAATTTTACTTTATAAAATAAACCATATACTAGCAAATATAATTTATATTTATAATTTGAACACAGATAAAGGAATCAATTACTTTTTTTAAATGTTGATATAATGGCTACCTACGCATAAAAGATCTTGTGAGTGGACAAATTTGGTGGCCAAATGTGGTAGAAGCTTAAATCAGACCTTAGAAGAAAGGCTCCTTTAACCACAAGGGAAAAGAAAAATCAATTCTCCCAAATAAGACCTGCAAACTCACTGCAAATTAGTTTTCAAAAAAAATTACTGTAGTCCTTGTCAACACTGTTTTTCCTCACACTCTTAATCACTTTGAGGAAATCATTTATACAGGGATGATATCAAATTCATATCAATATGATGGCAACCTTCTTCAACAAAGTCCTTTCCCAGAGTGTGCATGGTGAGTTGTGAGGACAGAGGTTTTTTGTTTGTTTGTTTTTGTTTTAATTATTATTTTCTTTATTTACATTTCAAATGCTATCCCGAAAGTTCCCTATACCCCACCCCCGTTCCTGCTCCCCTACCCACCCACTCCCACTACTTGGCCCTGGCCTTGCCCTGTGCTGGGTCGTATAAAGTTTATAAGACCAAGGGGCCTCTCTTCCCAATGATGGCTGATTAGGCCATCTTCTGCTACATATGCAGCTAGAGACTCGAGCTCAGGGGGTACTGGTTAGTTCCTATTGTTGTTGCCCAAGGAGTTGTGAGGACAGAGTTTAACTACAGAAGGTTAATGCTGTGCACTGTTGAGGAAGCCGAGCTTTGTGGGTGGTAGTGGTGCTGGCAGGGTGTGTATTTGGAAACTGTGGATGTCAGTTGTTTCCTTGGATGTGCAGAGGCCAGCAGTGACTAAGCACACGGGGGTTGCTCTCCACTTTCTGATTGTCTTTCACAGCATGCCATCGGTCTTATAGTAAACCACAGGGTTAGCTGGCCTTGGCAAAGAAAAGTAGCAGCCTAGATAAAAAGCCACAGAAAATAATTCTTTAAAACTGTGATAAGAATACTGAAGTGTAGCTCTCCAGAAATGATGTCTTCTGCTGTGTGCATGTAGGTGGGGAGACTCTCTTTTAAAAGTTTTCTTTGAGGGGCTGGATGCTGGGCCGTTGAGCATGTTCCATATGGGCAACACATATTAGACTCTCCTTCTTCTCCCTCTCGTCCTAGTCCTCCTCCTAGTGCTCCTCCTCCTTCTCTTCCTCCTCCTCCTCCTCTTCCTCCTCCTCCTCCTTCTCCTCCTTCTCCTTCCCCTCCTCCTCCCCCTCCTCCTCCTCCTTCTCCTTCCTTTTGATGAGCAGAGTACACCAGCACTAGGGAACAAACCTGGAAGGACTGGTACCTGAGTATAATTGGGGTCATGATGTAAAATTTCCAAATAATCAATAAAATTATTATGACAAAAAAAGAAGTCGTGAGGTTTTACTAATTGACTCAAACAAGCCTTGAGTCTGTGTTTATGACCTGATTTGTGTTAAACTCTAATATCTTTGAGTGTCACATCTGTTAATTTCTAATGATCCTTTAGAACTCAATGATTTCCTTCCAGGATTTTCTGCACCGGCTCTAAAACCTTCTTTGGCCATTTTCTATTTCAGAAAAGCCTGAGAAAAGCTGTATCAATTCCTGAACTAGACAGATATGTTGCTTCTGAGGTCTCCTTCCCAAAACAACAATGTTTTCTTGGCAAAAAAAAATGAAGGTATAGAGTAATGGTCAAGGTCAACTTCCCCCGGGTTACAGTGTTAATTAACTTCTGAAGAAAAAACTTTTTGAGTTCAAATTCACTGACTAGCCCTCCTGCCCTGCAGTATAGATATGGGCACTAATCAACTTCAACCACCTGGCCTTCAGCAGAAATTTCTATAAAAAAAAAAAAAAAAAAAAAAAAAAAGGGAGAAGAAGTAACCAAAAGGCACACTATGTTTTGCACACCCAAAGTTTAATCAGAGACAAATAACAGCAAGGACTGAGAAAGTATGTATTTCATTGAACTGTTTAAGCCTGATAAATAATTCCCCTTATCTTTTACAGTGTGAGAGTTGGGAACGGCTCATGATAGGTTACAAAAGTTCAGAATATGGACCCAGCTAGGGAGGTAACATAGCAAAGCCATTAAAAGCAAAGACTCTGGGGTCAGACACCTCAGTCCATCTGCTGTCTTTGCTATTTACTATCTGTGTGACTTCAGGCAGGTTATGTAATCCTCAGTTCCTATGGCCCTGTCCAGGAATACTCAGGAGAGACTGGAAAATTATATTTTTAAAGTCCTGTTACCTTATCTGACCATACCATCTATAGCCTAAAAGTCATATTTTTCCTGCCCCCAATACTTCATCATATTTTAAATATGCAATATGAAACATTTGTTCATTAAATAACTTGGTGGCATTGCTCATATATTTACAAGTTTTCTTTTACAAATATAATTTCAAAAGTATCACAATTTTATGGTCTTATTTGGCTCTTTTTCTTTTTTTCTTGTTAACATGCCCTCAAACCCTGAAAACAATGGATATTTCTTCTCAGAGAAATGGGAGACTCCTAATTTAAACTCAAAGATATTTAATTTGCCTGTAGCATGAGTTGGCTAATAATGACCACCATGTAGCCTGCATTATTTAAGATTACATAAGATAATCAAATAACCATCGTTGTTCCTCAGGTATAGCAGAACCCTAATCAGTCATTGATGCTATGGTTCAGAATGAAAATGTGTTCTTGCACATCTTACCATCTCTTTCCTTAGTTGATGGACACATATATTTCATAAAATGGGTAGGAAAGTAAAACTTTCTATGTCTAGATAATCTCTCTGCCCATGGCCTCTCTAATAAGGATGGGGTAAGCATAGTTGGTGCTCATTAACCTTTATTTTCCTTAAAGATAATGACAAGAGAAAACATAACACTGGGCACTGGGATGAACACCGAAGCTCTTGATGCACAGGAATAGAAGTGCAGAGAGTGTTATATTGCATGACTGTAAGTTTTGAGGGGGGGGGGGCTTCGGGACAGTCACTGCTGCCCATCATGACTCCCATTTAGTGAAACCCACGTGCATTCCTTGTCAAAGCTTAGTGACACAAACGCCAAAAATAAATAAGTAAGAGTTGTGTCTAAAAGAGGGAGGCAGATACAGAAATGCAAAGCAAGCTTTCCACATGACTAGAGGGCACCCGGCCAGATGGCACTTCATTCCTGAAAATGCATTTCATTGTGGGGAGGATGGGCTGTTGTTGAGTGTTTTATGCTATGAACAAGAATGTCATTTAGGAAAACATGCCAGCCAAATAGCAAACTTCGAGCAAGGTCTCCAAACCATGCCAGAACCAGAAAACCCTGTTATCCAGGTTTTCCCTGCCTACCAACAGGGTCTTCAAAAGCCAAGTCCTTGGAGCAAGGGAAGGCTCCATCCTTGCCCTGTAAGACATGATGGTCCTTTGGCCTTTGGTTATTTTCACTTACAATGATGAAAATGTGGGAAACTGGTTTCAACATCTGATGACGTAAAACACAGTAAGAATGGATAGGTTTTTGGTTTTTTTTTTTTTTTTTTTTTATGTCAAAGCAATCATCCAGCAAGGTCTATATGTTTCCCCTGATCACTTTTCGGTCATCATTGTCATGACTGAATTTATAGATATTGCTCTTAATTACAGAGGTTTGTTTCCATTACAAACATTTTGCTGATGCAAAAGAAGATACTGCTTGCAAAGTTACAAATAAAAGTAAAATCATAATCTCCCCAGTTTGCAGCTTTTTGAAACCCAAGAATGTACTGAGCTCACACTGCCTCTTACTGATGCAGAGCAGCAGATGGTGATAAGGCACAAGGCACTTTGTCCATAACCTTTGTTTGCTCTAAGTTCTCAAATGAGCTGAGCCTTCCCCTCATTAGGCTCTTCCCAAATGCATCACTGCTGATCATCTCTCGGCATTATGGTCGCCATTATCTACAGAGCAAATTCATCTCATTCTCCTGGCAGCTTTTTAAGAAAAAATAAGTAAAGTGAAAAGGCCCACTTTCCCGTATTTCAAGGTTATTTCTGCTAATGTTAAAATCCACGTATTTGTATTTCCTTCTATTTGCTTAATATATAAAGGAGGAAAATCATTGTTCTTCTAAAACCTCTGTGCAGGCCCCTCGTGAGTTAAACATAAAGTTCAAAAGGAGATGGAATCTTATAAAGACTCCAAGCTTGCTGCATTAAATTAACAACACTAATCTCTGTGTTTCACATGCTACTTACAAAGCACAGTTTTACAGACATTAAATGAAAATGCCAAACCTGTCTTGTAGATAAAATGCAATAATGGAATCTCCTGTAGACATTCCTTTGGGTCTTTTTTAAAGGATATACTTTAGCTAGTGAATAAATAGGACAGGAGATAGCCACCTTGAATGAGCTTTTCTTCTCCTTAACCTTTATCAACTCTTGACCTTTCTAAACCCCATTCAACTAAAGAAAATAAATAGCAGAGAAAAATTTGGAGCAGGACAAGAAGAGGGAGGGAAACGATATATATATTTGCATATATGGTTTTTTTTCCAAGATAAAAAGAAACTAAATCACCATCATTCGTTCAGGAATCTGGGGCACTAACAAGCCAACAAATGCATGTATTCTTTCCATTGCTGATCTGCCCCAAGCACCCATGTAAAGAAGAAAGAAAATCAACTTCAGCCTCCAGCTGCATTGTGCATAAGATAAAGATGGAAGAACATAAATGGGGAAAGTCACAGGAAGACTAGACACATCTCTAGACTTTAACAAAAATCCCTGCTCACATCATGTCATCTATCCAAAATCCCCCTTTCCACTTATCTATGGATAGAATATGCTTTCCATTTTAGTCCTTCACAGTTCTTTATAATTGCATGATTTTATTAATTCTGAAAACATCTACTGGAAATCCTCCATGTATTTATCTCAGTATAAAAGCATCGCACATAAATTACATGCTCATGGACCTTGTAGTTGTAGTGCTATTGTTAGGGTATCTTGAAGTGCAGATATGTGAGAGAAGATGCCGAGACAAAGTGAGGAATAGAGAGCCATAGACAAGTTATGCTCAGAATTATACAACCTTCCATATGACTCCAGTAAGAAAAATAATCCAGACACATTTTTGTGGCTTTTTTATAGAGTAAAAACTTACAGTCTATAAAAAGCTCCTATTTGCACAAATAAACCTTTTTGTACATTAGAAATGGTAAGAAAAATCTCTGCATCTTCATTCTAGAAGTTGCTAGTCTTCACGGTAGATAGTGGAACAAGGAACTCTAATGAGGTAAAGGGATCATAGCATGTGGCATTTATGCCATATACAATTTAGTCTACCATGATGCTATAATCCTATTGCTCTTTTACTGCTCATGAAACCATTTATAAACATGAATGGCTAAGTTGAAGCTGTCTGAGGTGAAATCCCTTATCCACTTTCTCTTCAACTTCATTTGAAAATTGTTATATTAGAAAAAATGGAGATTTTAAAAGTGAACCACGAGATACTAGCCATCATACAATTATGCAATTATGGGACATGCAATAAAAATAAAATCATGTGATAATAACATGTGGGAAGATGTTAAATCTCTGTGTGAGAAGCAGTTACAATTTTAATAACTTATTTTACATTTTCTAATGGCTTATGCATGTTTTTCTCTTAGTTAAAACCATACCGACATCTTATCCTTCTCTGCTTCTTTGGGTCATACTCAGAGATGACTGAGCATCACTGTTGTTCAGACTTTGATTTTATTTTTATTGCATGTCTCATAAAACTGATTTAGACACCTAAAAATGTGTCACTACAATGTTGAATTATGAACACTCAGAACTTATGTCTTTAAGTCTGAAAAGAATGTCTGGTTTTAAGATCAAATAGTCTTCAAATGTAGCCACCCCTATTCAGGAAACACATGTAGATATATAAAATAATTGGAATTGTACAATGAATATGTATGCCAATGTTTAAGACTCAGTAGACTGTTCTTAAAAGGGTCCTCCTTGTTTATGGGTGTGTGATGTAATTCACATTGCAAAGTTTTTTGGCTCTGCTATAGAATTATAATGGATGCTGGTCCACTTTAGAGGAAATGTCTACCCAGTGGCAAATTCACAGTCATTCTCTACATGGACTTCCTCATAGCATTATCTCTGCTTCACAGAATATTCACCACACTCTGACTGCCAGCAGAATCCAGCATTTCTCTTGGTTATACACTTCAATTTTTTTCATTAGCTGTTAATGTATCAACATGGTTGATGGAGTCTCTTTTAGAATATATTACATAGACACAGATTTTTTAAGATGTTTTGAAATGTACCCCAGGGTCTCCAACTGGGCTCCACTGCACACATTGGAAGAAAATTAAATTGGAAACACTTGAAAAAATACATACTCATTTAAATGGTTAATGATTCATGAGGAAATATAAAAAATACCCTGAAAGCTGAATTATAGTCACAGAATATCCTCTTAAAGGCTTACTTATTATAAACACAGCTCCCTGAAACCCATTGTTGGGTTCTCATCAGGGAATCTGACCACTTCATGAGCCCTCTTTCAAAGTATGGTTGATGGCCATTGAAAACCTGACCCAAAGTTTGATCCCTGTAACTCACACTGTAGAGTGTGTGGAGGATAGAACCAACTTACACAAGTCGTTCTCCACATATAAACACAACTATGTGTATTTATGAGTATACAAACAATAAACAAGCAAGCAAAAAAACAAGCAAACAAGTATGTTTTCAAGGGATCTGATTAGAGAATGAAGAGATGACTTGGTGGTTAAGCACACTGGCTGCACTTGTGAAGGACCTGTTCTGTTTCCAGAAACTGCTTAACAGTTCACAACTGGTTTTATCTTCTGTTCTAATAGATACGACATGTCTTCTAGACTCCACAAGTAACAGGCAAATACACTCTGCACATAAATGTTGGAAACCCAAATACCAGGATATATGAGTAAAAATAAATAATTTTTTAAAAGAGATTTTGATTGATGCTGTTTTACTATACAAAGCAAGCACCATGAAGTAATCTTGTATAAGATTCTAACCTCATATTATACTTATTTATGATTGAGAAATAATCTAATTTTTGACAATTTTAGTTTTCTCCTCTGTGATGTGGCAAGAACATTTCTAAAGATGTTGTGGAACTTAAATTAACGAGTTTCTGATCATAGTTTAATTTTTATTCATTAAAAACTAGAAGCATGGTATGACCTTTATTAAGTGTGTTTATTTTCATTAATTAACCATAAAAGATGGTGGGTATGTTTGTTTTAAATTTGATTTTATGAAGTTTAGACATCAAGAAAGTATCATAACATTCCTTATAAGGGAAATGGAGCAGATAAAAAATTAAAATTACCCATATCTTTGTTACCTATTTCTGTGCAACCAATTACCTGATATTTAGTGGATTGCAACAACTAGTGTTTATCTGACAGTTCCAGAACTATAAAAAGCTCAGTTCCGTCATTCTTATCGAGGGGTTAGTGAATATGTCTCAGTCACAAATTGATCATGTGATACAGCACTGCAGTCATCAGAAGGCTTGACAGTGCGGCAGACTGCTTCTCAGGTAGCTCATGTGCAGAACTATATCTGGAAAAGCTTACTTCTGATGTAAGTGGCTTCTCCAGGTAGTGATCTAGTCTCAAAATCACCAGCTTTCTCAGAGTCACTGACTCAACAGGGAAAAAGAGATTAGGATGAATGCTGTAGTATCTGTTACAACACAACTTTAGGAGAGACACTGCATCTGCACAGCCACAGTCTGGCAGTCATACAGAGGCAATGCGTGTATATGTGTGTGGAGGGTGTACTGAAGGTACTGAACATAACTATGAATACCAGGAGCCAAGAGACATCACAGTAACAAGCATTTACACAGCATTTCTCAGTATTCTTACCTGCACTTGATAGTCTTAGTGGTTCAACACGCACGCGCGCGCGCGCGCGCACACACACACACACACACACACACACACACACACACACTAGTATTTTGATTTTAAAGCAAACCAAGAGGATCTTTTACATTAGAAAAATATACTACTGATTTTATAAATAAAATAAAGTTGATAATTATGATCACAGAAAACGAAACAGGTTAGGACAGAAAAAACAGAAAATGTCCATGTTATATAATAGATTTGTGGCTGAAGAGATGGCTCAATAGTTAAGATCACTTCCTGTTCTTGAAGAGGATTCCAAGTTTGTTTCCAACATCAATATAATCGTTCACAACCATCTTATACATATCACACATACACACACAAAATAAATATATCCAAAAGAATTTTTAAACTTAGACGACCTTAAAAGGTACATTTATTTAATGTCATATATTTAGGCCATATTCCAAATATTTGTTTGTGAAACCTAAGATCATTTTAAAAAGTCAATATAGAAAGTGAATTAAGAAGATTATTGCAATGTTCATTGTCTATTAAAGGAATCCTTCTAACTTTGCAGCAACTATAATTATACTCTGTGTACAGGAAGGTTAGCTCAAAATCATGGACAATAAACTGTACCCCTGTAAGTCCAAGTACGTAACCACCACTAGGAGGATGTATGGTTTGCTTTTGGTTTTGGTCTGGTTTTCTAACAGTGAGTTTCAGCATAAGTACTGACACTATATGGCCCACCATTCCTGTTTAACTGAGTTGTAATTGGGGTTATGAAGCACAAAAGTCTACTTGTGGGTTAACTGGAAAACCCCATTACTGCGTTTCTGTTCAGCTTTAAACTCCAGCTCATTTAACTTAAAGAAAACAGCCTATGTTGTCAGTCTTCACTGTGCACCTGAGAAAATAGAAATGAAGGAGAAACATTGTACCATCAGCTCAAACATTTAAGCAATGGAAATTCCAACAATAAAGAAGATCCAGGATACAGAAGTTAGTGACTTTCCAACAGTACTAGGAGAATATTTAGAGTTCTTTGAAGCATTAAGTGAGTTCACTGCTAGTAAAGAATAGTCTGAAGTGTGGTCTCCATACACAAGTAAGGTCACAGCTTAGAGATGTTTGGGATGGGCAAGGATTGTATATGTACAGTACTATTTTTTTTTTACCTTGTTTATAGAACTTTTTCTATAATGAACTCAAATTGGTCTCTCTGCCTTGGAACAACAACAACAAAAAAAAAAAACTGTCACGAGGTCATAGCATACAGTAACTTTGGGGTCAGTCTGAACAATAGTGGATATTAAGAGGAATGATGCTCTTTCATGGTTGTCAGCAGTACAACTTAGAGCAGAGTTCTCATATTTCCAAGTTGCCTGAATGCTCCTGTACAGAATATTAAGGCATTTTTTTCCTGTTTTATTTCTCTGAGTTAGAGCTTGGGTTGAGTGTCTTTCACAAGAAAGAACTTTTCCTCCTAGACTTTCACATTAATACATTTCTGCTTTCATTATCCACGCAGCATCTTGCAATGCCTGAAGACACATACTTAAACTTCATTCCCTATTGGCCCACTCTCAGGTGCAGTACTGCCTATCCAATCTTCCCTTCTGAGATTTGACAGATGGGCGCAACCACTGAATTGATGCAATTTTAAAATGTCACTCTCAGTTACACTCTTTTCTTTTAAATAGAATACTCAGTTCTCCAAAAAAACAAATACAATTTCCATAAATACAAGAATATTTATAAAAATAATTTTTGTAAGCAATAGCTCAGTTCCTTCTAAAGCTTAGATGCCCTCCATTGTCTAGCTGAAGGCCGATGCCTGTGTTCGTTCTCCTGAGACAAACAGTGAGGCATAGGTTTGTTGAGGGATGAAGAAGTTATGGATTCAGAGGCCACTGATGCTGCCAAAGGACTAAATGAGAACACAAAGGAAGTTTTATTGTGTAATCCAACTACATTATAATACCAAGTCTGAGTGGCATGGACAGTCATCTCATATCTACCAAAGAAGGCAGTATAATCTTATAGAATGATGGTTATAGACTCTTGAAGTCTAAAAACAATGAATTATTACCAGAAAAATGACGCTAAAATATAAAGGACATCTAGTCTGTGAACAAAAAATATACTGAGATAACTATACAAACTAAGTCCTGACATTTAATACACTTGACATCCTAGGCCCTAGCTTCCTCTAGAAAGTGATGGGATACAGGCAAGCATCACTGATTTCAACTACTCTATTTCCAGACTCTCTTTCTGGAATGTTTTCCACCGGTATTTAGCTCAAAGATTTACATTTGTTTCCAAAGTAAAGAACTTCTAAACAGTATAAATTTCTCCCCACAAAGAAAAATAAGAACCATGTTAATTTTTTTTATAATCTTCTAAGCAACTTTAGTACCTCAAATACAAATATCAGCGTCAGATTTTCTCCCTCCAACTGGACTCTAACTATGCCCAGAGATAGCTGTTCCCTGTGAAAATCCTAGGAAATAGTTGCCTCTCCACTCTTAGTTAAAAATGTTTACTTTAAGATGAGCAAGAGGTACTACTTTTCCCATCTCAGCGGAAATATTTCACAGTTCTTTTTCACCAGCAGAAATTCAAATTCAAAATACTCATGTCTGAAATATTCCGTCTCCCAAAATATAGTCATTCAAGAAACTTTTTTTCATCTATGAATAAGTCCAGCTAGCTCTTTGTGTAAAGTCTATTCTATGCTATGATACTGCTTTTCAGATCAAGTTCCAAAGAGTACTTATTACTTTGACTATATTTGGAGTTTTGCCATCCCTGATCAGAGCATGTATGTATAACAATGGGATTCTATAACTTTGGAAAGTATATGACTGAAAAGAAAATGTACAACATGGCAAGAATCTGTGAAGTGTGTACGACCTCTTGAAATATGTAGAGAAAGATTATGGAGTTACTATTATAATCATACCTAAAAAATTAAAGATCTCCTTCTGCTTGAAGGAAAAACATTATCTTTAGAGATCTTGCATGGAGAAGCCTTCAAGGATTCACAAAAGTAAATAAAATAACTTAACCTACCCATCTTCATATAGATATAGATGTTGCATGCTAGAAAAGTAATTTAAAACAAATATTGAGGATATAGATAAGGAAAGTAGCTCACAGAATAAACTAGAAATGCCAAGTTAAACATATTGTCTGGTAATAAATAAATGATAAATTGAATAAACTAGAAATCTGGGTTGAAGATCCCTCAGGCCATGAAAGAATGACTGATGGTCTTTTAAGCTCATATTTTCAATATTGCACGTTCAAAGGTCTAAATTGTAGAACGGCATCTGGCCCGATTCACTTGAGCTCTATTTTAATTCAAAGGGTATATAATTAGAATACTAGTAACCTAGCACTTCGTGATATTTTTAAAGTTGTCTGAAAACTGCTAAATCACCACAGAAGCTTATGCCTTGGCACAGAAAATGAAGAAGTTGCTCAGTGCGTTCAGGATATGATAGCTTCTATCTCCTGTATTTCTCTCCTTTCATTTCCAGGTCAGGCACGCCTCTTGGCTTTGCCATTGCTGTGTCTGCAGCCAAGAGGATTCCTTGCATCAGGGCTGCTGTAGTAGAACACCTCTTCTCAAAGGCCTACAGGGCTTCTTATTTCTCTGGAACATAGCCAATCCACCACATTTACACTCATGTTTCCAGTCCCCCTTCTGCCGGACTAGTAAGACAATCCAGCTTCTTTCACAGCCTGCAAAAGCCCTGACTGACTCTTTAGAGCAAGCATCAGACAGCTGACTCTTCAAATGGTCAGACAGGGAAATTTCTAGGCTTTGAGGGCTGAATAGCTTCTGTTTCAACAACTGAGTTCTACCGCAGCAATGTAAAAGCAGCTATAGGTAATATGTAAATGAAAGAGCACAAGCCAGATTCTAGGAAAACTTTATTTATGGAAATTAAGTCACAGTTCCATCAAGTTTCCAACTGGGTAGAATATTCGTATTCCTTTCGGGATTTTTCAATCATTTGACAATATAAAGGTCATTCTTAGAAAACGGACCAGGAGACTGTAGACCAGGAGCTAGTTTTGATCCACATGCTAGAGCTTCAGGCGCTTTCCTCCAAGTTAATTGTAACCCCTCAGCTAATGAGTCCATGGTGCCTCTCACCTACTCAAAGCAAATGCTGGACCCTCACAGCAGCCAGTTAAGTTTTTGTGTACTGTGGTTACCCTTGGCCTCACTGTCGTTGTCTCTCCATCTTCTCTGACTTTCTTCTGTTCTAGTCAACAGATTTGATTTCTGCTTCTGTTTTTTTATTAGATATTTTCTTTATTTACATTTCAAAAGTTATCCCCTTTCCTCATTTCCTCTCTGAAAACCACCTATCCCATCCCCCTTCCCCCTGCTCACTAACCCACCTACTCCTGCTTCCCTGTCCTGGCATTTCCCTACACTGGGGCATCAATTCTTCACAGAATCAAGGGCCTCTCCTCTCACTGATGTCCCACAAGGCCATCCTCTGCTACATATGTGGCTAGAGCCATGAGTCCCTCCATGTGTACTCTTTGGTTGGTGCTTTTTTAGTCTCTGGGAGCTCTGGGGATACTGGTTAGTTCATATTGTTGTACCTCCTAAGGGGCTGCAAACCCCTTCAGCATCTTGGGTCCTTTCTCTAGCTCCTCCATTGGGGACCCTGTACTCAGTCCAATGGATGGTTGTGAGCATCAACCTCTGTACTTTTCAGACACTGTCAGAGCCTCTCAGGAGACAGTTATATCAGGCTCCTGTCAACAAGCACTTATTGGCATCCACAATAGTGTGTGGGTTTGGTAACTGTATATGGGATGGATCTCCAGGTGGGACCATCACTTGATGGCCTTTCCTTCAGTTTTTGTTCCACACTTTGTCTCTGTTCTTGAAGCCACCAAAGCTCAGCTACCAAAGGACCTTTCCTGACTTCTCGACTTGTGATCTGTGTCCCTCTCCTATATTGCCATGGCTTTTAGGCTTGCTTCAAGACTTTGATCAAATTCCATTTCAGAGTCTTTCCTACTCACTGTTTAAAATGAAACTACTTTGTTGTGAACTGACTTGACCCTACCTACACAATTCTACAAGCTGAAGTACTAACCATCAGGGCTTCATAGACCTATAGTATTGAAATGGGGCCTTCAAGAAATTGATGCTGATAAAACAGGACTTTAGGGTGGATCTCTAAAAAGCTGACTGGTGTCCTTGTAAGCAAACATTGAGGCACATAAACAAACAAAGAGGGCATGCGTACAGAGAGCAAAGACTGTGTGAGGACACAACAAGAAACTACTTATTTACAAATCAGGGCGTCATATCAAGAGAAATCAAACCTGTTAGACATTATTAGAACATTCAGCTTCCAAAACATAGAGGATATAAATATCTATTACTTAAGGCACCTAGGTAACAGTATGTTGTCATAGCAGACACTACATACTATACAGTATACATAGTATACTTTTCTCATAGCAGATACTACATACCTTACAGTATGCGTAGTATACTGTTGTCATAGCAGACACTACAGACCATCTCTCTTCAGATTTCTCCAAATCATCTACCTTTTATTTATCTAGAATTCTTTTTACCTAATACTGTATATATTAATATTTATGAATGTCTCCCTTCTCCATGAAGGCTGATCATATGTATATATGACCATGTGTATATATTCCAAGACCCCAGAATACCAACTGACAAAGGCTAGCACTCAGATATCTGCCCTATATGTGAAGCCTGGGAATGTATCACTTAACAGCCTTTGACTCTGTCTCGTCTTCCCATGAGGCCCAATTCCCATCTCTATACCCAGAGCCAGTAAAACCTAACTCACATATTGCTGCCACCTAGAACGGTTCTCTTCTGCTACCTATGCAGCTAGAGACACGAGCTCCAGGGGTACTGGTTAGTTCTTATTGTTGTTCCACCTACAAGGTTGCAGCCCGCTTCAGTTCCCTGGGTACTTTCTCTAGCTCCTCCATTGGGGGCATTTGGGAAGAGAGGCCCCTTGGTCTTGCAAACTTTTTATGACCCAGCACAGCGGAATGCCAGGGCCAAGAAGTGGGAGTGGGTGGGTAAGGGAGCAAGGGCAGGGGGAGGGTATAGGGAAGTTTTGGGATAGCATTTGAAATGTAAATAAAGAAAATATCTAATAAAAAAATTAAAATAAAAAAAAAAAGAATGGTTCTCTTGACACCAGTATGAAGTGGCCACTCTCTGAGTTCTTCTATTACAATCTGTAACTCACCTGTGTCATTTAATGCATTGATTCCTGTATTATATTTTTAATACAAGTTTTATCTTCTCCACTAAATGTCAAACTCCTTTATGATACAGCTGTTGCCTTGAGCATTTTCAATTCCCTTCCTGTACCTTCTGAGCACATCGCACATGTTAGAGATACCATAAACACTGACTACACTTATGAAGATCGTTACTACAAAACCATCTGTTAATGAATATATTTTGTAGGACTCTACTGTAAATAATTCATACCATTAATATTATGAGTAAAAAAACAAGAGGATGTAAGTATTTCATGGTCTTCAGTGCTCGATGGAGCCAGATTCCAAAGCTGGATTGACAACTCTATGAGCCTCAGGTTCCCTGTTTCACTGTCTCATCAGTAAAGAAAAAGAAATGCTTACTTTTTTTAAAAAAAATAGATTTCTTTAGTATTATATATAAGTACACTGTCGCTGACCTCAGACGCACCAGAAGAGGGCGTCAGATTTCACGATCAGGGTGGTTGTGAGCCACCATGTCATTGCTGGGAATTGAATTCAGGACCTTTGGGAGAGCAGACAGTGCTCTTACCCACTGAGCCATCTCACCAGCCCCCAAAATGCTTACTTTTAACTGAAAATACTACCATGCTGAATACAATAAAGCAAACAAATATAGACCAAACTTCTTAAAGGCTCCTGACAGGACTGAGGACATTTCCAGTGGTAGCTTGTCTTGCTCTTAACTTAGAGCATAATCTTCTTCAAGGGTATATATCAACTCTGGATTCTTTATCTTTCTGATTTTAAGTCTGAGACAATGATCATAACACTTCTTCCTTCCCTTTCATCTCTCCAAAGGCTCCCACACCCCCTGCACTGTTCTGCTTCAAATTCATCTTCCCAGCATCCTTTTCAAATTACTATAAAATTATAAAATTCTCCTGCAAATCTTATTTTAATGCTAATAATTTAACTCTTTAAACATAAAATGCTCACATATGTTACATAACTTTGGTTTTCTCAAACTTAATGTTTACGGAGGCTGGAGAGATGGCTCAGGGTTTAAAAGCACTTGTTCTTTCAGAGGCTCCAAGTCCAGTTCCAGTGACCCATGTTAGGCCCATCAAACTGCTTGTAATTCCACTTCTAGCTTGACTCCTCCACTGCCTCCCATGGGCACCCAAACATAAGGCCTTAACACACTCAGACAGACAAACTCAAATGCATATAAACATTTTAAAGAGATTTGAATATCTATACATATGTCCCTTCTCTTTATGTGTCAAGAATAATTTAATTAATCAGTCTGCTTTTTAAAATGGGTTCTAGGGTAGTTACTTTTACTTTTCATTGCTTCTTTTTAAAAATTTCATTAAACTTTATTTTCTAGGAAAGCCAAAATGATAGTGTTATTAATCTTTTTTCTGATCTGATAGCAATAAACTTTCTTAAATTACCAAAGAGCTTTAGTCTTAGAAATATCAGCTAAAATATCTGTTACATATGTGACAGCAATATATAAATTATCTCACAATTTTATAGAATAGGTCATTTTTTATAAAAGAGAATGAAATTATAACTCTCAAACAATTTAAGTTGTAAATTTTGTCATGTGTGAAGGATGCATTTCTGTGAGATAGTATGTTGACTTTCCATCATTTAAAATTGTTACAGTATAAACAGTTTGTCCTTGTCTGAGGACATAAACACAACAATATAATATTAGTTAAACTACTTTGTATTGATTTGAGACACAGGTTAAGTCTTTGTGAAGACATACAGATTCTAATTTCTGTCTTTAAAAATGCCGATTTGTGCTCCGCAAACAGATTCTTTTAAGTTAGCCACCAACTCTGGCTCTTATGCTCTTTCTTCATCCTCTTCTGCAAGGATTCTGAGCCTCGATGAGGAAAGTGTAATATTGATGCCCCATTTAGGGCTGAGCTCTCATAGGGATTGAGAAAGCATGCCCAAGACCAATGCAAGCTCAAGCGTACAGTGGGAGAGGTGGACACAAAGTCCCACTACTAGATGAAAAGCTATTGGTATTTGGTAACACTGGGAGAGGGAGTATGCGTCGCCTGCTATACTGATAGCACTTTAGAGTAAGCCTGCACCCAACTATAGGCCAGCATACACTGGATTTGATTGGTTGAGAGAAAGAGAGAGAGATGGGTGGGTTTATGACGATCTGGTAGGAGTTTGACTGGGAAGATAGATAAATATCACCAAAATACATTATATAAGATCCTTAATGAATTAATGTAAGGATTAGAAGAAGGAAGAAGAGGACAAGGCAGACAAATGTACTTTGTGGTCATTTGAACAGGGTTCACTTTCTGTGTCCCAAACTTCAGAAGGCTACAAGCCTGCTCAAGCCCACCTAGAAAGGAAAGAGTTTGCTAAGATTTGAGCTCAGGCATCTATCGCCAGGAACAGGTATTCCTATGAGAGCACCAATGTCTTAGGAACAAACTTACCACAATGTAAGTTTAGTGCAATGAGAGCACCAGACTAACTTGCTGTTATGACCTAAGAAAAGTCACTTAAGGGAAGAAAAAAAAAAAAGTCATGCCACATGACTCCTAAAACAAGCTGACTTCTGGCATGTCAAGGCTCTATTAGCATATCCCAATACAAACACTGACCTGAAAGCAAGTCACATGGTATGCATAATGGCACCATTGTCACTGTCATTGCGTTAAGCATGGGCAGAACTTGCCCTTTGAAAAGAGTCCTTACCTCAAAGTGCCAGGAATATGCTTGAACTTGGAGATAATTTGGGACAGCATGACTGGAAGATGGGTGTTTTGCATGCATTTGATAGCAAGACCAGCAGTTGGCAGTCTCATTTCCCTGAGGAACTTTAGTAGACACAGAATAAAACTGATCTTTACAGTTATAAAAGCCTTTTTTAAAATTTTTTTTTAATAGAATTGGCTTCATAGCTTTTGGAAGCCTTTTGATTTTTGTTTGGCTCAGGGAATAAAACAGTTAAGAACTCTTTTATGTATCACCATAAATAAAACTGGGTTTATCCATCTTATTATATCATAGAAGAAGAACATGACTGATTTCTCGGGACTCTCATCCTAACCTAGTGACCTTGAAAGGGATGAAATCTTCCATTTTGAGGGTAAAGATATTAAGCAGAGATGTTTACAGCTACGCCAGGAAAAGTAAACAGCAGAGAGAAAACAAACAAGTTTGAAGCTTAGTCTCAGATGCAGAGATCGACAGCCAGGCATTGGATGGAGCTTGGGGACTCTTATAGAAGAACTGGGGAAAAAAACTGAAGGCCCCAAAGGGGATAAGGAATGCCACAGGAAGACCAAGGGTCAACTAACCTGGACCCTTGGGGCACTCAGAGACGGAACCACCAACTACAGCATACACGAGCTGAACCTAGTCCAGCTGCATGTGTCAATGTGCTTCCTGGTCTTCATCATGTAGATCCTGAACAACTGGAGTAGGGGCTATCCCTAATGTTGTTGTCTGTCTGTGGGTTGCGTTTTTCTAGCTGGACGGCCTTCTCTAGCCTTAGTAGGAAAGGATGCATCTATCCCTGCAGAGGGTTGATATTCCAGAGTGGGCGTATAAACGGGATGAGGGAGAGAAACTCTATTCTCACAGAGAAGATGGAGATGGAGGATTGGTAAGGTGATTGTAGGAGGGGAGACTGAGAGAGGGCAATGAAAAGGCTGTAAAATGAATTTAATAATAATAATAATAATAATAATAATAATAATAATAATAAAATTAGTCTTGTTGATATATTAAAATGTCACTTACGCCCAGGCTGTCATCAAGCTTCCTACTTTTACCTGATTTTTACCTGATCTCCCTGCTGCTAGCATTTTTTTTTCTTTTTAGGTTTTCAAGACAGGGTTTCTCTGTGTAGCCCTGGCTGTCCTGGAACTCACTCTGTAGAACAGGCTGGCCTAGAACTCAGAAATCTGCCTGCCTCTGCCTCCCAAGTGCTGGGATTAAAGGCGTGCACCACCACACCTGGCTTGCTGCTAGCTTTTAAGTGTTAGGTTTATGGGAATGTTCTAGCATGCCTAGTTTTCTATACAGTATTTATTCATTATTTTAGGTTTATTTAAGTATACTAGTTTTGGTTATACATACAGGAATGTACATATCTGTTTAATTATAGTGAAAATACTAAAATCCATATAACATATATCATTAGAAATACAAATACATATGCAGCAATATATAACTCATATATTATATGTGTGATTTTTAAAAATAAATGAGCAACTATACAGCCCTACCTGCATTTAAATCTGTGGTCTTATTCTTTCTTTGCTTTTAATTATAAATATAGTGACTTTAAGTGCTCTGATTTTTCTCCTTTAACAAGAAGGTATCCAGTGCTCAGAAATTTTTTTAAAAGTGTCTAGAGCAAGGAGCTCAAGTGCCCGAGATCCAAGATGGGAAGGAATGATAGAGGCAAGAGACACAAAGCTTCCACCTTTGGGAATGCACACAGAGAAATGGAAGTGACAATTGATGTACATTTGTTCCCTAAGGGGCACTGGTGTTCTCTCATTTAGTATATGTGAAATGAATATTCATTGAACATCAGTCCTGTGGTAGGCATGGCACAAACAACACATAAAACAGACCGCCTAAAACTTCTGCCACTTTTAAAGACAATTGTGATTAATCTGAAGGATTATAAATGTGCTGTTTTATGGAGAAGGTGAAATGTGTGTATATACATATGCATGCGTGCGTGTACATGTACCTGTGAATGTGAGTATGCAAGTGTATG
The DNA here is from genome assembly GCF_900095145.1 of Mus pahari. NCBI lineage: Eukaryota > Metazoa > Chordata > Mammalia > Rodentia > Muridae > Mus > Mus pahari. Next base: position 41,600,839 of record NC_034602.1, read on the forward strand.
TTAATGTACACATATATTTCCAAGTTTATCTCTGCCATTTAAATCTGTCTTTGTTTTCTGCCATTTTAAGGCTATTTCCTGTAACTCTCACAACTACTCTTGTCTCGCTCTGCCCAAAGAAAATCTCAGAAGCTGATATCAAAGAAACTCACTGAAGGAATACCTGGGTTAGGTGGGCTGATCAGGAAATGAGACCAGATTCTGCAGCCAATATTAAAAGCCTTAGCATAGCTCTTCAGAGAAAGTTTGAATTTCACCAGAAGAAATCCATAGTGGAACATGTATTTTGGATCCTGACATGTATTTTGGATCTCAGCCCCAGCCTGTGCCAGAATTTCACAATTTGGATTAGATTCCATGCAAAATACTCACTGGTGTGGCTTCCATCCAATAATGCGATTCAGAAATGGGCACATTAAATTGTACAGACAAAGACACATAAGATTTCCTTGTGGCATCTTCTCCCAAAACCATGAAATACTAGGCTGTATGCCTTAACCACTGCTGTACCATAAACACTATGCTGTGTTGGAGAAGCAGAATTAGATGTTATGTCTGTCTATCAGAAGATGCTGAGCACTTTGAGCTGTGACATGAACACCTGACTCTGTTCAATAGAGCAGTGCTGATGGGTAATTAAAACAGAATAATATGGGAAGGACTCGTTCTATGAGAGCTCAAAAAGGAATTAAATCAGCAAATTCTGCAGAGTGAAAGAGAGGATAATATCTTCCATGGGGAAGATAAATGAGCTCTGTGCAGGTGTTTAACAGATAAAATGTGACCTTCACTACCTGGACATTCACAAAGGCCACAATTTCTCTCTAGCTAAAGAGGATGACCCTCGGGTAGGCTTGGCTGGGGGCTTCTACAGCTATCAGGTCATATGTGAAATTTAGCTTTGAAGTACAGTATCCTTTACATACAAATACTGTGATTGATTCTTCTACAGCTCCTTGCTTACTTGACCCTTTCCTGCATGTTCAAGTTTATTGCCTCTTTTTGGCTCTCCACTGACCTTGACTAACGTTGGTGAGAACCACAAGAGAAATCTCTCTTCTGTCTTGTGAAAGCATAGCAAATGTGGCAGAACTACCTGCCAGTTAACTGCCCCATTAACCTTCCCATACTTACTTGCTGTATTTATACAGCAATGCAGGGCAGTGGGAAACTAGCTCACAAAGCCACAAAAGTCAGCTCTTAACATACATTTAATACATTTTGCTTAAGTGAATAAAGGGAGATAATAGTTATTATTGATATAAAAAAGTCAATGAGTTTAAAAATTGCAGGCCTATTTTTATGCAGCTCTCTTTGCATTTACTGAAAACCACTAGAAGCAAAATCATGATTGAATATTTAGTTTTCATTGCTGAAATTTTAAGTTGAATAAAATGAATAGGATAACCTATAGTTAGATTAAATAATATCATCAAAAGTATGTACTTGTTGAATGCTTTGTGGCAACAGAGATATGCAAGAAATATATCTGTCCTAGCTAAAATGTGCCTCTGCCTACAGCAGTGAACTGATGGCCCAGCTGTGTGATGGGGCCGAAGCTAGAAGTCCAGTCAAAGGCAGCTCAACCTTTCCCTGCATGTGCTGCTACACTGCAGGAGTTAAGGATTTAGCAGAGAGCTGATCTCCTGAAACACGTTTTTGGAATTCAACATAAGACTTTTTAATCTAATAAAATCTATTCTTGTCATTAACACTGTGATAAAATTTGAGGTGAAAGCTTAGAAACGTTGACCCTACTGACTTGACAACCTAACCTCTATTCTCAGAACCCATGTGACAAGCCAGCTGTGCTGGTATGCATCTGTAATCTTACCACTGCTATGGTGAAATGAGAGACAGAGACAAGAGGACAACCCAAAAACTTATGAGCCTGAAATTGTGAAGTACACAACGCAACTGCAAAAACTACAGGAAGGACCCAACCTCAAGGTGAATGACGAGAACTGACTATAGAGGATAGACCTCTGACTTATGCATATGAACTACAGTAGGCACATGGCCATATTCATTTATTCATCCACACTCACACACTCATGCACACATATATGTGTGTGTTTATGTGTGTGTGTGTATGTGTGTGATTTAAACAATAGAAGAGAAATAAAACTAATATTGAACTTTTATTAGTAGTAATTTTGTAATATATAAAATATAACTTTTATTATTTATAAATTGATCAAGTGATCAAGTGATGGACCCCTTTGGTGGGGTCTTTGCCCTACCTAGCACAGCCTTAGCACAATCCTCTTCTCACAGTTATGAACATTTATTCAGCTCTCCCTTTATCATTCTCTCTGAAGTTAAACAGTGACCAAGAGCTGACTCTCAGACATTGCTGGATGCTCATCAGTAGCTACTCTCCTTTTAAAACACAGAGATGGTCCCAGTCCCCAAAAATGAACATCTTGAAATACCCTGATATTCCTAAAATATTTCTATCAGGCAGGAAGAAGGAATGCTATTATAGAGGTACTCTGAAAGTCTTGATAAAACTGCTTGTAAAAGCATTTAGCATCTACTGTAAAAATCATAGAAATGCTGATAAAGTCTACTATGGTTAATTGGACTTTGCTTTTCTCTGCAATAAAGGGCAGCTCCTCGGAACTCAGATACATACTAAGCATGAGTTTCCAAATAGACCCCATTGCTGCCAGAATAATTTGGGGAAAATTCACATTAGCTAGGAAAGTCCACACATTTACACAGTAGACAGAAAGCATACCTACATTTCACATTGCTGTGATACCATCTGCTACAAAACACACATCATGTTGTCTTTAGGCATCACTGAGTTTGACTGATTACAGTAATATCCTTTCTGAAAAAGTCTGTTTTGGTACAAAAACAAAACAAAAAAAAACCCACAAAAAACAAACCCCAATAATAGTGAAGGTTGATTTACAGGTATCTAATGAATCTCTAGGGATATGAGCAGCTTGCGTATGAACCTTGTAATGTGTCTTTAGAGTGGGAATAGCATAACCATTGTTAGTTGTGTTAAGCAAAGGAATCCTAATTTGATAAACTGCTCTGGGGTTCTAGGTTGAAAGCAAAATAACATGCAGGAATATATTTCTCTAACATCAGTGATGTGGTATTTTTACACTGTAGACCTGGGATGTCTCTCAAATGCCCATATATTGCAGATTTGGTCCCCACATTGGTCCAATCGGGAAAAATTTATAAAAATAAGAGATACAAGCTAGTAGGAAGTATTTCTGTCTCCAAGATATGTCCTTGGAGTGCATCCTCATGCCTCCTCCTCTTCCCTCTCCCACTTCCCAGGAAATAAGTGGAAGAGTTTTGGCATGCCACTTTGTTTCTGCCTTGACTTTTTGCTTTACTATAGATCCTTAATCAAAGAAACCAACATAGCATAGACTAAAACCTTCCAAGGAGTGAGCCAAATTAAAACTTCCTTTTAAGTTTATCCCTTTGGGTATCCGTTACAGAAACGGGAAGCTGATAACACAGACAGGGTGAGCTGGAAAGTTGGGATCAGAAAGAAAGAGATCAGCACTAAAATCTTTCCTTCCTAGATGACCCTTGCTGATGGGGGAGCGTCTCTTTTTGGAATTTCCACTCCTACTCAACAATTCTCTGTGGTTTCCCTTTCCAGTTTTCAGAAGGAGCTTCTCCACTATTTTATATTTGCAAAAGCTTCAGAGAAATCACTGTATTGATCAGCTCCTTATATACTTACTGCTCATATTCAAAGTCACTTTATAAGATTATTTTCCAGCATGTAAGATCTCTCTCCAGCTAGAAGGATCACTGATACACACTACGGTGTTGCCTGCACGGTAAGCTCAGTGATCTTATCCTATATTGGGGATCCCAGGTGCTTCTCCAAATACATAAATGAGGCCCTGAAACTGAGTTCTGCAACACGGAAGCTCTGGTTCCCTTAAGCAGAGGAGGTAAAAGCACCTCCTCTTACGAGTATTTAGTTCTTCACTTTAGACCTTGTGGAATGTATTGATTAATTTAGTCAATTAGTGCACAAAAGAGCTTTAAATTAATCATGTCTGAGACTATGAGATCAGACTTCCCAGTGCTCTGAAATTGTCAAGGTGATAAAAACAGTCTTCCATCTGTAAAGCAGAGTACTTAAGCCCTCCAGGCTTACCTGATATCCTAATTATAGAAGAAAGACTAGATAATACAAAAGAGAAAGACAGCACTAACATGAAGATTTCCTTGTGAAGTTAAAGAGGGAGCAGTAACTCACACAGCAGCTGTGTCTGCTGTGATCAAGTATGCTTAATCAGAGTGTCCAAAAGGAAGACTTGCAAAGTCTTAAGCAAGAGCCCTTCCCCCATTACTCCTGCATGAGGAGTTAATCAGGAGAATAATTCTTTTCATAAAATTTAACATGTAAACTCTTGCTTGAAAAAGAAACAAAATTTCAGACACTCATGGATGAACAAGTATAAATACCATCTTAAGTTCTTATACCAGAACAAGTTTGAGCAGAAGGAAGAACATAGAAATGCACAAAGGAGAAATAATAATATAATAAATGATAATAAACTTCATAATAATAAAAACAAAGGTGCCATTTTGTATGCATTTGAATGATGGAGACATAGAATATAAGAAATTTAATCAAAAAGTCAAAGAGATTAACTTCAAAGTAAAACAGAATAATGAATAGCATGGATTTCAGACCTGACAGATCGTGAGATCGTTAATAGATTTTTTTTTTTTCAAAGCCAGGGCCACATGATCTGAGAAATAGAAAGTCCTAGCATTTTTGGCAGGATGGGCTCTGAAGTTTGTCAATATTTAATTTCAGAATGTCTTCAGAAGCCGGCGGGAGGGGGTCCAGAAAGCTGGGGACTAGGAAAAAAAAATCCTATAGTTAGGGGTAGGAGGATAGAAAAAGATGGGCACATGGCCAAAAAGTAATTTTGTCATTTCTGATGTTTTGTTAATAGCTCTTGTTTCCTAATTATTCTTTTAAATTTAATATTAAGGTACTTACTTGCTTACATGACTAACCTTGTGAGGGCTCGATCCAAAAGAACCAAATGGTATTGTGAAAGATTAAGAGTTCTTTTATTCCAGTTTGGTAGACAAATGCATGTTTTCTCTACATCTGTGGGTCCATCGTTTCCTTCCCTTCCTTTCTTACTCCCCATCCCTAGGCTAAAGTTGTATGGGATAGGATGAATTCTTACTTTAGCTTTTAATAATATAATTTCATTAAATCCGAAGGTTTTAAATATGTTAGTTAAACAACAATTCAAAGTTTATCAGAATTTTCTACTTAAGTCATTTTTGCTCCCCTTAAGTGAAGAATTGAACTTTAACACAACTAGAGCTTGCAGACCTGAAGCCTGCACAGAGCTCAGGGCAATATCTACTTCAAACATATGTTAAGGAAATTGTTCCTAATAGGAAAATGTGTCCAGGCCTTGTTTTTTAAAGAACATGATATAGATAATTTGGGGTAATAAATACCAAATAACGTTCAAATAAAAATCATTTTAAATGCCAATACTGTGTTACAAGACGAAAGGAGAAGCAGTTCAAACCCTGATGCTTATGCCACTATCACCCATCTTTGTAATGGCATAAACAGTCATAAAATAGAGTGTGGATATACAAATTGCCAATTGATAGGAACATCAGATGACTTTAGAGCCCTCTCCATAACACACCTCCATCCACTTCGATATGCTAGAATATCTGTGTATCATAAGCCCCATCCGGAATTAAATCTGATGAAGTATATCAAGAAACAAGGACCAAATGGAAAAGAAATAAGATAACTGACCCTGCATTCAATCTTGATATTCTGTAGCAGAAGCCATTAGCTGGTATCACTTGCTCTCCAGTTTCTATAATTTAGAATTAATACAAAGAATCTCTTAAAGATTTTACATTTTCAAGTAACACCAACATATGTGTTTTGGCAGTATTCTTTTCCATGTATTTCATTTTGCATTAAGGTTCTGTTTTGCAACTCAGCAAGGGCTGGGATTCACTTCCCTCATGTGGCAGCCCCTAAGTTAGAAACCCACTCTTTGAGAAGTGATTTAATATGTAAAGGAATCTACTTAAGTTTTTGGAAAGTATGTATATGTTATCTTGACTGAAAAATAAAGTTATAGTTGAATCTCTATTCACTCCCTTAAAATTATTTTATAAAATTATTAATTTACTGATATACATATTTATTTATACATACATAAATAATCAGAGGCACTGTCAAGCTTATATGAAAAGTGGACAGCTAAGAAAATTGTTTCCTTCTTGCTGGTGACATCACTAATGAGGTATGTCAAAAATTATTCACATTTATATAGCTTTGTAATAATTTTTCTGTGTATATTTCATAACAGCCAGAAAATACAAACTTAGTGTTTCAGAATTAACCTGTTTAAACGTAAAAGGAATGTTATAACTTCTCAGATAATGCCAATTGAGGAACTAAGGGTAAGAGCTTTGGTGAACAGAACAAAAATTCAGTCAACCCATGTTCATACCATTTCAAAATTTTGATAACTACAAAGACATATGCTGATAGTTCAGGATCCAATTAGCAACCTCTTGCATATTTAACCTTAAAGCAAAAATTTTAAACTGATTCAACCCTGCTTCCAACTTCCGCATTAATTACTAGCTCAGGGACCCAAAAGTGTTCTAATGAATTTTACATTAGAATCCACAATATGAACAAAGTATATTACCACAGCGACTAGTAAATGCATATGTTGGCACTTGCAAGCAGAATTCTGAACAGTTATGAAGAATCCAGCTGAGTTTCAAATTTGTTATTACCATGCCAGGAGAGAAAACAAAATTTCACAAGAACCTAATTGCCATAACCACGGTGCTGACGATACCAATCTACCCTAAAACCTAATGATAACCTTTAGCTCCTACTTCTCAAAGTGCAAAGGCACAGGGCCTCCTGTGCTTCAGAACAAGGAAACAGCTCCCACCTACACTGACTTCTAAATGTGCAATGAATAAGTTTTAAAACCCTGCTTCTCTACTAGCTTCCCACATTGTCACTAGACAACCTGTGTACTGACTATACTCAGCATTAATATTTATGCTTTACAACTTCAAAACTATTGTCATCTCCACAAAGACCTTTGAATTTAAAAGTTCAAGAAAACTGTTTTGCAAACAGAATAAACCAACAGGGTACCAGGCAGTATCCAAGCTCAGAATGCTAGGGACCACATAAAGACATATATATATATATATATATATATATATATATATATATATATATATATATGATTTTCTAATTTCATACCAAATTATATACGATACATACATACACACACACACACACACATATATATATATATATATATATATATATATATATGATTTTTCTAATTTCATACCAAAATCAAGTATCATGTAGTGAACATTAGTGACCAATATGGTATTTTAAAGGACATACCATCCATAGCAGAAAGTAAAGAGAAAATAAACAAGTACTAATAAAGGCATATTGATCAAAGTAAGTATTTACACTATAAATCTGAAGACTGCATTAGAAATAAACCTAACTTGGAAAAGTTGGGCACAGGGTGTCCATAATTATGTCTTAAGTAATTAAGATTCACCATATTATGCACTGCTCAGGATAAGCATGTGAGTACAACAGGACATGAACAGGAGTAATAGGATTCCTATTACTACCCAGGGACAGTGAGTGGTACCCTCTGATTCCCAGTTATTCTCTCAGAATACTTCTCCCCTTTCAGATTGCCAATGCCATCACATATCCAGGTGTGCTAACAAACATACCACATCTTCTCCAGATAAAATGTGCCACAGATTCGTCTCTAATGCTTGTATTACACTGTCTGTGTTCATGTTTCTTTTTCCTTATTATTTAGACTTGAAAAACACTGCACTCCCAATAGTTCCCTGCAGCTAGAACCCAGGTGTAATATAATATTAACACTGCTTTGTTTTCTCATAAGTTGGATGGTCCATTAACAATATCTGTTGTCAGTGGGGGCTAATTTTGGTCCTGCCTGGCTCTATCTAAGTTAACAGCAGCACTCAGGAATTTCATGGGTAACAAATCTATTGATATAGCCTCAGCATTTTGTAACATCTTAAAAATCTTTTCTTGCAACCGACCAGCACATAGACTGAAAATAAGAGTTTCTATTTCAATTATGTCAATGTTTAAACATTGAAATTCACCACAATGAAACAAATATCAATGCTCTGAGTACATTACTCTTCAGCTGTTTGCACATTTTGTTCACATTTTTTTTTCAAGGAACTCAGAATTCTCAAAGAAATGTCCTTAACTCCTTCACTGCCGCGCACCAAGATCAAATACTGCAAACAATCTATGGATTATAATGATCAAAGAGTTGGAGAGAATCTTTAACTGCTTGCAGGGTGGGTAGTTTTTATGCTTTTCCCAGAAACTGCAGCAAGCAAGGGGAATCCCCTTCACACAATTGTGCCATTTCCCTCCTTTCTTTCTTTTTAATCCCAGACACAGTTCCTTAGACTCAGGCACAGCAAACAGTGGCGCTGCCTGGAGGACATAAAAGATACATTCAGACAATCCAGTTCTACCCCCCAGATCAGAGCTACCCAGCACATGTCTTTAGGAGAAGGAATGTCAGCAAACGGGACTGCATTTTATTAGCAGCATTAGAAGAAAAAAAAAAACCACAACAAAGAAATAGTGAGCGTTTTCTACTCTGATTCAACTCCGTTACCATGCTCTGCCAGCCTTGATTAAAAAAAAAAAAAAAGTCATTACCTGTATGAAGAGAACCTGTTAATAGCCTGAGAAGGTACTGGGCAAATTTCAATATTTCACGTTTACACCGTTTCCTACAGCCACTCATCTTAAGCAACAAGGTATTCCTCTGAGGAGAGTCAGAAGTCTTTGCCAATAGAAAGAGGAGGAAAAAAAAAAAAAAAAGGAAAAAAAAAGGCAGCTTCTGGGGGGAAACTTCTGTCTCAGTTTATGTAGCAGGCTGCCTTACAACTCGTGGGGGATTAGCTCTGAGTGCCTGAGTCAGAAGGTACAGCAGCCAGTGCAGACGCAAGAGTAACAGGGCACTGAGAAAGCGCTGCCTCTCAGGACGGTCATCAAGTTCTTCTGTGGCAACAGATAAGCTGCTGCTTCACACTTGTAGTAACCCAGCTATGGTGCATCTCGGCATCCTCCTGAAGCAATTGCAACCTCACGGACCATGCCGAGGGAGGGAGGCGGGGCTTGCGTTGCCAGCTCATCAATGAATCAGCATGTAAGCAGGTGAGCAGACAGATGACAGGTCACTGGGGGCTAAAGCCCTTCGGAAACCAATAAGAGATCCTGCAAAACAATCAGGCCTGCTGGGGAGGAATCTCAGGGTCCAAGGGTGTCCAAAATGTGTCTAGATAATCAAGGAGAGATTGGAAAGAGACTGCCTGAAGCCAAAACTCAGAGTGTTCCTATACACAGTGACGATCATATTCAGAGAGCGGAGACAAGCTGACTCTCATCAGAGTTGAGGATTTACCAGAAGAATAAAGCAATACTGCTCTGCCACAGAACGATATATTCAAACCCGTTGGCTCCGAGGTAGAAAGCAAGCTGATACCTCAAACTGGCTACTGTTTCTGGACTCAGGTATTTGGAAACCCGAAGTCATTATCTGCTTTCATAAAACACTGTAACTTGGAAGTCAAAGTTGTGGAGTTCTATAATGTGCACCCAGGCAAAAGAGTCCCAAAGCTATCCTGCTGCATTGTGCTAAAAGCAGGAACCGCCTCAGTTTCTTCTTCTTCTTAAATGGCAAATACAACTTGTTATTTCTCTACAGACTGATTTAAGTTAGAAGAGCAATCCGCAGGGCTTGCGATGTGCACAAAGCACTTTCGTACTGAGAGTGGCGCTACACAGGCAGTTTGTAATAAATGCTTGAAAACCAGATGCTTGCATCTTTGAAAGTGTCATTATTTCAGAAGTCTTTGGGGCGTTGGGTAGTTTCTCAGGTTGCTTTACATGCTTAATTAATACTCCCGGGCTTTTATTGCTTTTTACTGGCTCTGTATGAATATAAATTTGGGCTCTGTGATATTTAGTACAAAAAGGAAATTCAAACTTCTTATTTTAAAAGTCTCTCAACCCCCATTTTTGAAACATGTAACAGTTCTATGCATGAAGTGATGTTCTTGTACAACAAAAAATGTTTGAAATCTCAGACTTAAAATCATTTCAGTAGAAACTCATATTCTACAACTTTCCCTTCAACATTCACAGTCTTAGTGATGTACCCACTGAAGTAGGTTAATGAAGAAGCATACTTTTGAGGAATATTTTTTTTTTAAATTCAGTTGAACATGTTTAAAGTAAAACTATATTTTAACATTTTTCTTCCATATATAAGGCATCACTGACAATGTTTGACACAGGAAAGATAAATATATTACTATATAATGTATACTATATATCTATAGTATTTATCTAATGGGTTTAACTGAACAGATTAATAGACATAGTTCCATACAGTGGGCACACTGCAGTGAAAATTTAATGACTCTGATCCTATGTTATCTATACCTCAGCATAACCAGGACGTTATAGGGAGATACCAACCAATAATAAACAAGAATATATCGCATATGGATAAGTGCTCCATTAGAGTAGCCGCATAGGAAAGGCATAAGTAAAAAGGGAGAAGCTAGTGCATAAAATAGGGAAGGGAATCACCGTAAACAACTGAGAGCATAGAAGAAAGAAAGAACAGCTAGGTGCAAGGATGTTAAGGTGGGCATATGACCAGCATCCTTAAATGAACGCAAGACCCCCGTGTTTGCTGAAGTACACTGACTCAGGAGAGACTCCTAGGAGGTGTTCATGAGAGCAAGACAGTGTTGGCAATAGTGCTTTATGCAATCCCTGAACAGGAAAGCTGTGACATCTGACTGCTAGGTAAAGATGACCTTCAATGGAACTAGAGGAAAAGAAGGAATATCTAAGACAAGGGGCAAAGTGGTCCAGGAGAGAAATGATGGAGGCATGCATGACCTGTAGTAGGGATAAAGGTGGTCTGCTTCTAGATATACAAGGAAACAAAATTCATGGGGTTTGGTACATTGACTAAGGGCATAAAAGAAAAAGGATTAAGAGTAACTTAATTGGGATTTAAATAATTAGTGGGTGTACTCAATGAGCTATTGAAATGCTATTGTATACAATTAAAATGCACATGGCTATTTGATTTTCAGATGTTTAGAAAACTCCACATGCTTTTTTTATTCTAAAGTTTCTGATACTGTTTCCTCTCCTCCACATCCTCATCAATATTTATTGTCTTTCATCTTGCTAATAGCCATTCTGTCAATTGTGCACTCTAGCACATGTGATTCCAACTTACATCTTCCTGGGGACTAGTGATACTGGGCAACTTTTCACAAGTCAGTTGGATCATATGCAGTCTTTTTAAGAAATGTCTATTAAAGAGAGTTTCCCGTTTTAACTGGAATGTTTCTTGTTCTTGTGCTGTACACATTTTTTGCGTGGGGTGTAGAGCCTCTGTACATATTTCCTCCCAATCTGTGGACATCCTTCCATTCTCTTCTCTTAACTGTTTCTCTTGCTTTACCAAACCCTCTTAGTTTACTATATTTTTTGCTTTTGTTATCTGCAGGTTTGAATTCTTGTACAGGAAATTGTTATCTAAACCAACCTCCTACTATATTTCTTATACATTTCTCTCGAAGATATTTTAGTTCTGGGTCTTAATTTTAGTCTCTAACCTACTTTCTATCATAACATGAGAACCAAATTTTGCTGTTGTGCACAAGTACCTACAGCTTTTCAATACTATTTGTGGAAGAGAATAACTTTCCCGAATTATGTGTTTATTGTACCTTTGTCAAAATCACATCCAGGTCTTCATTAAAAAACAAAACAGGAGCCGGCCGTGGTGGCGCACACCTTTAATCCCAGCACTTGGGAGGCAGAGGCAGGCGGATTTTTGAGTTCAAGGCCAGCCTGGTCTATAGAGTGAGTTCCAGGAGAGCCAGGACTACACAGAGAAACCCTGTCTCGAAAAACAAGAAACCAAAACCCAAAAAACAAAAACTGAATTTAACAAATCCCAAATAGATTACTACCCATATAGGCATTGTAGTATAGTTTATAATATCCCAGATATAGAAGGAACTTAAGTGCTCATTAAGCATCGAACAGGTAAAATTTGACACATAAAATAACAAAAAATAATTGAATCTTAAAAAATAAATTCATCATTTGTGATAATATGGATGAAATTGGAAGATATTAACCCCAATGATCTAGGAAAAGGAAGATCATTCCTGTGCTTTCTTACTTTAGGTCAGATCTAAGTGGATCTGACTTGTACACACAAAAAGTGAAAGAGTGGATGCAAGGGCCTGAAGGCTGGGGGGTGGCATCATGGGAAATTGTGGCCAAAGTACAAAGTTGAAGTTAACAGGAAAACTGTTTTATTGTTGTATTATGTAACATGCTAACCAAAGACATTTACCCTTGTGTTTCAAAACTGCTAAGAGTTTATTTAAAATACTCTTATCAAAAATAAATAAGTACAATCACTTATAAATACATAGTAAATGATCTAATGTTACATATATACATTATATCATTTGAAAAATATATGAGCTTATATATCAATCAAAATTTTAAAAACAAAGAAAAATATTACTATTAAGAGCTACAGGGCACTTTTGAAGTTGAGAAAAGTGATGGTTCTATTTTTAACCCATTTTAAATTAGAATACCTCAAATTTACTCTGAAGTGAACCATATTTTTTTAATTTGTTCATTTTTAAATATTTATGAAAATGTCATTAATTGTTATAGAAGCTCCAGATGTCAAAGGTAAAAGAGCCTAGATTGTATTCAGCTTGTTTTCAATATTAGATATGAGGGAGACTAGGTGACTTAAAAAACCACATTTATTTCTGACTGTTGTAGAGATGACAAGACTCAGCATCAGCATCCACGTCTTCAGATCTTGGTGAGGCCTGTCTCTTCTTGATTTGTGAAATGAAGATTTACCTTTGTATCTACTTGTAGAGTAGAGAGCAAGCTCTAGTTTCTAGCTTACCTTTTTTTATATATGGACACTAATTTTCATCAATAGGACTATATCTTTAATGACTACATTTCCCTCTTCCAAGAGTCCTAGTACTATTGATTGAACTCTCATCTTCTAAACCTAATTGCCTTCTACACACTACCTTCACACAATCACACTTGGTATCACTTTTATTCATATGTACCTAGAAGTAAGGAAAACACGCATGCACACACACACACATACACACACGTATTCATGCACACACACACGCACACACACATGTACTCACATGCACACCAAAGAACATTACTGAAGATATATTAGTGTAAAACAAATTACTGTAAAATAAAATTGAACATCTTTGATTGGATGGACTATTTCTTTAAAAACATATGTATATCTCACCTTGTGGAGCCTATGGGGAGATGCATATCAATACATAGAAAACCTATTACAACCATTTGATTATTAACAACAGAGTTTTTGAAAAAGTTGCAGTTGGTATTCAAGGAGTGAAAAACATCCATTAGGGTAGTGATGGATTACACCAGAGCAGTCCACATCCGTATGGAAAATGGACCCAGTTAAAGTTCCTGTGTCTTTAGAAAACAGTGTAAAATGTAGGTCTTTTTTTTTAAGTGTAGTTCACAATTAATCCTAAACTTTAATGTAAAATGTAAAGCTATAGAAGTTTCAGAAAGCCACCCATCATGGTGTGTGACTTACATTCGTTCGCTCTGGAAGCTAAAATGGAAGGATTCTGTGTTTGAGCTCAGCCAGGACGAAATCGTGAGTTTCAGGACAGCATAGGGTAGCAGATATAAAAAGCGATTTATTTTTAAAAGCAATAAAATAAACAAGATTTTAATCAAAAAGTAATTTGAAGAAACTCTTCAGTAACTACACAAAGAAGCTTGAAACTTGGCTACATATATGTGACTTCTAAAAGGAGAAACTGAAAATTGGATAACATCAAGTTTAACACATCTATTATCAGAGATTTTTTCATAAGAAGATAAAAGGCAAGCTACAGAGCATAATGAAATATTTACTATATACATCCTGACAAAAATAGAATCTACAATATATTGAGAACTTCAAAACCCAGTAACATAAAAGTACAAAGTACAATTCAAATATGAGCAAAAACTATGCAAAGGTTTTTCACTGAAAAAGGAAATATAGGTGATAAATACATGAAAATATATTTCATGTTATTATGATTATACTCCAAAGGAAAATTGCAATACAAACATCATAATATTTCTATTAAAATATTTAGGATGAAAGTTGAGACAAGAATTGTTGACAGGATACCGATAAATTTGATCATTCAATCAATGACAACAGAGATGGAAGATGATAAAACCACTCTAGAAAACAAATATATATACATATACTCCTTCTTCCATATTTTCCCCCAAGACTTCCTAAATATCCTTCTTTGCTCTCTTTCAGATTCATGGACTCTCTTTTTCATCAAGTGTTTTTAATATGCACATGGGGACATACATATGTATTCCTAAGGACAACCTGCTCAGCCTGTATAACGTTTTCAGGACTGACCATCTGGTACTGAATACCCAGTTGGAATGCTCTTCTGTGGAGAAAACTATTTCTCTCTCTCGCAGTGTTGCTTCTTTTATACATAATACTTCACACAGATGAATTTTCCTTCTCATCATCCAATCCTGTACCGTAGCTTAGTTAGAATTTCTTGTATGGAAATTTCATTCCAATTATGACATATTAAAGGGGTGGCTATCTAGAATGTACATGTAGGGCCTTTATGGGCATAAACAATTTTATATTCTCCGACTAGTCAGTCAATAACGTACTCATAATTCTGTGCAGAAACAGAATAACCTGTCTGTGGGAACTGACTTTTCACTTTGCAGCACAGATCTGCAGCAAAACCAGGACTTCCTCTAGACATAGCAATAACATATTGCCTATAGGAGAAAGGAAGGGAGAGTGGGTAAGAGAAATCATCTGATTTGCAGGGAAACAGAAAAAAAATAATTAGGAAGATAAATTTTAAATATCAGAAAATTAGAAAATGAAAGCAGGAGTTGGAAAATTAAAAAAATAAATGTCAGCCTATTCGGATTAAACAAAACCACTAAATATAATAATATAAAATTTAAGTGTCAGTTATAAGCTGGTGCCCTTTATGTTTCAAAGTCATTTCATCAAAGCCCCAGTAACTGGGATAGCTCATGAAGTTAAGGGTTTACCCTCAACACCCTGAGCATGTGGTATAGAGACTACTAACACTCCTCATACTAGAGTTACAACAACATTTGACTTAGAACAAAACCACATTCACCGGGTCACCATATGATAAGGATGATAGAAATTGAAAGCTCCTACATTGTAACTCCTGATCTTAGTAAACTTAGGGGTGAGGGTTTTTAAAGTCTGGGTATCATTAAAGATATATTTCTTTTCATTGTATTTAGAGGATTTTTTTCTTAGTCTATCTGTCAAAGAAGGCAAAAATCTAAGTATGAACAAGTCATAAATACATGCATTTGCCCCTTATTCCTTTTTAGAATGGAAAACAATGTCTGTTGGCTTCTCTTCAAAAATGGGAGAACCCAGGAGATTCCAAGAAGATTCTTGTCACAGTGTAGTGTTCCTCACAAATCAGCTCCTCTCAATTCATCTTGGAGCATTCTGTGTATCTCAGTGGGAGTAGATATTGTTATGCTTTTCAAATTGTCACAAGTCACAAAATTAAACATGTGCCGTGTGGAAATAGCACACCATGGAGCTGCAAGGAAAAACAGAACAGAGCCTGGCGGCAAAGTCGTAGGCTCTGAAAGTGGGTCTTGATAGAATAGCAAACGAGCTGCTGTCCATTAGAGAAGAATGTCCTGTGCCAGGTCCATTATTATTCCGGAAACATCACTAGTCACCTACTTCAGTGAATAAAGAGCAAGCCAACATACTGTGACTGCTCATATCCACTTCAGTGACAGCTCTGTGAGCACAAAGCAAGTGAATATCACACCTTCCAGCAGGAAGGGTTGCTTTGGTGTGCCTAGGTCAAATTTTTCTAAAAGCTATTCTGGGTAGGGCCTAAAGCACATATGAACATTTCTGCCATAATTTAATGTCATTCAAAGAACACTAAATCTTTGGAAGAGATGAGAATTCTTTCTCACCTTAGTTTTAAAATGAAAATAAATACACAAATATTCACATATAAATAGATTCACAGAAGTTCCTGGTAAAATTCAGCTTCCGAAGACACAAACAAAACAAACAAGTAACCTCCCGCCCAGCCCCACAAAATGCCTAAAACTAAACTGGTATTTTGAATATGATTGGCTCATGTGAAGTGATACTATTAGAAGGTGTGGCCTGTTGGAGGAAGTGCGCCATTGTAGGTGGTTGTGTTTGGACCAAGATGTCAAATTCTCAGCTTTTGCAGTGCCATGCCTGCCTGGATGCTGCCAAGTTTCCAGCCTTGATGATGATGGACTGAACCTCTGAACTTGTAAGCCAGCTCGAATTAAATGTTTGCCTTTGGAAACGTTGCCTTGGTCATGGTGTGTCTTTGTAGCAATGGAAACCCTAACTAAAACAGGGACAAAGAAGGAAAACCTTTCTACAAAATGAGGTTAAAGCATATTTTTATATTCTGTTCAGGAGAGGGAAACCACTCAAGTGTTCCCAGGAAAGTCAAAGGACTAATGGGACTGTACATGCATTGGAAAGACAGACAGCTGAAACTGAACATCTAGAACAGAGTCACCCTCATGGGATTCCATTGCCTCACAGTTAAGTCTAATGACTTCATGTTACTGCTATACAAGCTAGGACAAGACATGTTTTGAAGACATAGAGAGCCAAGTTTAAAAAAAAAAAAAAAAAAAGCTGCATGCATTTTACTTCCAAAGAACCTAAAAGGATGCTAAAGAGACACACCCAGCCCAAAGATGGGAGACATTGTGGGCCTGAAGAAGAATCTCATCGTTAGTCTGAGACATTTCAGAAGAAGGTTGGAGGAATGGGAGGTAGGTTGTTTTCCATGAGTTCACATCTAGATGTTAAGAAAGAAGGTCTCAATGTCACCCTAAGTACAGTACTTCACAAAACAAGCCTAAAATGTGTCCTGATGAAATACAAATGAATTATTTTCTTCATGAGAAAGTGTTTTTGCTGGGTAATACAGAAGAAGGAATTTGGGACTACAGTTTATCACTTGAATTATGCATCGAACTGTACCTTAACCCAGATTCATTTTATTATGTGATTAAGAATCTATTTGGTCTCAAGCCTGACCAATGAGATTACTGGAAGTCTTAAGACAATGTTCCTTAATTCTGTAAAGTTATTTGGGAGTAACTGCCTGCAGAGGCAGGCAGATTTCTGAGTTNGAGGCCAGCCTGGTCTACAAAGTGAGTTCCAGGACAGCCAGGGNTACACAGAGAAACCCTGTCTCAAAAACAAACAAACAAACAAAAAAATTCTGTAAAGTTTTCAACCTTTTTCAGATATCTCAGAAACACTAAAAATGCCCAGGTTCCCATAATTCTTAGGTATATGTACTTGGAAATTCTTGACATAACATAGGAAAGATCATTAATTTCTCATGTCCTAAGTTATTATAAAACATACAATTGTGAATATCAAAGTGGCATATACAGGGAATGAAAAGTCAATGAAAAGCCACATTGTAAACTGAATATCACAAAACCAAGACTCAATAAAAGTCCCTTTAACCCACCAGATAGTCCTCCTAAAGTCACCCCCAGGACTGAGAGATTGAGGTATGGCCCAGGGAAGGAATCACCAGCCTTCTACTTCAAAACACAGCTCAAGGAGTCAAGGAAGCCTCATTTGCAGTTAACACAAAGGCAATCAATGGGCAGCTTTCAAACAATGCGATGCTCACTTGGCTTTGAGAAATCATGAGCCATGCATATCCAGTAATGCTGCCTGCTCTGTTCAAATGGAATACACTCACAGGACTTGGAGACTCTGTCTTCCCCTTTTGATTAGAATGTGACTTCAGAGGAACAATTAGGCTTAGGATTCAACAGTCCCTCACTTTACTAATCTATGTTGAAGATTAGTTTTCATTATTGTTATTATGTTATAGACAGAGATAGTGCTGGCCTAATAAAACTTAGAAGGAAACTGAACTAACACTGTCTTTGTTTCCTTGTTAAGGAAGAGGCGTGAAGGTGCTTCATTTTCATGTGAGGGAGCAAGCACGGAGAAAGTGCAGCTCTGAGCGTTCCACGACTAGGTAAACAATAGAAGCATACTTAGAACAATATATCGGCTGCACTCTTCTTAAATCCTGTCTGACATGCATAAAGGATGACTTGATTTACAAGATTTATTAAGTTTCTATTTGCCAGACAGACAGTGGGAGTTAGGTTTCTCATGATATGAAGGTGCGTCCTGGAGAATTTCAAAAGAAAGGGCAATGCTAAAGGTCAGACCAATGTCAGTCTTGTAGAAGAAGGCTTTGAGAGAGAATGTCAATAGAGTTTCTCAAGAGAACCAAGGGACCCTGCAAGGCTATGGTCACATGATCTCAGTTATAAATAGCAACACACGATCTTTCACTTAAGACAGAACTGTCTGAAACTATTTACGACAAAACATACAAACAAATACAAACAAACATGTCAGTTTCTTTTCAAAGGAAAGGGGAGATCAAAATTAAAATCAGAAGTAGAAAATGGTTAAAATAGTAGCTGTGAAATCAAAGAACTCATTTAACCATTCAGAGAGATAAGAAAAATGGAACAAAGATAGAAGCTCTCTTGATTCTTCAGTACTAAGGGATTTCTTCAGACTGGACAGGTAAGTGAGAGTTATGCCTGTGTTTGGATCTCATTTTCTATAAGAAAAGCCACACAGACCCAGTGATGTGTGGTTCAGAGACAGGGGGATCTCTGAAGCTTGATAGCTTCCAGCATAACTCCAGGTTCAGTGAGAGATCTCATCCCACAGGAATAAGTTGGAACATGAATAAGCAGGATACATGAACGCCTTACCTGTCTCAAACATTTACATCTGCATGCACAAGCCATATATGTCAAACTTACACACATAAAAAGAAAGGGTTCTACTGAAACATTTTGAAATATCAGGCACAATAGCATCAAGTAATCAAATAAATATACATACTTAGTGACAGCATCTTCACCATGTTATAGTTCCATTTGGTAAGAATTTTCTTTTGTGCCATTTTTTGTTGAAGCTTTTATAACTTTACTAATACATCGGGCCAATTTTCAGAAAATTTTTAAAAAATTAAAAAAAAAATATAAAAGCAGTACAAAAGTCCATATTCTAGTCAAGTCCAGTACTTAATAATTACCTTCTCCATACAATGGCAACCAGCAGGTATGCCAGCACACACAGCTTTCAAATTACACTGTGCAAGAGAATGCACTCTTTGGGAAGCAAAGGACTATGCAAACATGAAACACAACTTCGACCATTCTTCCAAGTTATACATTTTCTTGTTGGGATTACACAAAGCCACATATTACACTGTAGTCAAAAGAGAGACACGAAATCCTCTGGATCTTAGGTCCATCTCTCATATGCAGCCTTAACACAGTACAGAAAAGAATGTCCGCCAGGCCTCTCCTGACCTTTGAATGTCCTTGAGTGTGCTCGAAGGAAGCAGTTCTGAAATCAGTCTAAGATGATCTTACTGCACAGGATCCCCTGGAACATGCTGCCAGAGCTCTTTCTCATCAGAGCAGCTAGATGAAATATTCAGGACTCTGGCATGGTGGTGAATCACAAAGCGATGCAGGGCTCTGACCTTCCTCAGGAAAATCAGTCAGTGGGCAAAAGTGTGACAACATTGACACTAAGTGTGTGCTGTAGAAGAGAGCCTCCTAATGCAGTCTGCAAACTGCATATTCTCAGACATGGTAAAAGCACTGTTAAATTTACAAGGCAGAGCATGTACTAAAGGCCTTTCAGAATGCACTTGTGAATTCATATTCAGTTTATCTGCAGCTGACCTACTCACATGTATACCTCTCAGCCAACCTAGGGTGGGGGTGAGCACTCAGCACTTGGGATTGCCTTCTTCGCCTGGAGGCTAGAGATGAGAAGGTGCCTCACATCTCAACTGATAGATTTCTACTTTTCAAATGTTTGAAATGAAGTGTAACACTGAGTCAAAGAGGAAAAATAATGGGGTTGTGACATAACCTCCTAAAGAAGCTCCACAACAAGAAAATATGAAAGGCACCTGCTTTATCTCTAAAGGCAGGATACAGCATCAAACAATGTCCCAATTTTTTTTAAACTGAGCTTCATATTCACACACACACACACACACACACACACACACACACACACACACACACACACACTGAAAAAGTGGACTTTTTTTTTATTCCACAAAAGGATAGGATGAATGCAGCTGAGAAAGATCAAACAATTTACCCATATTAAATTCAGAAATAAGTATCACATATTAAATGTGTTTGGCAGGTTTTTTCCTGATCTTTAGAGTCATGCTTTGAAGAACTGTTGGATATCATTGCCTACATCTCTGCCTTCTATACAAGCAGACCCCACAAACTCACACTACATACTGATTTGGGTTACACCATCTAATTATCCTTTTATGTTGTGGACTCCATCAAAACCACAACAGATAAATGGTTTTTTTAATATATTTTGGACAAAAATATGATTTAAGATTGATAATAACATTTTGATTTATAAAAATTTTCCCATTCTAAATATTTTTAAAAGATGGTCATTTTAAATGTGTCCTAGAAACTATTCCTAAGGAACATGGGAAGGTACAGTTGAGCAAATTGAATATGCTTTCTTATGAATTGTGTTGCTATCCAATATCTATTGGTGTACCATATAGTATTTTTCTATGCAAATGTACCAGGCTGTGACTCCTATTTTCAACTCTACCTTGGTAAAGAGTTACTTGTTTTCTGGGCATTTGTATACTTTAAAGATTTGCCTAAAACTGAGGACAGAAGGAGTCTACATTGCTTCAAGTTCTATCATGTGGGCTTCTCTGTAGGTAAGCTCTCTCTCCCATTGTCTTTGTCTTGAGACAGTCTAAAGTTTTTCTCTTTTACTTTGCTATTGAAGCCCAAATTCACCTCTACTGATGCTTGTCCCAGCTTCCACAGCACAGCTCTAAGAATGAGGTTATATGGTTATATGGGCTCTAAGAATGAGGTTTGCACATAGATGTCTGTAAATGTATGGCCCCAGTGCCATTAAGCAATATAATTTTCTTTCTTTCTCTCTCTGTTTCTCTTTGTGTGTCTCTGTCTCTCTTTGTGTGTCGCTGTCTCTCTGTCTCCCTCCGTCTGTCTCCTCTCTCTCTCTCTCTCTCTCTCTCTCTCTCTCTCTCTCTCTCTCTCTCTCTCTCTCTCTCTCTTTCCTAATAAACCAGGAGATACAATTATACTATTGACTGGGTATTTACTCTCTGTATTGGATACAGAAAAAAGTCTTTGGATGAAGACTCTCTTCTACCAGGTTGCTCATGACTTTGTTCGATTTAGTCATGATGTCTAAGCTTTCCTTTTCATGTGAGTAAAAGCAACTGAGAGTTAACCCAGCAGAGAGTTAAATGAGGAAAGTCTATATACAAGATATTGGAAGGCATCTATTTTACAGAAACTTTGTCAAAGTTGTAATGCACCATATTTTTTTTTGTATTACTACTTCATTAATGGGCAAGGCCTTTTTTTTTCTCAAGCAAACACCAAGGAGAGTAAAGGGACCACGTTAGCCCTGTGAACACATGGTAGAAACTTCTTGAATGTTACTGCAATTTTGTTACATATCCAAACAATGTCATTTCAGTTGACTTGTGATTTTTAGGCAACAGGTAATGTAGGAGTACATATTTTGTCATATTCCTTAGTTTGTTCTCTATCACTGTGATAAAACATCATGACCATAAGCAGCAACTCGAGGGAAGAAAATGTTTATTTGATTTATATTTCCACATAACATTCTACCATCATGAGAAAACAGAGCATGCATTTGAGACAGGAACCTGGAGTCAGAGACTGAACAGAAGCCATGGAGGAATGTTCCTCACTATCTTGCTCTTTGTGGCTTGCTCAACCTGTATACCATCCAACACCATCTGCCAAAGGACTGTGACATCTACTGTGGGCTGGGCCTTCCCACATCAATCATAAATCAAGAAAATTACCCACATGCTTGCCCACAGGCCAATTTGATATGAGCAAGTTCTCAACCAAATTTCCCTCTTCACAGATAACTCCAGCTTGTATCAAGTTGGAAAAATAACAGTATAAACAATATGTAAGAACTGCTCTTATATTCAGTAGGAGCATTGATAAATGATATTTCACAGGCAAAACTCACTCTTAAAAATTGTAACCTGGTATGAAAATGGTATATGTGAGCACTGTGACAAAAGAATCTAGGAATTTCATGTATTTTGAAGTTGCTAGTGCTCTAAAATTAACTATGGGATTCCATAGCAGATGCTTTGGACATAAGTAGTTTCTCAGTCATCAACTTCTTTCCCCTCAGAAAAATGAGATGTGAAGTTAATTTATAGTCTAAAAAAATATAGCCTTGTCATATTTTGTCAGTTTTGAGGTAATAGTTTCCTGTGATAATAGTATGAAAATTCTAAACTTTCTTTCAAGAGTAGTGGATTACATTCAATGACTATATTTCTATGTTCCCGGTGGACTGGAAACTGTCCATCTTTCTTGTCCTGGACATACTGGCTAATTTACAATCTCCCCAGGTATTTGTTTCCTTGCCAATCTACTTTGTTCTTTGTGCAAGGGTAGCCTTATTGGAAAATCCTTATTAGAAATGCAGGAATAGGAGGAGAAGGGAAGAGAGAGCAGGGGCTGAGGGAAGATGGGACATAAAGGTAAGAAAGTATGGGAGACAGTGGAAATAGATGAAGGAGAGAATAACAGGAAGGACTGAATGAAGGAAGGAGACATTTGGGGAAGGGAGAAAGGAAGGAAATTAGGGATAATTGAATGAAGGAAGGTGACACATGGAGATGGGAGGGAAAAAGGACTTTAGGAAAGGATAAGAAGGAACTGAGAGCTCAGAATAGGATCTTGTAGCCTTTGACATGTTGATAAATAGGTTCTGAGAGACAGCTCTTTCACGCCTTTCAATTTCCTTACCCACTCAGCACATTGACTCTGAGATAAAGAGAATGCAGCTAAGGGCAGTCTGACCTATGACTCTTAAAGTTATCTGTGCCAGTATTGTATTTTATGGTATCTAGTTTTATATAACAAGCCGCCTACTTTCTCTGTTGACAAACCATTCTTTTGTAGAATGGGTGAGCAGACAGCATCCTCCTTAGTGAAGTGAAACAAAATCCCCCTATGCTACTTTTACTCCTCCTCCTCCTCTGTCTTCAGACATTGGGACACTGCGTGGCTTCAACATTTCTGCCACAGGATACATAGCTCCCAATTCAGTTTCAGAAATGTGGGTTGAGATTCTCGAGGCTGCCTTTATATCAAGCTCAAGAAACAGGAAAATCCTATCTGCTCCAAAAATTGTGTGGGAGTTCAAATGTCAGGGGTAAGTCACATCACTCAACAGAAGTCCTGACTGGAAAAAGTTATCACACAAAAATTCATTTGCTTTCCTCTTTAAAAGATTCTGCCATTTTCATCATATGCTTTTCATTTTTTTTTCACTGTGATTCTGGTACTATAATTGCAAAGGAAAAAAAAAGTCACTTAGCTCTTACATTATTCATCCAAACATTCATTCAAACATTTATTAAAGGAACTCTAGAATGAAGTTGCTTTGATGGAGTTTCTCTGCCATCTCTACAATCAGCACTAAAATCATTGGAGGTCTAGCTAAGTAGAAGAACTAGCGATTACTGTGCGGTATTTATTAATATGGCCAGGGGAAAAGTATCTTTCCAATGAGCTCTATTTTATAGGTAGCATTAAGACTGATGATGAGCTTTTAAATTTTCTTTAATTTTTTTTCTTTCTTTTTGTTTTTGTTGTTTTTATTTAATTTTTTATATAATATATTTTATGTTTCCCCCCCTAAACTCTGCCCAAACCTTCCCCACCTCCTTACCCAATTCTATATTCTTTTTAATTTTTTCTTTCTTTTTTTAATTGGTTATTTTATTTATTTACATTCCAAATGTCCCCCTTTCCACAAAACCCCCATCTGGTCCCCCACTCCCCTTTGACTCTAATAGAGTCCTCCCCCTTTCCACTCACCCACTCCCACCTCACCCCTCTAGCATACCCCTATGCTGGGGCAACAAGCTTCCATATGACCAGGGGCCTCCCCTCCCATTGAATAAGGTCATCTTCTGCTACATATGTAAGTGGAGTCATAGACCCACCCATGTATATGCTTTGGTTGGTTGTTTAGTCCCTGGGAGCTCTGGGGGATCTGGGTTAGTTGATGTTGTTGTTATTCCTACTGAGTTGCAAACCCCTTCACCCACTTCATTCCTTCCCTTAACTTTTTAAGATTTTTTTTTCATTTAATGTATATTAGGGATTGTCTGTGCTTATGCTTGTGTACCACATGCATACCCAGTATCTGCAGAGTTCAGAAAAGTAAGTTGGATCCTCTGGAACAGAATAACAAATGGTTGTGAGCTCATAAATAAACCAAGGTCCTCTGAAGGAGCAACAAGTGCCTCTAAGCATTGAGTCATCTCCCCAGACCCAATAAAACATTCTTAATCAGCTATGATGGTCAAACAGCTGTGTAGGGAAACACAAATCTAATCTACTAACAATGTAATTCAGTTGATGTATGAAAAAAACTACTATCCTTTAGTTTTTTGTTTTTTTTATTAAAAGGTAAGAACCTTTAAGGCTATAAAGATCCAATGGAAATAGATAGTACATAAAATTAGGGAGATTAATTATAAAAGCTCCTGATGGATATTTTATTACAATAAAGAAATGAACTGAGCTCCTGTGTTCTGAATCCAATCTGGCTCACCCATTCAATTTTAACTCCAAAGCTGGTCCTGACTCATTTCTGCCATGCTAAAATGACTTTGTTAATGAAAGCCTGGGGTTATGACCAGATATTCTTTTCTCCTGGGATGGCTATTAAAAGTGCAGCATGGCTCCCTGAATACCTTCTAAGAGATAACTTTGAACTAAGCCTAAGTAGAGGCAGTGAAGCAAATTTCTTTGCCATGTCAATTTGTCCACTGCCTTTGTTGAGGGTAAAGCATCACACTGCAGTACCCCAGATTATGTACCTCTATGTGATCACAATATTAGTTTCCTCTCATGTAGTCATAACTGTCCTATCCTAAAGTGCTCAACAAAAGCTCTAATTTGGGTCTAATAATCTCTGTTTAGGGGTACTTTCCTGAGAGTCAGAAAGTAAGCAAGTCACTAAAGTCAAAAGTGTAGCAAGGTCCCTGGCCTCTGTCCACTGAGTTTCAAAATATAAATCTGTTGTAGTCAAACATGGTGCAGGCATTTTCCCCTGGAAAAATATTTCGTCCAGTAGAAAAGCAACATGAACTTGAAGGATGAACTTACTGTGGTATGTTTTGAGCCTCGTCGGTTTAGCTTTGATGTATAGTTTGCCAATATTGACAGTATAATTACTATATGTTATCCACATATAGCAGAATTAGCATTCCATATTCCCTAGAATTTGTGGAATCATAAATTTAAATTAAATATATAAAGGTTTAAAATTAAAAAAAATGTTATGACCAGTAAGAATATCTGAGCTATAGCTTAGGTAATAATTGGGTTATGCCAAGACCTAGAATAATGTACTTCCCAATATAAACCTCACCTTAAAAATCATAGCTAACAAGGAGAATGCTGGGGTACTGAGGTAGGAGTGGGTAGATGGGTGGGTGGAAGAGGCCCCGCATAGAGGCAGGGGAGGAGGGAGGGGTAGGTGTTTGTGGAGATGAAACTGGGAAGGAGGATAACATTTGAAATGTAAATAAATAAAATAACCAATGAAAATGAAAAAAATTATCATAGTTACCTATACTTAATGGCAAACCCAACTATGATGCAAGGAGTCAAGAGATAATTATTCATCATTTCACATGTCTGTTTATTTTATTTATATGAATGAACACTTTAGAACAATTTTATGTTAGCCCATGTACTGAGATTTTTGACTCCTGTATTTTTTAATGTCAAACCTTGATCTCTGCCCGCTGAACCCTGTTACTTTCCTACTGAGAGCCTTTAACTACCTGAGTCCTACCACAGGTTATGGCTCCTATTCCCTGTCAATGATGCTAGACTTTCTCCTTCAGAAGTTAAGTGTTGATGGCACATAGGACAATTCTGTGTGTACAGCTCACTGCCACAGAGTCTTGGCATATCCTTGCTTCTTCTCTTCTGAATCAAATGGTATTGTAATATGAAAGACTTTCTGAGAATATAAAGAAGGCATGTCAACAATTAATCAGAAAATGAAAAGAAAACAGAGGTAAGCGTTCTGAGATATACACCACTTCACAGCTTCTTAGAGTTTTATGGCAGTTGATCCATGAATGTATGGGTCTTAAAAAGAAGATAATTAAAAATAGGAATTGTTTCACTGTTCTATATAATACATAATTCTACCACCTAAAGAGATGAGCTGAAATTATCTAGAAAATATTTAGAATACATGTTTTATAAATAAAATATTCATCAGTCTATTTGTATTTACGTTTGGTTAAATCATACAGAACTGCTATTTATTAGGTAAATGATGACTACTGTATTTTTTTTCACCTAAATTATATTAAATTCTTAAATAGAAAAGCATGATGCTGACTTCCAATTCCTCCTTCCAAGGAGAGAATATTTAGAAACTACATAGAATATTTCATTTCTAGTTTTCAAGTTCATAAAGTTTTGCTATTACGTGAATAGTCTGATAATCATGGGCACCAAAGAACATGGCTAATAAGTGATGAGCATGCATGTCAGGAGTCATCTAACACTTGATAAGACAAAAACTACAATTAGTGAATGAATAAGAAAATCAAGTTATGAATTTAATGAGTAGATCTATTTTTTAATTCATGAATATTTTATTATCTTTTAAATAGAAAATAATATAAACATTTTCACTATTCTTGAGCTATCTTGGATAAATTTCCACATTTTTTATGTAAATTACAAATCTATTTCAGTGTAACAAGGAACTCTAGTGTGTGTGTGTGTGTGTGTGTATATATATATATATATATATTTGTAAATATATTGTATGTAAGTTATTTCAAGCAAGCACAGCAAATGAACATGAATGACAAACATTGGTGTTTTCTGTTCCTGACTGAAGCGCCTACATAGAATCATAATTGAAATATTTTCAGTCATATGCATAGCTGTTTACATGTATAATTTACATTCTACACTATTGGTATTTTTTATTTTTTTACTAGATATTTTCTTCATTTACATTTCAAATGCTATCCTGAAAGTCCCACGCCCTGCTCCGCTACCCACCCACTCCCACTTCCTGGCCCTGGCATTCCCCTGTACTGGGACATATAATCTTTGCAAGACCAAGGGCCTCTCCTCCCATTGATGGCTGACTACGCCATCCTCTGCTATATATGCAGCTAGAGACATGAGCTCTGGGGGTACTGGTTAGTTCCTATTGTTGTTCCACCTATAGGGTTGCCCACCCCTTCAGCTCCTTGGGTACTTTCTCTAGCTCTTCCATTGGGGGCCCTGTGTTCCATCCAATAACTTACTGTGAGCATCCACTTCTGTATTTGCCTGGCACTGGCATAGCCTCACAAGAGACAGCTATATCGGGGTCCTGTCAGCGAAATCCTGCTGGCAAATGAATCTTCATTTAGAGTATCTACTCTGCCAACATTTGTTCACTCTTGTTTGATATGTCAATGATTGTCTCTGTTAGGTTTCTAATTGTTTACAGCATAATCGACAATGTATATGATGTTAGTCATTCTTAGACTGACAACACTTAGCAACAAGCCACAAGCTTGATATCATGTTAGACTTAAAAACACAATAGCCACTATAACTAAGAATCTACTAAGAAATAATCTTTTTCAGTAGTGTTGCCACTGGAAATGCTAATCATTGGGAGTGAGAATTCTAAAAATCACATACAAGATGCAATGCCTATGATGTAATTTAAGAGTGTAAGCCAAGAAGTTAAAGGAGACAGAGGGAAACCTAATTATATTAGGCACCCAGGATTTCTGGAACGAACTCATTTGATCACACAGGCACATAAAGAAATATAAAGGAATCTATTTAAATTTATTATGTGCCTGCTGCTAGTTCAGCTGTTGCTAACAGACGCTCCATGGAGAGCCTATGGAGAGAAAAGCATTCTGATACGTTCTCCTGGTATGAACCTGGGGAAATAAGAGTTATCAAAAAAAAAAAAAAAAAAAAAAAACCTAAATGAAAATGTGTGATAGATCAGGGCCAAGTTTGGTTATATGATGCTCAATTTACTAAAAGTTCAATAAACATTTATTGAACAACGTAATGAATGCCAATATTCCTTGAACCCTAGAATCTATGGTGAGGTGTGGTAGAGGGCCCTGTTTGACCTTCTGGTTATCAATAATGAGGAGAAGGAAATTGTGTTATATAATATGAAAGGTATCAGGAGGAAATCTGACCCTTGATGTCTTTCTTCATAGCTTAGCATCAGTTTGTCCTCCAGCTCTTGCTAGGTGAACAGTAACATTGTCTTTGAGGCTCTATTTAAGCAGTTCTCTTCTGTGCTGAGAAAATCACATGAGGACAGCTGCACTTAAACCACAAAGAAGATTTTCCATAGTGAGTTGAGTCCTCCAATCTTCCCAGGTAAAAAATACATGGTAATAAGAATCAGAAGAAAATATGAAAAAGTTCCAAGACAAATGGAACCTTGTAGCATATAAACATTAAAGAAAATTCAAATTAGGTTCTGTTTTTCTGAATTTCCCATCTAAATGCTAGAAATTTTCTTTACAAGTTTGATTTAAGAGTGGAGAATAGATCTATGAATATCAGTCTGTTCTCAGACTTGAATCCTTATGCTACATAGTAAAGGTGATGATGCAAAGCAATTGCATAACACTAGTGTTTGGTTTCAGAAGTTGACTTCCAGTGAACTAAGGCCAGTGTTCATGCACACAGCACTTTTTCTAATAGAGTTTAATGATGTAAAGTTCTAAGTTAAGTTTATCTAGTTCTATATTCCAACTCCACCTTCATAGGCTCACTGACACCAGCCAAAGTACTTGGCTTTTATACATCAAAAGATAATGATTGATTATTTCTGTATTTGGGAACTTACAATAATTCATATTTAGTTATTTGGAATTTGTCTAGTTCCCCAAATTCCAACAATGGGCAATTCAAAATTGAAAAGTATAAGAAAGAACGTGTAAACTCTGAGAGACAAGTCATCCACAAACCTAGAGACTTTGATTAAGCCACCGTCTTTACCGTCATATTTTAGAAGTTCAATATCATCTGGAATCTTAATTTAAAACAGTTAATGAAAAACATAAATTAGGAACTAGGTTGTTCCTGTTGACAAGTGCATATTCTAGTCAAGTTCTTCATTAACAAACTTGGGATGGCATACAAAAGTCGCCATGCCCTCACACCCTTCCCTCATTACCAGCTTGAGCTCTCGCCCTCAGATTTCACCTCAATACATTGGCAAAGAGTTTTTCTCTGATACACTAGCAAAGCACAGCTGTAAACTCAGCAATTATTATTCACATAGTCTACATGATTAATTCCTCCTCCCATAGTAATAAACTAATATATAGTCATCTTCATGACCACATTAATGTTCATTTCCTCCAGATGACAAGCTATATTCATAAGGCATGAATCTGCATGCCACGGTGCTTATCTCTGAAGAGTTTCAGTGCAAGGCTTACATGTGTTATTTATGGGGATATTTGACTGGTGTAAAGAGACAGATTCTTCTCTTTCAAAAGTACCCATTTTCTAGTTTGCAATAAAAACTTAAACTCCTTAGGAACATAAATGTCACATTCAATCAAATTACTACTCCATTGACCTCATTATTCTACCTTTCACCAGCATAAATGGGCAATTTCACAAAAAGCCATTTGTTTATTCACTCTATTGCTAGGTGATGAAGAAAGCTGTAAAAATGACTTTATGTTTCTACCTTTTAGGCTCTCAGAATCCCAAATTGATAAGGAGCAAGTAGGCTAAGAGAGCAAGGAAGATAAAATATGTCCTGGATATGCATTACTAAAATGAGTTAGTGATTAAATTTAGGAAATGAGTAGGTTTTGTTTGTTTGTTTGTTTTCTTGTCAGTATGTAGGAAAGAAAACAAAGAGAAACAGCTCCTGAACAGAAACCTGGACAGGCCTAGAGAAGGTGGAAACTGTAAGGCAGGCGTTCTTTCTCAGAACAAAATCATTTTTTATTTTTAGTTAGCGTAAGAGGATTTGTTTCCATCACAATTTAGACAATCACTAGGATTTCCAGTTGAGAATAGAAAAATCACAAGTCAATTGAAATAATCAAAGCAAATTTGGCAAGGTCTCGTGGTTGCTACTGTGCTGTTTCCCTGGCTGTTGTGAGAAGCAGCAAGTATCTGGTTCCCTTGCCAGTTTCTGTGCATGTGGCCTGACATGCTCTGTGGAGTCTTATCAAACTGTTCTCTCATGACCACTTTACTTTGCATATTTACATTTTATAGGAGTTTTACATCCTCTGCTAATATATTTGTGTTGTGTAATGATTAACCTTAATTCTAATGATTATCACTGTATCTAATGCTACAAAGAGAAACCCATAGCTGTGCATGGAGGCTCATGCCAGTATACCCAGCACTTAGGAGGCTAAAATGGAAGGATCAAATGTTTGAGGCCAACCTGCTTCATAAAAAGCCTGTCTCAAAAAAAGTGAGTGCAAAAGAGAGAGAGAGTTTGAGATCAAAAATACTATGTTTTCTGGCATGATAAAGGCAGATGTCTCTAAGATTCTCTCTGTTAGTCTATCTACCCAGCTACTTAGAAACACAGTAGACCTTGACTTATTTTTGTTGTTAAACATTTATTTATTTATGTATTTACTTACTTATTTATGTATATGATTTTTCTATCTGCATGTAAACTTGCATGCCAAAAGAGGACATCGAATCCCACTATAGATGGTTGTGAGCTACCATGTTGCTGGGAATTGAACTCAGGACCTCTGGAAGAGCAGACATTGCTCTTAACCACTGAGCCATCTCTCCAGCCCCCCAAACTTAATTTCTATACAATAAAACTCATTAGTGTAAAATGACATAATGGGCTGTTATTTACTTTAGACCCTGTTCCATTTATTTTTTGTAAAACGTGATTTCACTCAGATTATGTGTTTATTGGTTCTTCAGACAGCTTGGCACAGATGTCACTTTAAAACAAAACAAAATTTGCTGTTAAAACTTACAACAATCTGAAACATTCCTGTGAATAGACAGGATCCCCAGGACTTAAATTAGAGAAATGATAGAGCAGATATTTTGGTGGTGCACGATCTTCACTTTTCAATCTACTGCATTTGCTTTGAACATGTTTTTAAATCCATAAACTTTAAATTGGTGAGACTTTCCATAAATATAAGGCAGTATTTATTCATTATTTGTCTCTAGTAATGCATACCTAAACTACAATGATGTAAAAAAGATATATAGAGATAAGCATGACCGCCGGGCGTGGTGGCGCATGCCTTTAATCCCAGCACTCGGGAGGCAGAGGCAGGTGGATTTCTGAGTTCGAGGCCAGCCTGGTCTACAGAGTGAGTTCCAGGACAGCCAGGGTTATACAGAGAAACCCTGTCTTGAAAAAACCAAAAAAAAAAAAAAAGCATGACCAATAGCACTGGGATTTCTTGGCAAATGGAAGAATTTGAAGCTTTAAAGCTTACAAAACAATGAACTCATAATATGTGTGGACTAGGGAGTCTGGTTTCTATAGGTAGAGGCATGATAATCACTGCTTTTAAGAATACAGACATGTAAATTTTTAATCATTTGCATAATCTTCCCTCTAAGATAAGTCAAAGGTTCTCTTCCTAATCTTATAGACTGAAAAAAAAAAAAATGAGACATTAACAAAGTAGATTCCTGGAACTTTACTTGGTTGAGGCCCTTTGCATATAAATTACTCTATTATAAACAGTACACTATTTTGAGTTTATCTTTAAGTCCTTTTCTTCTCTGTGAGATTGTTGGGGTTTCAATGGACCATGATTTTATTTTAGATTCTAGGAAAATAGTTTAGTGTGTTGTTCAAACATTTTTATATGTAGATCTTATAGAAAAGAAATAAAGCAATGTTTTGATTTGCATAGGATTTGTAGCCAAGAAGGAGACATCCTGGTGCAAGGGAAGAAATGTGCCACGGGTCTTGAATGAGCATGGTACCTATATGAATGATAATAAACAGCCAAGGCTCTGATTATCTGAGACTATGCATCTTGAGCTCTTTGATCATATATGCACAGACTAGTATAGAGTCTTGACAATATAAGATGCCTAGAAAGTAGCTCTTGACAGTCAATAAGGTGGAATAAGGAAGAAATCAGATTTTGCACTCCCAATTTCCCAATGTGTCATATGCAGATATCATAAGGCTGCATTGGTACCAGGATCATCTACTTTAGTTAATGCCATGAAAAACTTCCAATAATATGAACTATTGTACATATACTTGACCTTAACATGTATGTACAATGACCTGGTGCATATTTTTAAAGAATGAATGAGTTGTGACTAAAATAGGCTACTGGAGTCTGAACATTCCTCCCTGTGCTGCCATTACAGAATATACATAAGGCCCTAGAACTTTTGTGTTCGGTATCTATGAACCGATACCAATCTAGGAAATAACCCTGAATGCCTTTTTGTTGTTGTTGTTCATTGGTCTTCGGGTTTAGGGTCTCGTGTTCTGTTCCACACTGTTATCTTTTGAGCTTCCTTGTTCTATCCATACTTCTTCCCTGGGATTGCTTTATTAAACATTTCAGCTTCAGGAAAGTTCCTGTGAGATGTCAAAATATTTAAGCTCAGTATTTACTCTTCTTGACTTGGCCTCTAAATTCAGTCAAACTTGGATACTGTCTGTTTGACAACTACCGCTACCCTGTGATTCCTAATATTATTGTTGAAGAATTGCAGGCTCCTTCTGAACTAATAATTCTCCCTCAAAACAGAAAACCAGGAAGACAGACTTCTTGGTAAACATTTTCAAAACCTTATGTCTATAAAAAGAAAAGGCTCAGCTCCCTCCTTTTCCCCTCTAGATTCCCTGTCACAACAGTTACACCATTTATGAATAATAATCCAATAAAAAGAAAAGAAAAACATCAGCTACAAAAAGAGAAAAGGGAAAACAGGCCTCTCTAGTGTATCACTGACGGAGACAAGGGACATTCAAAGACACCTCTTTGATAGGCTCCACCTGACAAAGTGAACGTCAAGCTCCTTGAACCTATCTCAGACATGCTGATTGTCACTGCAGAACAAGGTCTGTCCAGTGATCTTTGCATTTCTATGTCCCAAACAAAAAATCTAATCTGACTCCATCTCCTGTCTGTAAGTGAAGGCAAAGGACATCAAAACAACCTTCCCTGCAATGTTTGCCCTTTAACTATACAACAGCAATCACTGCACTCCAACCATGACTCGTTCTTAGCAACTGCTGTTGATTTACTGTCACAGCCTAGCCTGGGCAGGCAAATAATAACTCATAGGAACTTGGTTTGTTAATTGACATACTTCTAAGTGACCTCCTATATTAAAAGGTAAATATTATTTTAAAGAGAAGCATATACATTGTTTTGCTTTGTTCTTTTAAGAAAATAATGAAAGGCAATCACTCACTGCTATACTGCTTTGACACTAGGTAGGTTTTTTTTAATTTTATGAACAACAAATAAATGCTATGTA
The DNA here is from genome assembly GCF_900095145.1 of Mus pahari. NCBI lineage: Eukaryota > Metazoa > Chordata > Mammalia > Rodentia > Muridae > Mus > Mus pahari. Next base: position 41,634,854 of record NC_034602.1, read on the forward strand.
GGTTAAACGGATACATATGGAAATCCCCATCAAATTCATATGCATAAGACCTCCAAGCTATTTCGTAGAAAATCTGTGGAAACAATGGCATGCTTCATAACTTCATTAATTTTGATGCTTTGCTCCAAAACAGCAGGGCACCAGGGTTACTGTCAGCCTGGGGATGTTTACTCCTCCTTCCAGAGTCCTCATGGGTAAATGGGTGAAGCACTGAAATGACTTGCTTCTGGAGAAGCAATGAAGCTATTCTCATCATAGCTAGCTTTAAATTCTCCAAAGGAATTATGTCGTCTGCTTACTACTAAACTGCATTTCAAGCAGCTACAAAGTACAGCATATGAAGCACTCTACGTGAAAGTGTCTAAGCATAAGCATGAGTATGGGCCAGCAGAGGAGAAGCCTGACTATTGCCAGAATAGGGACGAGCCCGGAGCACAAGTTCAGACACTCATCTGAAGACCTAGACCTAACTCAGAAGCAAAGAACATTTTCAAATCCTCATAAGAAATATTGAAATCTAGTATCAATGTTAGATGCCTGACTCTGGGATATTTCTGGTAAGGTCTTAACATCAGAGTCTGTGGAGTTGCATGTGAGACAGGACCAAGAGTATGAGTGAGGGAGAGCTGGCCATTCATCTCCCACGCATGAAAAAAGAAAGACAAAGAGAGATCCCCTTCCCTCTCCCCTGCTAACCCAGTGGCTAGTGGAAAACTTGGCCCTGGAGTCATGAGAGCAGGAAGGCTGTGTCTGCCCCTCACCAACTGTAGCACTCAGGAGAGCATGTCCTGTACCTTGCCTGGGCATCCCATCAGAGCTGACTCTGGTGGTAGGCGTGCAGGTGAGCCAGCCAGGAGGGCGTAAGCTTGGGAAAGCTGGCCCTGCCACTTGTCTACCATCTTGTGACATGGGCAAGGGAGGTACACTTCTCTCCACTTTTAGTCCTTTGCCACCAATGGCAGGCAGGAATGCTGGTCCAGCCCCTCACCTACTGTAACACTGTAGAGAGTGGGCCCTGTACCTTGCCTAAGCAAGACAGTAAAGATGGCCCTAAGAGCATGGGAGCAGGATAGCTGGCTCTGCCCCTTGCTTGCACAGGCATTGAATGGGCCAGTCGGGCCAGAGAAGGAGAGTTTTTTCCAGTGGTGAGAGCAGGAGGGTTGGCTGGCTAACCAGCTCAGAAAACTCTCAGGCCCAGATCCAGGGCTGAGAATTGGTGCACCCCAGCATTCACCCTGTCAATAAAATGCTGCAGATCTAAAACTACAAGATTGCCATAACACAGGGTAACAACGTGGTATCTGAGAGGAGTCCCAGTGAGGCTCCAGTATTGATAGTGCAGCAGAATCCAGAACCCTTATATCAGACCAATGACTCATTGCAGTGAACATTTGCAAGCAGAGAAGTATGGACAATATGGTATGTTTTGGAATACGCTGTGACACACTACAGCATTCACATTTTTTTTTTTTTCTCTGTTAGGGCGGAGGTTGAAAGGGTAGAGGAAGCATATGAGCGAGAGATAGAAAAGTGGAATTGGGGAGCCTGGTATGAAATTCACAAAGAACCAATGAAAAGTTTAAAAATAATTGAATAAATAAACACATAGATTTTGTGTGCTTGATGTGAACACCCTAAATTCCATACCCTTCATAAACCATTCACTCACCATGCTACACCAACACTCATTGTTTAATTGAGTTTCCTACCCCAAATATTTGCTTTATGAGGAATGATCCTGATCAATCAGTATTAATATTTAGCCTGATACAAATAGGTAAGCAATGTTGATTTCTTCTATCGGCCAATCTACTAAAATATATGTCACCTAGGCAAGAAAATAATGATAATAAATGTAAGGTGTTTTCTTTAATTTTCACAAAGATCAACTCTGTTATTATTAGAAAATCAAAATCTAATTCTTCCCAACTATATTCTCAAAGTATCTAGAAAATGAGAGCTTACATCTCGGCTCTACAAGACAGTCTTCTTGCACATATTTTCCTTGTCCTCATTAATATGACATTCTACTGATTTCATGGCTCTTTGGTGGCCACACCACTCACTCTCCTAGATTCATGTCTTTCAGCACACAAGACAGGTTTCCCTCTATCTAAACTCAACCTCCAGACAAGACAACTTTGCAAATTCATAAAATTTTGAGTGTTAATCTCCACTGATATCTCTACACAGACAGGTGTATAAAGAATGTCTTGGATATAACCAAAACCAAATCCAGCTCTCCATTTCCTTCTAGCCTGTCCCACATCCTCTCTGTCTCTGAAGTGATAACACCCCCCTTCCAGATGCTCAGTTTAAAATAAAGCAAACAAAACCTTGTCTCCCTTACTGTACACCTAATTGATCAGCAATATTTATAGCTCGTTATTAATAAACGCTTCCTATGACAGTCTCGGAATGTATGCCGTTTTCTTGCAGAGAACTCTTAGCTATGATTACTGCTTCTGCTCTTGTCACCAGGAGTCCATAGTTACTGCAACAGGCAGTGTTGGTAAAGGGCTATCAAATCATGCCACACGTGTGCTTGTCTCCTAGCGACCACCCCTCCCAGTCAGAGAAAGGGTATTTACCTCACTCGCATTGCTTGTCTGCCAGTGACCTGTTGCGTGTAGTTTACATAGACAGACTATGCCTGTAGAAAACCCAGCATGTTCTTTTCTTGGATTATGCTCCTGGAGTTTCTCTGCAAAGGCTCCCTACTTAAGACCATCTCTAGTCCCATTGTCTATCTTCCTCAGGTCTTAACTGTAGTCAGCTTTCCAGTTGCTTTCTGAGAACAGATTCTTAAAAATGAGATCTTTGTTCCATAACTTTTCTATCCTTTTCTCTGTTTTATTTTACTTTACTGTTTATTGCAACATAACACACACACACACACACACACACACACACACACACACAGATACACACACACACACACACACACACACACACACACATATGCACAGAGACAAAGAGATTCTTAGTTTATCTTTCACTCACTTATAAATTTGATACCCAATGAGATATGTGGAATTTATCTTTGTGTTGGAAGTCATATGCTGAGTTCCTCCTCCCACTTATGAGGAAACAAATAACTACTATTACAATAAAAAAGAAGTGTGTGCCTTTATTAGATAGGATTCATTTAGGATTTTGTTGATTTTTTTGATACATCGCTTATTCTTAACTACAAAATTCTAATAGGAAAAATAAAATATTATTAGTTAATAGAAACACTTTTGCTCTTATTTTGCTCATATATATATGTATATATATATATATATATATATATATATATATACACACACATATATATTATATAAATGAAATAACATTTTCTGCAACTGAATCAATTATATCTTATATAGTATTTGAAGTCACACTTCTTCCAATATATATGGATTATAGATAGGTACAGAGAGAGGGGGTAGATTAATTATGAATCACTTGATCAGTACTAAACAAGAAAGCAACTTATTGGAGGCAAAAGGCTTATTAATATTCCCCAAGAAAGTCTCATGGTTACATGTAAGAGTCTGGCAGCAGAAATTCTACTGGGCCATTTAACATTAAGACAAAGTTTTAAAAAGTATTTGATTTTAAATAAAGTATTGGTTTATTAGGTCAGTTATATTAGTTAATGACTAAAATAAGCCTTAATTCAGTTGTACATTAAGATAATTTTTAAGAGAATTTCTTTTCTTTTTTTTTCGTTCTTTCTCTCATTTTTTTTTAAATACATGGTTCATTCCAAGGAGTTTTCTGCCTGACAAGAATAATCAGCAAAGCAAAAAAATGCAACCTGATTATAATTAAGAGACAATTTAAATGGAAAATTCTATTTGTGATTAAATATATGTTTCATGTGCTAATAGTTCTCTTATTTCATTATAATCATTATAAAAACAAAAACACATTTATACACTGTATAGCAAATTATAAAATTAAGTCTTGTTTGCAAAATACTTTATATTAATGGTAAATAAGCCCCAAATGAGTTGCAATACTCATTAATACACTATGTTTTGGAGAACTTCCTGAAACAAATATTTTTAGCTTAATTCCTCTCTCATAACAGATGTTGCCTGTCACTGCCTGTGATGCCCATGCTCTTGGGTGCTGTTGTTGTTTGTTTATTTGTTTGTTTGCTTTTGATATTTGAGACAGGGTCTCTCTACAGAGCCCTAAGTATAAAGTAGACCTATAATTTACTCACCATGTACACCAGGCTGGGACTAATGTGGTACCACAATGCTTGGCTACCTGAGGCTCATATGTTATAGTTACGTTCTGTGCCTTTCATGAAGGGACCATCAAGTATTCCATACTTCCTAGAGGGACTTGTCAAAAATATTCACTTGCCTACCATGGACATGATATTATTTAGGAACAAGGAAAGAAGAAAAAAGTAAGAAAAAAAATCTAATAAGTGTGTGACTCAAGATAGGCCAGAGATTGAAAACCAAGTCCAGATCTTAAATACTGTCATCCTGTTTCTTATTAACTAGTCATTAATATTTGCCACTTGGTATTGAAATTTGCAAAATAAAATGTCGTCCTTTTATATTGTGAGTTCCTTGAGGGGAAAACAGTCCAGATTGTATTTTCCTCCAAGTCTGTGTGTGTGATCACCAGGTGGCCACAGAGTTGGCATTGAATGTGTGCTCAGAAGTGAATGAGCAGAGCAAGTGGGTTACTTACCAGGCCTATCCAGGTAGAGCACTAAGTCACACAGCATCGAAAGATGGGATGTTCATCAGATGTGGGCTCTTGGTATGGAAGATTGTGAGGTCTTATGTTTATTAAAATTCTGCAATGGATTATAAACTTCTTGAGGGAAAACTTAAAAGTTAAATGAAAACATCTGCCCATGACTGGAAAAAAAAAAACCCAAAACCCAAAACCCAAAAACAAAACATGCTGTGAGAATCACAAATTTGGTTATATGTTTGTTCAGCTGACATTATTATTATTATTATTATATGCTCTAAAATGAGCATTTATTAAAAACCAAATTCTTGGACTTTATATGTCTACAGCTTGACAAACCACAGACAAAATTTTAGTATTGAATACTCAAAAGGACAAAAGCCTCTCTCAATGCTAGATAATATTAGTCATATTTATGCTAAATTTAGCTTTTTCATGGATACAGAGAATATGAACACATTTAGAGACAGAGAGAGATGGAGAGAGAGAGAGAGAGAGAGAGAGAGAGAGAGAGAGAGAGAGAGAGAGAGAGCACATACAAAAGACTCAGCACACTTGTCATAAGATTTAGATATAGCAAAAGGTTATTTCTATATTATTGGTGGAAGAAGCAGTAAGGCGGAAAGAATTGAAACATTTAACTATAAATGTGCATTAAAAAAAATCGCATTGCTAACCACACTGTATTTTACACAGGCTGAGAAGTTTTAGCACTAGTCTATGAAAAAAGGGGCACCATAAAAATATTGTTTCACAAATGCCACCATTAGGTGCCTCTCTTCATTATTCTAAAATCAAGACTCTTGGATGATAAAGCCAGTAAGTACCTCACTCTGATATCCTGAAGTCTTACAAGACTAAAATATATTTTTCTTTAGAGTCTAACCAAGGATCACATTAGTTGGCCTTATTGGGACAAGTCATGTGATTAGCAACATTTCATACATCGCTCTGCTGGCCAGGATATGCCTCATCATTGGGGCATGTGGTTTCATGCAAGGTGATCAATGCCTCTAACAAAACAAGTTTCTCTTTGCCATACACCAAAGAACCTCTTAGAACCTCACAGTTTTGCTGGACGGATATGAACTTCTATATGAAATACCAGGAAATATTTTAGGGGGATAGCAGGGTTTAATGCTCAAGAAACCTCAGAGTAAAAATTTTAGTTTTTATATACATTTCAGTTATTCCCAGTTTCATACATTTGTAAATTACAGATAAAAGTTATTATAAAAGTGTATAATCTTGGCTTAGTGCTTAATTTTACCATAAGTTGGCCATTTAATGCTTTTATTTGCCATTTTCCAAGTATATTAATAAGAACAATACAACTGGAAGATAATATGCATGAAAAATAATTTTGCTTTAATTCAATCCCATTTTTAATTTAGAGCAGGTTCTAAATCCTTGATAATATCATATTCTAGGATAAAGAATGTCTATTCAAGAAATCATATAAAGCATCATAACAACAGATTCGGAGCCTACAAAATAATGTAATATAAATAATATAATATATCATTTTTTATCTTCTTAATGCATTCAATTAAGAGAAACTAGAAAGAAAATAATATTATTTTGCCATTGCTATGTCTTTCAGGATATTCTAAAGCCCTACATTTTTATTTCGCACTGACCACACTCTTAAAATAATCAACATACTCACATTCATGGCAGGAAACTTTTAGCCCAGAGCTTCTTCCAGAAGTCACAGAAATCTTACAACTGACTATTGTTTTGTCTGAGCTCATGTCTCAAGAAAACTCTGACACTCTCCTGTTCATCCTTCCAACATCCAACAACGGCTTCAGATCCTGACTCGGGAATGACTGCCTTGGTTGCTCAACACCAGAGCTGAGAAGAAATAGCCTACAGAAATATGTCTGCTCAGAGTCAAGTACAATGTGTTCAAATAAGTACGAGTAATCATTCTGAAGAAGAATCATGTCTAGTTCTACCCCAAGCTTCTGGTTCCCTTTCAGTGAATTATTATATTGTCTTTGAAGGAGTTAAAACTCACTGAAGAATATAATGAGATTAATGACAAGTTTTTAAAAGAAAAGGAGAAAATTTGAGCAACTGTGCCCCCTGGACAGGGAAGTATCTAATTCAGCTCTGGGAAGATGAGGGAAGAATTTCTTGAGTATTCACTATGACTTATGCTTTATGACATGAGTATGCTTATAAACCAGTCCCAGTCTTTACTTCAGCCTCCTCTTATAATTATTTTGTATATTTTTTGTCTTAAATAGGTGGATGTTTTCTGACTCCTAATTGGACCCTGACTTTACACATACTGAACTGAATCTGAGAGGTGGCTGGCTGACTGAAAATATCTTATGAGTACACACATACTCCTAGGGAAGAGGGTTTCTCAGGGGATTCAAAGTGCATTAGCATGTGCCAGGATTACGAGAGAAGTGTGGACGTCATTCAGAGCTTCATATACTTGTACAGATATGCACACATGTGCACATACGCACACACATGCACGTCCTGCTACAAAATTAGCATTCTCTCCCACATTCTCTTGTTAATAGGCAAATTTTAACCTACTGTGTAAGTACATTCTATCTGGAAGATTCCGAAGACCAAACACGCTCAATGGGAAATTAAACTGTAAATCAGTGTTTTCCTCTTTATTGTTTAAATAAAAGCAACTATTGAAGTGATTTTTAAACATGTTCCTATCCTTTAACCCTTAACCCAATAGTCTTTGCTCATGAGTAATCACATGCACCTGCTGCAGATACAGGGATTTTTTAAGATAGGTGACAGGAAAATCCTACAGGGATACAGCAATATCCCGGAGAGGAAAGGAAAATTTTGGGTTCCATAGTTACCACTTAATAACTCCTGATCCACCAAATTAGGGATTTCTCATAAATGTGTATAGCACCTATAGAAAATAGCAGGTATAAAGTCTTTGACTCTCCCTAGCTTGAGACAGTAACAGTTGGGAAAAGACTTTGCAGAGGACTCTGCCTTCAGTAATATATGACTTAAGCAATAAGTGTCAGACACTATCAGAATCTGGGGCTATGACACAGTGCAGGACAGGGTGCTGGTCGAAGCTATCATTACCTTTTATGTACATTCACCAAAATGTTGTTAAGGAAATGTAATTGCCAATGAGGAGTCTCATTTGTCAAATTACATTGGGTTGCCAAAGAAAGCTGACATGTAAACAATTTACACAACTATTTTAATCATCTAGTTACATCAATGGTCTGCAATGTATTACGCAATATGCTCTAAATCTAGGAGAGAATATGCCGCGGTCCTCGAAATGGTCTGTCAGCTGAATGTTCTCTGTAAAGACATTGGTAAAACAGTGTCAGGATACTGAGTTTTAATAAAACTAAAAATATCCTACATGGCAATCAAATTTCCACATCCTGATTTCAAAGCAGGATGCAAAGCTTTGATACCATACTGATCCAGCTAACTCATTAAAATGAAAATACAGACGATCTACTTGACGCTTTAGACAGTGACTTAAGAATCTTTAGCGTGGTACTGGGTTCAAAGCAAAACAGTCAATTCTAGCTTTTGAACATCTTGGGTTGCTAGCATGTAGCTGAGGCTGCACTATCTGAAATGGACACAAATCAGACATAGGACACAATGGCTGCCCATGGTAACAGGCTTCAACTGATAGACGTAACAAACAAACAAACAAAAACTGAAGTGGTTGTACTCAGGTTATTCACATAATAACAAATTCACAAAATAAGACTGCAAAAGTACAAGAGGACTTTCAATAGCTCCACTCCATGTCTTGAATGGATATTGAACCTGAGATGTTTTTCACAGAAACTGGCATTCATCCAAAGGCACAAAGCCAGCCTCTACGACATTCTGTTTTTAACAGTTGAGAATGCGTGCAAGGTGAAACTCGCAGAGGCATAATTGTCATGAGTGGCTCTTTTTTATGAAACAGAATGACTTGGTCCCTAGAAATAAGCCTAAGTAGATAAGGAAAACAACTAATTTGCTTATTTTACAAAAACTGTGGTTTTTTTTTTTTTTCTTCCTCAGATGATCCCTGCTGGATTTATTCTAGGGTTAAACACAATACTAAGCAAACCCTGGAAAATTTACCCATGAAACCGTGCCCTTTTCTTTAGTGGTCTTATATTCTAACAGACAAGACGGGTAAGTAAATGAATAATTAAGTAAAGCTTGGTAGAGCTCATGCCTTAATGAGGATGCAGTGAGAATCAAATCCCCAGCAGACTGTTGAGTAATCTCATTCCTGGTGAATTTTCCAGCATCCTATAAGCTAGACCCTGACTATGGCTACTATGAAAAATTTAAAGATACAAAGTTATAATTTCATAAACAAGATTTAAAATAAAATTTATAATATCTTAAATCATCCCACCCTAATTATTTCACTATGTTACACTAATATCTGTGCCCTCAGTCATTTTTAATTTGTTCTTTCTATGTAGTGAGGATGCCATACAATTCTATGGTGCTATGTGTGGGGTCCATTACTAACTCACTTGATGTTTGCCTCAGTTTTTATTTATACAAAGGTACTTCACACGAATACCTATAGAGGTGGGGATTTATCTGCAGAGAACCTGTAACTGAACACATACTACCTCATCACTGAGGACAAAGCAAATAAAACCAGGCATTACAAATACGTCTTTCTAAGTTGCTTAGATTTGCACTTCAGCCGTAAAAGCTGTTCTTAATTTGGTCCTAATATTTGTTACAGGAATAACCAACTCACTGTGTTTCCCAGAAGTTTAGTTTATTGGAACTTTGGGGTCTTGTGTTATCATATCAGCCCACTGCACTTTTTTTTTAAATTCTCTTACATTGTTGGGAACTAACCAATGGCCTTCACATATATTAGATATTTTCTTTAACCTTGGTTGAGCTACTAACCCTCAGTTCCTTCATTTGACTGACTGAAACTTATATATCAAGTTCCAATTATTATGACATTTCCTAAGTGAACCCTCAAGCAAAAAGCCATTATTTCTCCCCTTCTGAATATTCTCAATGGCACTTTGCTCACATTTCAAGGGTAACATGATTCTATAACATGGTAACATCTGAGTATACCTGTCTACTGAGCTTGAGCTTCCTGGAATCCATGTTTGCATACTCCAAACTTGCTATACAGTGCCAATTAAAGCTTGCATTCCACACATGAGTAACTAATCTTAGATTTGCTAAACACAGTCAACCAGAGCAGAATTGTGCCTTTGGCTTTCATAATTATGACTTTAATTAAGATTATACCTTAGCCTCCAGTCAGGGCTGGAAAAGAACATTCTGATCAGTTGCTCCAATCTCCTCACTTGATTGATGGAAACCAAGCCTAAAGTTATTGGATGATCCACAGAGAGTTGGAAATAAAACCTAAGGTCTTCTTACCCCCAGGCATTGTCATTTACCAATCTTGAGTGTCATATTGTCCTAATGTGCACTAATCAAAAGTTCTCACTCCTGTCATACTGTATCTGAGAAGTACAGTCACATGTTTTAACGTTTCCCAGTTTATTTCCATAGGCCTTCTGGACACATAGTCTTCTTTCCTCCCATTTTCTCTATTTCATTTATATCCATCAAAATAGTTTTCAAGTGGACAACTAATAAAAAAAATAGAAAATAAGGTTCTTACCAAAATCACTAATGTAAACTATTCTCTTGGACTGCTTTCTCCCTCCTCTGGCATAGTGCAGCGGGAGCAGTCATCATGATGGAAACACGTGCCTAAGTAAAGGACAGTGTTGGGAAGGGCCAAAGGACTGGTGAGTGTGCAGGGTAAGACATAAGACACTCGAAGCTAGTCACAAGCAGACACTGGACAGATCACCTGGGAAGACCAGTATAAGTGCTTTTGCATGTTGCTTAGCACTGGTCACATTGAAAACACCATTACTGTTAATCCCAACCCCTAGGAGAGATGCATTGACTAAGGTCTGCTGGCTCCAGGGAGGGAGTTTTCTCACACTGTTCCTCCGTATATTATTTCCCAAAGACATTCTACAGCCTATGTTCTTGCACACACTACTCAATTCATCCTTTGGTTTTCTTTTGATTTGGTGGGTAGGGTGTTGTTTACTTGATAGACTATTTTAAGACAGGTTCTCATGTAATCCAGGTGGGCTTCAAACCCTCTATGTAGCCAAGGATGACATGAAACATTTTTTCAGCCATGAAGTTTTTCATAAGGCCCTTATCATACAAGAATAAATGGTATATTAGCATATTTCCTCTACACCCTACTATCTTCCCTCCCTCTTTTTCATCATGGCTTCTCATTAGTTTCCTTTGCTTCCCAAATTCTCTTGTCCTTTTATACTGTAAGTACATATATTATTTTAATATATGTAAAGCATAGGACCCACTTGAGTGGAATTTTTGAATATTTGTTTTTCTGAAACTGGTTAAAATGATTATTGCAGAATGTCCATTTTCCTGAAATGACATGCTTATATTTTGTAAAGGCTTAAAGCGTCTAGATAGATAGATAGATAGATAGATAGATAGATAGATAGATAGATAGATAGATAGATGATAGATAGACAGAGAGACAGACAGACAGACAAGCAGACATAGATGTTAACTTTTGGGGGTTTTGTTTTGTTTTGTTTTGTTTTTATTTTTTGTTTTGTTACATTTATTGCTTTTTGGGTTTTGGTTTTGGTTTGTTTGGTTGGTTGGTTGGTTTTGGTTTTGGTTTTGGTTTTGGTCTTGTTTTTTTGAAATAGAGTTTCTCTATATAGTCCTGGCTGTCCTGGAACTCACTCTGTAGACCAGACTGGCATCGAACTCAGAAATCTGCCTGCCTCTGCCTCCCAAGTACTGGAATTAAAGGCATGCGCCACCACTGCCTGACAATATTATACTTTATCTGCCCTCTGTTACTAGGCATCTGGACTCATTCACAATGTAGCAATTATACAAAACTCTGCAATAGACACTTGTGCACAAGTGTCTCTAGGATATGTTGACTTGAAATCTTTTTGATAAATGCTAAGAACTGATATACATCAGTCATATGGTAAATCAATTTTTAGATGAACCTCTACACTGTTTTTTCAATAGAAGTTATACTAGTTCATCCCCTCCATCAGCACTATGACTTCCATTCTGACTGAGGTGAGACAGATATGGATCAACGCAACAGAACAGAAGTTACCAATCAAAGAAAACACCTGGTGGAAATTGTGACTCTAGCTATATTTGTAGCAGAGGATGGCCTAGTTGGTCATCAATGGGAGGAGAAGCCCTTGGTCATGTGAAGGCTCTATGCCCCAATATAGGGGAATGCCAGGACCAGGAATGGGAGTGGGTGGGTTGGGGAGCAGGAGGAGTGGGGAGGGGATAGGGGATTTTTGGAGGAAAAACTAGCAAAGGAAATAGCATTTGAAATGTAAATAAAGAAAATATCTAATTTAAAAAGTTAAAAAAAAGAACAGAAGTTACAAAAATTAATCCACACAGCTATTGCCACCTGAGTTTTGAAAAGATGTCAAAAATATAGATTGGAGAAAAGAGCCTTTCAAATAAGTGGTAATGACAAAATTGGGTATCCACAAATAGAAGAAAGAAACTAGATCTCTTTCATTCTGTTAAATTTAGATTAAATTAATTTAAATGATAGTTTAATTTAATAATAAATTAATTTTAAAAATCAAATATTTAAAATTATTTCACTGTACTAAAATTAATTTCAAATAGATCAAAAACTTTAAAGTGCGAAACTCTGAAAAAGAAAAAAGAAGGAAAAACACATCAAAATGCTGGTTCAGGCAAGTACTTTCTGAAAAACACTTTGTTACTAAAGGAAAATATGCCAAGTATTGACACATGGGGCCTTGGGAAACTAGAAAGCATATATAAAACAAAAGAAAAATCCAAAATCATCATCATCATCATCATCATCATCATCATCATGGTGGCGCATGCCTTTAATCCCAGCACTCAGGAGGCAGAGGCAGGCAGATTTCTGAGTTCGAGGCCAGCCTGGTCTACAGAGTGAGTTCCAGGACAGCCAAAGCTATCCAGAGAAACAACAATATGAACTAACCAGAACCCCCTCAGCTCGTGACTCTAGCTGCATATGTAGCAGAAGATGGCCTAATCAGTCATCATTGGGAAGAGAGGCCCCCTTGGTCTTGCAAACTTTATAGGACCCAGCACAGGAGAAGGCCAGAGCCAAGAAGTGGGAGTGGATGGGTAGGGGAGCAGGGGCAGGGGGGAGGGTATGGGGAACTTTTGGGATAGCATTTGAAATGTAAACAAAGAAAATATCAAATAAAAAAAAGAGAAAAGCAAAATAAATAAATAAATAAATAAATATAAAAAATAAAAAATTCCATATTAGTTATATATCTGACAGATGATTAATATCTAAAATATACAAAGAAATAAAAATTATAAAAATTCAAGATATTGAACAACCAAATAATCAAAGGGGTTAATGAAATGAGCAGATAGTTTTCGAAGAATTCCAGGCAAATGACTGATATACATAGAAAAATTGTTCAAACTCACTAACCATCAGAGAAATACAAATAAAAATTGTACTGAGATTCAATTAGAACTGAATTTGTTTGAACAATGAGATCCGAAAATATAACATGGTTTAATAAAGGCCTCAAAAGCTTCAGAGGTGCAAAGCAAACAAGACACTCATATTTCTCAATTTCTAGCCCTGGATATGTCCTTGTGAGAAATGAAGGGCTTTATTTTGCTTTTAGACTTGGCAACAGATAACGGACAGGCTTAAAGTTCTAAATCTGTAGCTAAAATTAGGGTAGCACTAAGTTTTTTTGTTAAATAAAAATTATAAGGAACGAAACAATGCAAAAGTACTCAGCTAAAGTAGTTAATAAAAGGTTTCAATTTTTAAACAAAAAAAAAATTTAGTATTTTCAAAGGCAAAGCCAGGAATATTCATGATAAGCAACTAAAGGTACATGGAAATAGAAGAAATGAAACCCAAGCACCTACTGCTTCACTTAAGGCTATTGGAAGGAAACCTTGAATAAGATTCTGCATTTAGCTACAGTTAAAAGATGAGAAGCTTGTCATTTAATGACTCAGTCAAAATTAATTTTAGCCTACTCAAAAAAAAAAGATATGTAATAATCACTGTATGAATTTAGGTACATTTCACTGAATTTGTAAATTAATATATCAGAAACTGAAGAGTGCATTTTCTCTTTACACATATCCTGCTTTACATGTTATCTCTAGTCAAGTTAATATACATTTTCCTGAGATTGACTTCAGCTTTCATTTATCTAACTCGATCAAATCATTCTGGCCAGTTAAACCCAACAGAACTTCATGATCTTCTTCCAGTATGAAGGTCCTACCTTCCAGTCTATCCACTTTCCTGCCCTGCCTACTTCTTTCTGGTCAATACCCAGTTGTATATATCGCCTAGGTTGCACACTGATGATAACCTACACCTCAATTAGTAAGGAGCACTGGAATAATTTATAAAACATGAATATAATGTTACCTTATGATTACTGAATAAGATTATTAAAAGCTAAAAAATCCTTTGGTCCAGCTTTTGTTAGAGTCACAGTAAAATCACATGCCATACCTCTCAGTGAGAAATAAAGAGAATGTCTACTCAACCACTTTGACAATACTTATGGTAGATTATCCATTCCACAAAGAAAATTTTAATTTTCTTTAAAATGTGTTTTGAGTACTTATATTTTAGAGGAAATTTTAAGCTATATTTAACACTTAAATTGAATCAACATCTTTAAAAGACATCTTCTGAGCTCTCACTAGTTTTCCTAGAAAGGTGGTAATGAAAGATAAAATAGGAACGGGTTTGCCATGAAATTTGTTCATCCTAAATAGGTAACTGAATCTATTTTCAAAAGTCAGATTGGGCTTCTTTGTATTATCCTAGTGTCTATTTCAGTAATTATCTTTTTTGATGTGTTGATATAGATCCTAAGACCCTTCAATATTGTTCTAGGAAGATGCACTGAGACTGAACACTCGTCCTCAACAATGTGCCTATTTTACCCCGAAGTACACATTGTGTTCTTCATAAGAGGATTAATTTCGCCACAAACTTGCATTTTACATTCTGATTATGATCATGCTTGTGACGGTTAGATGAGCATTCGTTCAGGTTAAAATGCATTTCTCTGGTATCTTAGTTAATAAATCAAAAAGAAAGAGAAACTCAACAAAGAAAATTAAAAGTGATGGCAGTAAAGCCCCTTGCCTAGGTCAGGATAGACAGGTTCTTCTTAAACAGTAGGCGATTTGCTTCTTGGGTTTGCAAGGTGATGTCATCAATTCCTCAAAATTTTAATTTTCTTTAAAATGTGTTTTGAGTACTTATATTTTAGAGGAAATTTTAAGCTATATTTAACACTTAATTTGAATCAACATCTTTAAAAGACGTCTTCTGAGCTCTCACTAGTTTTCCTTCTTTTCCTCAAAATAATTTAAACCATTATTTAATTGTGTTTCAAATGTTTGAAATATTCAAGTGGAATTCTTGTGTAGCAAAGGTAACTGAAAGATTAGAACTATTCTAAGTATACTTCAATGTCCCAAATGTTATTTATTTTCATGAAATTAATAGCTTACATGTGCATAAAAATTCTCTAAGCTTCTCATGCCATTATACTATGGAGAGAAAATTATAGTTGCTAAAAGCTACAGTTCTGTCCAAATTTTTTTTCTTGTCTCCAGTAACTCTATTGAAGTAGATCCTTTATGTCAAAGCCAATTTTCTACTTCTCTCATTAAAATCTAACAACCATTATGCAAAAGGAGGAAGAATTGAATAAACAAAAACATTCTAACAAAGGCATCCAATGACTGATTCATAGCAAGACCAGATAAGCTATCTCCAAAGGAGCAGAATTTTCTGATTTAATTTGCTTTGATAGTCAATCATTAAAGCAATTGGATTTAATCCCTGTATGTGGAGTTAGCTCAAACATCCTTCAAATATAAAAATGACATCACAAACAGATGATGAACTCTAGGCAACCATTTATATATGCACACATACAACCATAAGTGTATACATTCAAACCTATATTGCCAGGCCTCTGTGTCATCTGCATTCCTTCATTCAACCAACATGGACAGAAAATATTTGGAAGAAAACTCTGTGTACTACACATGTACAGACTCCCTTCCTCACTGTTACTCTGTATGTTTATAGAGCAGCAACTATTCACACAGAATTCACAGTGTAAGGATCTATAAGTAATCCATATTTAAGCCAAATATATAGGGAGAAGTATAAGGGATATATGAAAGTGCTACAAAATCTCATATAAGAGGCTTAGCATTGATAGGTCTATTATATGTAAGGATCCAGAACCAATTTCCCATGGATTCTGAAGAATGGATCTAAATGCTTATACAAATATATACCTTGAAGATACACACAAGAAAGTATGTACATGTACAATGATACGTTTCAATAAATAATTGTTTATGAATGTATATAAGTACATATACTAATTCTTTGTTTTCCACAGAAGATATTTTTATGAATGTAGAATGAAGTACTATTTCCATAATCCTTCTCTCCCTCCCTTCTTCTCTTCTTACTTCTTACCTACTTCTCTGCCTCCAATCTTCCTTTGCTTCATCTCTCCTTCCGTCCTTTCCACTTACTTTCTTTACCTCTTCTTTCCCTTATGGCCTTTTTAAAACTAGTCATCATATAACCTATGTTTGGAACTAGTATATCTAGAACATTCAATGATAAGTCATTAGAGAAAGACCCTGCATCTAAGAGGCTCAATCATATTGGGTGCATGCATGTTGACTGATGAAAATCTTAAGTTTGCAAAACAGACCAAATTTGAGTAATGATGTTATCACTTATCTGCCTCTTGTAAATTATTTAATCTCACAGTTTGTGCTTTCTCACAGTGAAAATGATAACAATTTAGATTTCATTGAGATTTTGAAGTTTAAACACAATAATGAGTGAAGCAATCCTACTGGGGAAAGTTACTTACACAAACACTGCATTCTGCAAGTAGCTTGATATTCAGCATTGCAGTCATATAAGCAGTCAAAAATGTGTAGAGTTTTATATTTCTCTTTACAAAACTCACTTTTAAAAAAAGGTGTCTAATGAATACTTGTTGAAAAATAGGTTGGATGAGGCCAAAATGAAAGATGGCATAGGACTCATCCATTCTGCAGTGTTCCATGATGCACGATAAGTGACTTCTCTTAGAAATGTACCTAAAGTATGCTATATACTACCATAAAAACATTCGCTCAAAACTATGTTCATAACAGCTTTATTCATAAGAGGCAGGAACTGGGAAAAAAACAAAATGTCCCTCAACCAAATCACAGGTAAGGAAAATGTAGTACATTTACTTATACCATGGAGTATTACTCAAAATGACATCTAGAAATTGGCAGGCAAATTGATGAAACTAGAAAAATAATCATTCTGATTGAGAGAACTCTGGCCTATAAAGACCAACATGGTATGAACTCACTTATGAGTGGACATCAACTGTTAAGTAAAGAATAATCATGCTATATCTAATCCATAGACCTAGAGAGATTAAATTAGAAAGAGATTCCAGGGAAGATGCAAGGATCTCCCTGGGAAGGAGAAATAGATTTTGTGAATAGAGTCGGGGCTGGTAGGAATTGGAACAGAGGGATCAGGTAAGGGGGAGGAAATACTTGGAGAGCTTACTGGAATTGAGGGACAGTTAAGGGGTGATGTGAAAACCTAGTGCAGTAGAGAGTCCCTGGAATCTATGAGAGCAAACTGAGCAAATATTCCTCCTATTAGTAAAGCATATGGAGTGTGAACTGCCCATCTTCGATAGCCAGACAAGACTTCCAGCAGTGATATAGGAATGTCAAACCAGACACTAAACCTTCTATCTATAATCTGGTCTGTCTGCAAAATGTTCTGAGGCAATGGTGGTGCAGACTTCTGGGCATGGCCAACCAATGACAGGGCCAACTTCAAGCCCATGTCACAGAAGGGAGCAGATGTCTGACACAACTTAGATGGCCCCCAAACCAGTAACTAAATAGTCCTGAGACCATGGATAGAACTAAACATGACTGAAAAAAAATTATATGGTTACAAGTAACATCCTGCCATACATATAAATCAGTTTGTAGGCCAATTGTCATCAGAGAGATTTCATCCAGCAACTCATAAGAGCAGTTGCAGTGACCCACAGCCAAACACTAGGCTGAGTCAGTGGAACCCTGCAGAAGATAGGGAGAAAGGATTTAGGAACCAGAGGAGTTGAGGACACCATAAGAACATGGCCCACAGAATCAACTAAGCAGAGCTCATGGTATCACAGAAACTGAACCGACAACCATGGACCTGTGATGTAAAGCAGCAGGCAGAAGAAACCCTCAATATACATGACAATTATGCTCCTCATTGTACTCTGGGAAATTGATGGACTACTTTATCTTTCTTGGTCTCTTGTGAGTTCTCTAAATGTGAATCTGTATCTCAAGTTCCAATTATTTGCAACACTGACAAGATGCAATTACTAAGATAACTGAGAGTTAAGACCAGCCAAACATATTTATATATTGCGAAGATAATAGGAAATACCTGCCAATCAGTCTTCAAAACTTTGAAATAAATGAAAAAGTTCATAAAATAAAATATAATCTTATCCCTTAAGTAGTTTTTTTCAAACCAGTAGGACTAAATTATACACATATGAGGAAAGAGGAAAGAAGATAAGATGTTTTCATTTTAGCATCATAGATTTATAAATAATATGCATACATTTATAATCATAAAGAAACACACATAGAATTTGTATGTCAATGTTTTCCAAAGTGCCATAAATTCAAACTTTTATTTCCCTGATGTTGGGATTCAGAAGTGTCATGGACCATTAACAAGTGGAGTCTTTCAGAAGGTCTAAGATCATTAGGAGCTTGTGCTCAAACTGGATTGCGGGAACAGAGTCCATTCTATCTCTCAGCATCCTAGCTGTAGATGTGAGCAGTTTACTCTTGCACCAAGTCCCATTCTAATGTGCCACCTTTGCAAAGACCTAAGAGAATCATAACTCTAGGACTCTGGACTGAAAACTTCATAACCATGAGCCAAATAAAAGAATGATCAATGTTAAGGACTTGCTTTCAGAAACATACTCATCAGCAGAAACTACCATTCAAACCACTAGTCAGTTCCCCCATCGCTACTATCACACATCAGGACAAATGTGGGAGCTTAGAGCATACCACATTTATTTCCTCTTCACTCAGGAGGTCACACTCCAGCATGGGTCTTACTACGATGAAATCAAAGCACTGGAAGCCTACATTCCTCTGCAGGTTACAGAGAAACCTGCGCCCTTGACTTCTCAAATTCCCAGAGACTCCAGGGTTTCTTAGACCAAGATCATTTGTCACTAAAAGTTAATAAGGGCCGATGGAGTTTTGCTCAGACTCTACCCTGACATTGAGTTTCCTGGCGCCTTCCTTCATTTTACAGAATCCTGTGATTACAGAAGCATGTTAGATAAGTCAAGATCACATTTCCTCTAAGGATTCTTGACTTAATTACATCTTCTGAGTCTCTGTTGTCAGATATGGTAACACGCTTAAGTCCTGAGGCCTACCATATGGGCACCAAGGGGGATGAATGGCTTTATCCACCATGCTGTAAATGACTATCCCCATACATGGTACAAGTAATTTGGGGGCAGGTACATGTTTGCTTGTTTTTCTGCCTTTATAAGAAATATTATATGCTGTCATTGTTACCGGACTACCTAGAGAGCCAAATATTGGAAAAATCAATTAGTTAATCATCAACCTCAACTGCTATCCATAAACAGTATACCACTTCACACAACGTGAAATTAATGGTTGACTTTGACCACAAACACTTTGTAGCCCTGCTCAAGGTGAATTGAATAGTGCTCCCTGTTAAATCAAGTAGTAGGTAATTACAAATGTTTTCATCTAGCCTTTTTTTCATAACTCCTCAACCAACAATTATGAGATAAACATTTGCACATTTTTTTCAAAGACAGAATGGTACTCTTCCCAAGACCCTCACTGTGGCCCTCCTACTCGTTTCAGATAGCTCTCCCCTTCGCAACTGATGGGGTTCAGTTAGTCATACTTCCATCTTAGCACTGTGACCTCCACCTTTGTAGATCTGCTTTTTAACCAAAAAGAGATGGTTTGTTTGATGCATTTCTATTATCTTAAACAGAACTGAGTGGTTATGAAGACATTTCTACTTGAACATGACCATGATAGCTACTAAGATACTGAAACACTTAAATAGTTTCCTCCCTGAGAAAACCAAAGAGAGAGAGTGTGTGGGCTAGCTCTAAGTCCCATGGCTCTGCACAACAAGCTAGAATCATATTTTTAAACTTCAGGGCAGGGCCTAGCTAGTAGCAGATGTAGATATTTGTTGTGTGAACATAATCAAACCTCCTCATAAATTAATAAATGTTAAAAAATTAAAAAGAAAAGAACATTCTTTACCACTTTATACAACAGTCTAAAGGTTACTAGTCTTCCAAATTATGTGCTTTATGCATTCAAAATGACCTGAGGTATTCTAATTCAAGGAGAAGGTCACAGTAGAAAGACAATTTTATGTCACAAGTGAAGAAACAGTTTTAAAATATTTTCCATTTCATCCCTGTTTATTTAATTGGTATGTGGCTTCATGCATGTCAAGGTTTGTGTGTAGATGTGAAAGTCTGGCTTCTGAGAGTTGGTTCTTGCATTGTATCATGTGGGTTCCCAGAACCAACCCCAGATCATGCGACTTTGGTGAAAGCCTTTCCTACAGAGAGATCATGTCTACCATGATGATGGTTTCTTAGATGAACACCACCAGCAAAGTAATATCAAGTGCTGTCTTGTATTTATGACATTTTCGTGGGTCTGGGAACAAAACTGGATAAAGAAGGCACAGGGGTGTAAAATGCAGAAATAGTTCCAAATAGGTTATAGACAGTTCTCCAAAGATAAAACTATATAAAGCAAGTAAAAGCAGAATGTTTCTCTCATGATATAGGACAAGATGCCATTCAATCAAATGATAAGATGCCTCCACAGGGAAGGAAAATAACATTTGAAATGTAAATAAATAAAATAACCAATAAAAATATGGAAAAACATAAGATGCCAATAGAGTGTTTTAAGACACAAAAGACTTCAGAGCACAGTAACTTCTTTCTACTTTAAAATCACATTGTTTTTATAAATATCAATATCAATAAAATGTAAAGATAAACCTTTTTTTTTTTCATTTTGACATATAGGTTTTCAAACAGAAATGGTAGCTACACAAAACAGCTATTATGTTAGCTGGATGTTTGCAAATGAAGATAAGTTACTGTTGGTCTAGGTTAGAGCATCTTAAAGAATACTTCAGTTTATTTGTAACTGATCTACTTTGGGGTGCCTGCACCCTCAAACACTGACAGTAGTCATATTATACAAGTCAATACCAGCCATAAAAATACTAAACAAAACACAGTCCTAAAATAGTATGTTTCTAAAGGGCAAAGAAGCTTCCTAGGACTTGAGGGATATAAGGAGGGAAAAGTTAAAAGGAAAACTTTAAAAATAGGAGGAAATTGCTCTTGTCTTCCTGCTCTCCTGTCCTCTCCCTCCTGCTCCTCTTCTCTCCCCATTCCCTTCCTCTCTCTCATTACTTGCTCATGGCCTGCCTCTACTCCTCTACACTCTCTCTGCCTTTTCCTTTCTCTATTATGCTCTCAACTCCCCTTCCCATGCCCTGATTAAACTCTATTCTATACTATATATAAACATATAGGAAAAAATTAAAACAATAAATACATTGTCAGTAGAAAAATAAAAACAAAATCAAATGCATACAAGAGGAACATAATCACTATTATAGTGCAAGAAGGAAAATGCATAATTGTTTTTGTGAAAGTGATGACCAATATAAAGCTTTTTAACATATTCTAGACTAATTACTAAAACACATTACTCAGTTTTTAAAATAATTAGTAGGTAAGCCACTCAGCAGATTACATTTATGAATCGTCATTGCAAATCTCATTGTGCAATAAAATTATTAAGGAGACAAATTATTTCCAATATTATTTCTCAGAATTGATGTTATCCCAACTGTTTTTCAAAATTACATAAAGGAGCTAACAAGAAAAGAAAGTGAGACTCATTTCTGTGTTCTCATTTCCAGTGGAAATCAATGAGAAACTTATGTCAGTGTTCTGAACAAAACAAAAGGACAACAAACTCTTCTCCCAACCTCATTTTCTGAAGGGGTATTTCATCAGGCCTGGGCCCTTAGATCCTATTGTTATTGGTCACTGTTTTGTTTTGTTTTGTTTTGTTTTTCAGTGAATAACCGGGCCATAATTTTCATTGTTCTCTAAACCTATTCCACTTCCAGATGGGAGATCAATGTGACAAGTACCTGTTCCTCATTGCCTGACCTAACTGTCCTGACCATTCAACAGTGTCCCCAGGATGCACACATCCATTACAATAGGGAAGAACACGAATTTCTCTCCATCTTTACTCGACATTGCTGACTCTTTCAATCTCAGATGGATCATTGCAATAATCACCTAATAAAATCTTCTACCAATTACGTCTTGCCTCTGCATCCACCCCTCCACCAATGGTCCAATGTCCTAATAAGCTCTGTGGCCCTCTTCTTTCTACATCACTTGGTAGAAAGCAAGACATATCTGCTAGAAGGATGCCCACTCATTCTAGCTGCGACCCTGCTTCTGAGTACCTTGCTCTTCTTTCTTGCCTCCTTTGATAAATCATACTTCCTACCTGATAGCATTCAACAAATCATTTAAGTGTTGCTTTACTGATTTTTGTGCATAATATTGTTGTGTAAAACAATGGCGAAGATTAAAATAATATAACTAGTGTTCAGGAATTTGTCTTGTGTAATGTAAAATACCTCACAAGTAAAAGCCTATGGCATCAATATTATTGAGGTCTCATCTCAGTGTGAGGAAGGCTCTGAGAAAGGCGGGAATGGGAGCAATGCTGATTCAATGACTTGGAGTCAGTAGTAAATATATATTGTCAGTTCAAGTGCTCTCTCTTCCGCCAAGGACTCTCATCATTCTTCCTTTTTCCTTCTTACATTCTTTTTCATCTCCCTTTTCATTCTTTCACCTTCTCCTGACCAGAGAGCCTGAACCCAGTCTTTTATTTACTAAATCTATATTGACAAGGCTTGGATCATTATTAATACATTTTTAGAAATCCTAAAATTTATATAGATTTTATGAATTCCAGATCAATAGTTCTAACCCTTGCTCCCTTAAAGCAGAAACTAAACACAATTCAAAAGCACATTTCTTTATAGTCTTTACACAGCCTGGGCACAGCCCCTGCAATACCCTGGTACAGCAGACAGCAACTTTTTGTAACTATTTTCATGTAAAAAACAGAAAGGTAGAAGACTACTAAGATTAAAATAATTTCTTTCAAGGTTTTAAACTTTATGCAAGTAAAATAGGCACTGTTGCCTTCATCCTTCATGTAGCTAGGAGAACAAAGCACTAACACTTTTGTATGCTTGTACATCATCTTTTAATTCTTTAGTCATGGTTTCCTATCCTAGCAATTCTATGTCCTCATATATTCTCCTTCTAATACTATTTGTTTCTAACTCACATACAAGCCTTCCTCAAATAGAAAAAAATATCTATTATTGGCCTGTTTTTTTAATAGATTCCTTTCATTTCCTATCCATGCTTTTTCTTGTTGAGACCACTTTAACTCTCTATCCTTGATATCCTAAATTTGACCCTGGCTAATTAATGCAGCAGTCATTGGACTGGAGGGTACATGTATCTCCTTATAATTCCAAATTCAAGGCTAAGTCTCACAATAAACAATTTCTACAAAGGATCATGTAGGCATTTATGCCCCCTGTGATTATGCTGTATAGATCCTTACCCATGGCCCTAAAGGCCAAACAGAAGGTCTGTTCCTTGTCCTCCACAGCCTCATGATTGCCTCCATTCCTGAGAACTCTGTTTCATTTTTTAGGGAGTGATTAGCTCTGTGCAATGTGGGAATTATATTCTCCAAGAAAATAGATTGAAAGTAAAATAGGAGAGACAGCAGATCAGTTTCAGGGCAACAGTAACCATCGGCACATGCAGGGATCAACAGCCTGGCAATGCTCCAGGAGCAGGAACAGTGTCACACCTCCCCTTATATAGCTATGCTGAACCAAGCACAGAAATTCTGTTGACTCACCATAGAATACCCAATGCATTAATACAGTATGCAAGTAGAACTCAGAAGTGACTTCACAGGTATTTCCAACGGATTTTTTGGTGCCTCATATACACTTCAGGGTTGCATGCTACAATCAAATGGGGAACAAAGATCCAAAAAAGCAGATAAAAAAAGAGTAGAGTGAAATTAAGTATTCTTTGTGATTTTAGAGCCAAAAGATTTTTATTACTGTGACAGGAAGTAAAGTCAATACTTCTAGTTCCCAAGATGTTCTCCCCTTTACCCCCAGGACTAATGCCAATTTGGCAGTCATAATCCAGTCATTGAGTTCAATGATGGTATGACTATTAAATCAGTGAAGTATTGCAGCATTTTAAATAAAAACAAAAGCTGCCATTTACTAAGAATCTGAACTGAGTATTATGTGACCTGCATGCTTTAACCACCTCATTCTTATCTCTCATTGGAACCTATAGGGAACAAGCATCAATTTGGCCGAGACTTCCCTGAGAATTAGACTACACTAAGAAGGCTAATGATCTCCTGTCCTCTTTGTCTGTGTCTTTCAAGTGTTCAAAATTGATTTTGAAGTAAAACAGAAGACTGTATAGCCAAGGACCAAGATGGAGACTACTGATGGACAGGAAAAATTTATCCCTGGCCCTCAAATGCAAATATCAACATATAAGACCTATAGTTAAGTGGATTAATCTAAACATCCATGCAAACAAGGGTGAAGATCTCCATATAACTTTAGCCTGCTCCTTGGAGGGGAATAGTTTTATGCAAAAGTAAATCCCAGAGAGCATTTCTTCCTTGTGTGGGGAGCACGGAGAAATCATTTTCTCATATCATTAATATGCTTGGTTGATTCCCAAGGCCTTGCAAGAATGAAGGCAACGTCTTCAAATGGGCCCTCTGTGAAAGCAATAAGCAGACTATTTCTAGGTACAGACACCTGGAGGAAGCAGGTAATAAACCAGGATTTATAATACCTTGCAGAGCAAACAGCTGGTTCTTAAACAACCCAGTAACCCAAAGAAAAGGAAACATGTGTTGTATGTTGAGTGAGACTCAGAAAACATGACAGCCAAATGAAATATGAATATATATATATATATATATATATATATATATATATATATATATAGAGAGAGAGAGAGAGAGAGTAGTGACTTCTATCTTAGAAGTATGATGGACAGTGCTTACTGTGGTAATAGCATGAGTTTTATGTATATATTTGTTCTTATCAAATGAAGATGGATACTTAAGAATTAGCAGGAAATTAGCATTATGCCTAGCAGCTGTTTTAAATATGTTCCTTTCCATTAATAGATAAGATTGGCAAATTGCTAACAACTGTTGAAGCTCAGTAAACGGTGCAAGAAATTAACTATACTGGTTACTTTATTTTGTTTGTGTTTTTAAATCTGTAAGAAAAGGCTTGAGGGAAAAAATAAGTGTATTGATTTCCTTATCTCAAAAAAAAAAAAAAAAAAAAAAAAACAAAGTAACTAACAGGTAATGAGACCAAGATTTAAAAAGATAACAGAAATGCCCAGATCTATTTAAATTCACATGAAATCACAGTTGGGGCTGCTGAACATATGGATAGAAAAAATAAAAAAAGAGAGAGAATAACTGGGGAAAGGAGAATTAAGTCTTAAAGAAGAGAGAGATGGTTTCATGGGTAAAGGGCTTTCTGCATAGGTGTAAGGACCTGAGTTCAGAAATCCAGCTCCCATGTAAAAGGTGGGTGTATGTCTATAAGCCCAGCATTGCAGGAGTCTAAACAGGCAAACCCAGGAGGCTTCCAGGTCAGCTAAGTTACCTTACTGGTGAGCTCTAGGTTCAGTAACAGACTCTGTCTCAAAAACAATAAGGTTGAAAATGGTGTACAAGTATACTCAATGTTGACCTCTGGCCTCATATATGTATGTACCGGTACATACCTGTAAACACCACACACACACACACACTCACTGACATGAACGTGCACAAACACATGTACACAGGCACACGCACTCTTACAAAGATTAAAAAAGTGAGCATTCATAAATTCTTTGATGGACTAACCATTAACTACATCATTCAAGAAGTGAATGAAATATGAGTGAGGGACAGGCAACCTTGGGAGACAGGAGGCTGGGGGACCCTCCAGAATGCACCAGAGACCTGGGAGGTGAGAAACTCTCAGGATTCAAAGGGAGGGACCTTAGATGAAATGTCCTACAGTGTGGAAAGGGAACTTGTAGAGCCCACCTCCAGCAGAGGAATGGGGTTGCCATCCCACAGTCAAAAATGAGGGAGGGGGGCCATCCCACAGTCACAACTCTGACCCTTAATTGTTCCTGTCTAAAAGAATTACAGGGATGAAAATGGAGAGGAGCCTGGGGAAAAGAAGGTCCAGCCACAGGCCCAAAGTGGGGGCCAGCTCAAGTGGAGGTTCCCAAGGCCTGACAATATGACTGAGGCTATGGAGCGCTCACAAAAAGGGACCTAGCCTGATTGCCCTCCAAAAGACCCAACAAGCAGCTGAAAGAGTCAGCTGCAGATATTTGCACCCAACCAATGGACAGAAGCAGCTGACCCCTGTTGTTGAATTAGAAAAGGCTGAAAGAAGCTGAGAAGGGCGATCCTGTAGGAGGATCAGCAGTCTCAGTTATCCTGGACCCCTGAGATCTCTCAAACACTGGACCACCAAACAGGCAGCATACACCAGCTGATATGAGGCCCCCAACACATATACAGTTGAGGACTTCCAGGGCTGTGTTCATTTAGAGATGACGCACCTAACCCTCAAGAGACTGGAGGCCCCAGAGAGTTTAGAGATCAGGTGGGGTAGGGATGGGGGCATCTACATGGAGAGGGGGTGGGGTGGGGAGTAGATGTGGAATGTGGAACATTTGGAGGGTGGATGGGGAGGGGATAAAATATGGAAAGTAAAAAAAAATTAATTAATAAAAAAGGAAAAAATATGACAAACAAAGGCTACTAGAAAATACACTTGTAGTGCTTGACAGCACTACCAACCCTCCTTCACAACCAAGATCCAGTAATGGACATCTGACTACTGCTGGTGCGCCCTTGGATGGTAGGCAGTCGATCCTCCGAAAGTGCACAAAGCTTTGTTTGCAATCGTCCATATTTTTGTTTTGTTTTGTTTGCTTGTTTGTTTGTTTGTTTGAATTTGTGAAGGAAGCCATTCTGAGCAGTGCAAGCATTGAATGTGAACATGGACAGTCTTCAGAAACGGGAAGGGCTGGGCGCTTGAAACGTACTGAAGGAGAAACTGAGGAAGGAATCGAAGATATTCTGTTCCTTCCAGGGAAGAAAAACATCAGAGGAGGGGAGGGTAATCGACTTAAGACCTCATTAAGTAATCACTAACCAATTAAATTGAGGCAAGAACTTTATGGTTTCCTGACAGCGATTTGTTTAGGTTGCTCTATTTTAGCTAGACTTGCTCCACACAGTCTCTTTGTGTGAGCAATTCATCAAACATGTCAAGTGGAAAAGGTTTTTTTTTGGGGGGGGGGCGGGGGGAGGTTATCTCTTGCTGAGAAGAGACACTTTTCATTATGCTATATCACATACACAGTTATTTTTATTTGACTCTCACTTGGAATGCTCCTGCTGCATAGCATATTGAATACTTTATTGACCATAAAATGTGCTGTTGCAATTAGAAGGTTTCCTTTTTGTTCTAAGCATTTGCCTTTCTGGAGGCATTTAGAAGCTCATTTGCTGATTATCTGTTTTTCAGAAATGTATGTGACTTAGCAAAACTGAACTGGTGCTGTGGTTGAATTCCTGGCATGTTACACTTGTTCCAAGATCCACAATCAAGCTGGGAAGAGCAGCATGTGGCAAGGCTTTCAAACATCCTCTGTGAGGATTTTCACACTAGCAGAAATTCTAAAAAACTAGGGGATGCAGAAGAAAAACATATTCCACTAAGTAAATTGAAATAAATTTCCGTAAGAGCCAATCTTATAAATCATTCAACCTGGTGAGACTTTGGGAGCATTAAGCACTTGCTTCTTCAAGTGGTTTTGAGAACAATCGCCTCAATGTGATATTACAAAATAGAACAGGAGAAGCCTTATGCCAAAGGCTACCTTTAAACAATAAAAAAACTTCAGAATCCCTGGTTGAAAGAAGGTTTGGAATGGGGAACTCAACATGTCCCACAGTTTAGATCTTGCAGATCCCATGGAGGTGTGGTATTAGAGACTCGCCAATAAGTGAGAGCTGAGGAATGAATAAACAAAACGCAAAAGAACCCCCATTGGATCTTCTTTTTATTTTTTTTTAAACTTTTAATTGTCCCTTTGTGAATTTTCTGAGCAGCGCAATAAGGCTGGCCCATCTGGTCTTTGAAGAATGTGTTTATATTATTTCTAAGAAATAAACATCAAATAAGAATTGAATGTTTGGGCTGAAAAAGGACTGATGTCTAAGGCTTCTAAATCACCTCTCATCCATTTCTCTGCATGAATACTTCCCTTGGGTTTGGTTGGTATCTTCATGTGTCTTCTGGTCTGAGCGTTAATCTGCGCTGTTCTCTATAGCTGCTATCAAGGAAAGTGGTTGCATCATGACTTTTGAGAAATACAATAATGGATGCTGAGACCTAAGGCCTCCAGGAATGGATTCTGATGCCACTTTGATGCTCTGAGGCTGGGGTCTCTAGGACAGCTTTGAGGTTCACTCTCAAGCACTCTCCTTCATCATCTCACCTGCACCCAGACAGCCAGCAGGAAACTGGGAGAGACTTCAGAGTGCCTGCTTAGCTCCACTAAGAGTTACTCAGCATTGTGGTACTGTTCGCTAGCAGTGAACAATACAGAAAAGTGGCCCCCTCTAGAGACTTCCTAGTTTGCTGAATTAAAAGACATATGGCAAGGGTGTTTAGCTCCTCAAAGCAATCATCTAACAAGCACCCAACAGGCAGTTATTTGTTTTTCTGCTGTTTTTCTTAAGTCTCTCAATAATTTTTTTCCCCAGCTCTTTGCTCAACTGGCACCAGGTAAAGGAATCAACTTCTAGTCACCTTATTAACATTATGTGCTAGAGAGATGGCTCAGTAGGGAAAGTGCTTGCCTCCAAGCCTGCAAATCTGAGTTCAGGTGCCCCAAACCCACAGAAAAGCCAAATGCAGTAACAGAGGCGTGTATAATCACAGTAGGTCCTGGAAGTAGAGTGACAGGTAGAGGGGAAGACTCTCCAGAGGCTCACGGGACCAGTCAGCCTTGGCACACAGACACAGGGGACAAGACAGAAAGCAGTGCCTGAAGGTTGTCCTCTGACTTCCACACATGTATACACGCACGCACACACACACACACACACACACACACACACCACAATCTATATCACATTTATTCCTCTACCCAACCTCCTCCTACACTTAAGCATTTAATTAATAATATGGCCTTCACTCTTAGTTCATTATATTAGAGTATTAACTATTAAAAACTGACAAAAATTTTAATGGTACTGACTACTCAATCCATGGACTTTCCTGGTCAAGGAGCTGATACCAATCAGTTGCATTGGTTCTGAAACTCAAAGATGCCATAGTGTACTTAATTGCAACTCATCAGCTGCTCAGTTACTCAGACTGGGAATCGAAATGTGTCTGTTTCTTCCTGTTTGTTTTAATTTGCTTATTGAATTTGATAGCATGTTTACATGTATGGATGCATGAACATCTTGTCACTGCTGTGTAAGTCATAGGACAACCTTTAGCCGTTGGCTCTTTCCCTCCACTATGACAATTCCAGAGATTGAACTCTGGTCTTCATGTTGGGAGGCCATTTCACCATTCCCATATACTCATTTAGATATAAATAATGAATCCTATTAGTGTTGTTAAGAAAGCCACATACTGACCAAACATCTGACTGAAGAACTGATGGTTGATTAACAATAATTAATGAAAATAATATCCAGGATATATGTACCAAAGATTTCGTTGTATTTTATACTAATAAAGTTCACAGAAAAATACCCTGCTGTCCCAGGATATCTTGATCTTTTAGGAATTCAGACAGCTACACATGATGCCTACAGTTGCTGATAGGCTAGTAATGATCTTTCATTATGATATGGCTGAACCTCTGCAATAAATTTCATTTCCCCGTGGATTGCATTAGGAACAATAAATGGCACTGCCACCACAAAACAGCCTAGGCAATGTAATAGGTTTTTAATTTTATGAGTCTATCTTCCTTTTAGAATGACAGTATTTGCTTTCAAAAGTTAAAATTCCAAATCTATGATAAAGAGATCCCAAGTACAGTTCTCGCTGAAAGTACAGACCATTATCTCTGCCTTTCCAAGTTTCTAGCAAAACAAAAGCATCCCTCCTCACTCTATTCAGCTACTTTGGAATTTTAGATCATTCCTTTTGTTCATTGTTAGCTGATCTGTTTTGTTAAATATTTTCATTAAAACTACCTGGGCTCCTTATCAGCAGCCCTGTCTCCCAGGTCATGACTTTCTCTCCTAGGAAGTCCGCCTACTTCATAGCTTAGTTACCTTCTTAGCACTTTAAAAGGAACACATATCTGCTTTGATAGTGCTAGAGGCTTCCTGAAATGTGTATCTTGAAGTCAGTCAACAAAAGTTCCAGGAATTTGTCAATTTGCTTTTAAAGACATTGGCGGGCAATGTAAGATGTACAAAGGGAAAGAAAGTAAATTTTTTTTAAAAATTAAAATAAAATTAGTTAGAACACGTTTTTGCATTTTTAGGTATTTGCCAACAAGGAAAACAAACCTGTGTGTGGAACTGAATAAAATAACTATAGAGAATCCATATTCAAATGTTATGTGCCCCAAGAGAGTAGTTAGAAACTGAGCCATGATTGTTTGCATTTAGAATTCTTCCTCTTTGTAGAGTTTGCTATTAATTTTCTTACTGTCCCCAAAGGTCCCATAAGCTAAAGGTCAAGTCATTACACTGAGGTGCTACTGAGAGAGTGGTGGAGCTATGAGGAAGTGAAGCCTAGTGGAAAGAAATTAAATCATTGTGGTTATGCCCTGATACTGGGATGCCAGCCACTTTTTCTCTCTTTCATGTCACAAATATCATGAAATGAGTAGGCTTATTGCACCAATGATTCATTACCTGGTATTCTGCCACATCATATGTTCAAAGTGATGGGATTGGTAGACTATGAACTTAAACTTCTGAAACCATGAGCCCACATGCATCTCTCTTTCTTACAATTATTTCCTTGGATACCGTTTAAATTAATGGAAAGCTGATGTATACTTTGAAAATAGAGGTTGGAAGCTGCATGGCTGGGTAGGTGTTTCTCTCAGGTAGCTGAGCTGCTCTATTAGATAATAAGGGGAGCGGTGAGATGGGTTTTTTTTTTTTTTTTTTTTTTTTTTTTTGGAGGGGAAACCAGAAAGGGGGATAACATTTGAAATGTAAATAAACAAAATAACCAATAAAAATTAAAAACAAAAGAACTCGTGGCCCCAAAGTCTGAGATTGAGGCTTTAGTTTACAGCCTGTGAGCAGTACAACTAGTTTTTTATGTATTCTCCCTATTCTTCCTTAGTGAGATTTGCCACACAATCTATGGTTTCTTTCTAGAAGTATTAGCTGAATTTGAACATTATCTCCAGGTTTAGCAATCAGGTCCCATATATGACTCCTCAGGAAAATCAGACATGAGGAGAAAGAGCTACTTGGAACTTCTGGAACTCAGACTTAACTTATTAGGTCAGGATTGGCACTAAAAATTTGATCTCCACAGGGAGCAAAAAAAGAAAGAAAGAGGTAAATTTACAACTCTTAACAACCAAGTAAGTATCTTTATATATGTGATTTGACCTCAGCAGGTTGCATATTTGAAAATATATATAATAGAAAAATCCTAAATTTAAAAGTAAGAAATGAATTCAGAAAATATGTATTTAATGTAAAGCTAAGCACACCAAAAAAAAACAAAACAAAAAAAAAAGCAAATAAGACTGTGGCTATTGGTGTTTATTGATGTTTTTGGTAAGAAGTACCAAAAATCACTTAATAAAACATTTAGATGCCTTCATGTCCTGGGTATTCTGAGTATTGGGGAAACCGTGATAAATAAAACTGAAAAATTCTCTGTTATCATGACAATATTTCTGGCTCAGAATAGGTAGGTCAATGCCAACAGTGATAAATGCTTTGAAAAACAATGAGACAAAGTAACATGACTAAATAGTAACTTTAGATGTGTCTGCATAGGACGATGTTTTTGAAGGGTAATTTGAAAATGCTTCTCTGTAGAAGTAAGGTTGGAGCTTTGATCTAAATTGTATCAAAGAACCATTGGAGCACCACACAGACATTCTGCAGGATTTCTGCACAGCCTTGTTTAAATTTCAGGCCTTCTACAGTCTCTGTTCTATACAAAAATATTACTTCTAAGTAGGATCTAGATTGCAACACATGAACTCGCTTCAGCTTCTTTAGCAAACGTAGCAGAGAAAGATGAATGATGGATGTACCAAGGGCTTTAGCTTTTGAGCTTCCCATCTGGAAGAATTATTGACTGGGCAATTTGGATTCATGTTTAGCCACCCCAATGTCATCATCTTACCTGTAATGCAGAAGTGAGACAAAATTTTTTATGAAAAACTTCTAAAAGGCAGTGTGCATGATGCAGAGAAACTCCAACAGTAACTATTGCTACACTGGTCATTCGAGGATGTAATGTTTCAGGGCGTGCTAGTGAAGAGATTGGCTCCACACTCTCTAGTCTCAGCTCTATGTCATAATCTGTAAGTGATGGATTAAGTCAACAATACCAACTTACTGGGCTTATTTCTGAAATTAGCTGAGATGTATGAAGTGCTCTGAATGATTGTGGGTACAGAGCAGAACTTTACCCAGTTGTTCATAACGTTGCAGATGACCTGATTAAAACATAATCAGGGGCTCATAGGCTACTTACTGTGAAAGCAAAGGTTGTTGGCTTCAAGGATATAATGGACTACGTTTTGATAAATAAACATCTTGATAAATAAAATATTCACTTGTATATTCTTGTTTCCTGCTACGTCCACTCCAGTGCAGTCTGCTTGGTAGGCCTAAAACCTGAAAGCAGTCACAAGGCAAAGGGCTCGAGAAACAGCCTCCTGGAACCTTGGCATTCCCATAGCCTGTATACTCAAACCCTGTCCCCGAGTTAGTTTGGTGTATGGATCCATGTGTTCTCTTTCAGTATTATTTTATTATAAGTGCCTTTAAGGATTGGTTTTTGACAGAGCTAAGCCTCCACCAGTGTTCCAATGATTCCTAGAAAATTCTTGAAGCCGACCCTGAGCTTGGAATTCAGTAAGAATGTTACCTATTCAGTAACATTCAAATTCACTTCTAGTAGAGACAGTGAAACTAATTAGGCATTGCAAATAACAGAGCTTGAAAAGCTCAGGGTTAGTCTGCATAGTAATTACTTAGGACAATAGCCTAGTCACACCCAAACACAGGAATACACAATGACCTAGCAAATAGATGGGTTGTTCCATGAAAGAGTTAGTGGAAGGGAATTCCCCTGGAACAGGTTTCTTCACTAGACCCAGAGAAGTAACATAATCAGGTATTTACTAAAGATCCCCTAGCATTAGACTAGCATTGCAACAGAGCATTCACCTGGCTCCAGTGTTAAGCTGATCTTTTTATTATTATTATTTATTAGATATTTTCTTCATTTACATATCAAATGCTGTCCCAAAAGTCCCCTATACCCTCCCCCCACCCTGTTCCCCTGCCTACTCACTCCCACTTCTTGGCCCTGGCATTCCCCTGTATGGGGCATATAAAGTTTGAATGACCAAGGGGCCTCTCTTCCCAATGATGGCTTACTAGGTCATCTTCTGCTATATATGCAGCTAGAGACATGAGCTCTGGGGGTACTGATTAATTCATATTGTTGTTCCACCTATAGGGTTGCAGACCCCTTCAGTTCCTTGGGTAATTTCTCTAGCTCCTCCATTGGGGTCTCTGTGTTCTATCCTATAGATGACTGTGAGCATCCACTTCTATGTTTGCCAGGCACTGGCATTAGCTGATCTTTTTAATTAAGTGGTAAATGCGGCCTGGTTCCCGCCATCTTTTTATGTATGCATTCTTTTTGTTTTGTGTCACTGTAACTTGATGGATGTGTTTGCCTGGCTTTTCTTGTTTTTCTTCTGTATTAAAAGTCTGGTGTTAGTTTGGAAAAAATACATTCAGATCTACACTCTCTCTTGCCTGTGTCTGTCACCTGCTGGAACCCCTGACTCCCATGGATTGAGGGAAGCCTATTGACCCTGGTCCGTGGCAGTTTCTTGCTTTTCATACTACTACTACTACTACTAATAATAATAATAATAATAATAATAATAATGTTTTTCTACTTGAATTCTAAAATAACATAAGAAATATTGTCATGGATACTTTTTCCTGATTGGTGGATCTTTTAAGTTATACATTTTCTCCAAAACTGAATCTGACAGTGACTATGACTTCCACCACCAGCCCCAACAGCCTTGGGTGCAATATTTACAAATGACAAAAAGAATTGTTAACACATTGTTATTGGCAAAAACGGACATGTTCAAGAAAAACAGGTTCTGGTTTTATGGAACCTTTTATCAAGAAGATCTGAATCAGTTTTATTCAAGCACAACTGTGTTACTTCTCACTATATTAGCAGTTGATCAATAGATTGCTTCTTTCTGACTCTATCCTTAATAGGACTTTAATGCTGAGTTGAAAAAGTTAACGGATAACATCAAGTTGTATAACAAGGTCTAGCTATCTAGTTTCAGTCTCTCAGGAGTTAACTTCTACATTGAAAGTCTATGTAGGTAAGCTGACTGCTGAGGTCACATGGTTATCATTTGCTAAAGGATAGTTTGTCCAAATCTTTGTATCCTTGTTCTTGCCACCATTTCATGCCTGTCTGAACATAGTTAAGGATCCAGGATTCAGCTAAACTGAATAAAAGTACATCAAAACTATTGGTCCTGAATTATTCTGTATAACTCCACTCCTACTCAAAAAATAGTATCCCTTCCAGTTTCCACTGTACCTAGAGCTGACGCTGTGCCACAGCTCTCAATACCCACATCCCACTGGGAGAGGTCTGGTCTCCCAGGAATGATGACACACCTTTGAGCACAGGTAAGACCACCACTTCTCCACTTCGACTCTGAGGGACCTGCCTGGAGCACTCATGACACAGGAAACAAGGAACAGTCTGGGACAGGATCCTTCTGGTTACTATCTGTTCCTGCAGCTCATCCTATGCCACAGTTCTCCATACTCAAATCTCACTGGGAGAGATCTGCCTCCCAAAAGTGCTGACACACTTGAGAGCATAGGTAAGAGCACTACTTCTGCTCAAATTCCTGGCCCAAGAGGGCCCTGTCCAGAGCCATCAAAGGACACAGGAACCAAGTACCAGCCAAAGTCAGGTTCCTTCTGTGCCTAAGAGCTGACCACGTGCCACAGCTCTCCATACCCAAATTTCTCCCTGAGAGACGTCTACTGGTATCCCAGGAGTACTGACACGCAAGCTTACAGAAGGGACAAGCCATAGTCAGAGACAGGAAGAACAGCTAACACCAAAGATAACCAGATGGTGAGAGGTAAGTACAAAAACATAAGCAACAGAAACCAAAGCTCCTTGGCATCATCAGAACCCAGTTCTCCTACCAGAGTAAGCCCTGGATACTCCAACACAGTGGAAAAGAAAGACTCTGATTTATAATCATATCTCATGATGATGATAGAGGCTTTTTAAGAAGGTCATAAATAACTCCCTTAAGAAATACAAGAGAACACAGGTAAACAGGTAGAAGCCCTTAAAGAGGAAACAAAAATCCCCTCAAAAATTACAAGAAAACAACCAAACAGGTGAAGGAATTGAACAAAACCATCCAGGATATAAAAACAGAAATAGAAACAATAAAGAAATTACAAAGGGAGACAACCCTAGAGATAGAAAACCTAGGAAAGAGATCAGGAGTCACAGATGCAAGCATCACCAACAGAATACAAGAGATAGAAGAGAGAATCTCAGATGCAGAAGATACCAAAGAAAATATTAATGCAACAGTCAAAGAAAATACAAAAAGCTCCTAACCCAAAACACCCAGGAAATGTAGAACACTATGAGAAGACCAAACCTAAGGATAATAGATATAGAAGAGAGCAAAGATTCTCAACTTAAAGGGCCAGGAAATATTTAAAACAAAATTTTAGAAGAACTCGTGATTCTCCTGCCTCTGACTCCCTCAGCAAATCCTAGCAGTGTGCACCACCACAATCAGAAAAAGCAGCAGGAGATTGATTCTGTTCTTGTGTTTTAAGCAGAGACATATTCATGTTCATTGATGACTACCACACTGTTTGATTTGGTAATATTCTAAAATCCTTCCAATGTTAAATAAAATGTCGAAATGAGAAAAAAATTATAGGAGAAAATGTCCCTACCCTAAAGAAATAGATGCCCATAAACATACAAAAAGCCTTATAGAAATCCAAATAGATTGGACTAGAAAAGAAATTCCTCATGTCGCATAATAATCAAAACACCAAATGCACAAAACAAAGACAGAATATTAAAAACAGTAAGGGAAAATCGTCAAGTAACATATAAAGGCAGACCTATCAGAATTACACCAAACTTCTTACCAGAGACTATGAAAGTCAGAAGATCCTGGNCNGATGTCATACAGACCCTAAGAGAATACAAACGCCAGCACAGGCTACTATACCCAGCAAAAATCTCGATTACCATAGATGGAGAAATAAAGATATCCCAGGACAAAATCAAATTTATACAATATTTTTTCCACAAATTCAGCCCTACAAAGAATAATATATGGGAAAATTCAACACAAGGAGGGAAACTATACCCTAGAAAAAGCAAGAAAGTAATCTTCTTTCATAAAACCCAAAAGAAGATAGCCACACAAACATAATTCCACCTCTAACAACAAAAATAACAGGAAGCAACAGTCAGTATTCCTCAATCTCTTAACATCAATGGACTCGATTCCCCCAAAATAGACATAGACTAACAGACTGGATACATAAACAGGACCCAGAATTTTGCTGCATACAGGAAACATACCACAATGACAAAGAGAGACACGATCTCAGAGTAAAAGGCTGGAAAACAAATTTCCAAGCAAATTGTCCCAAGAAACATGCTGGAGTAGCCATTCTAATATTGAATAAAATTGACTTTCAACCAAAAATTATAAGTGGATGCTGGGCAAAAAGTGTGGCATACCCACGATACAACTCACAGACTACATAAAGCTCAAGAGGAAGGAAGGGCAGAGTGCATGCTTCAATCATACTTGGAAGGGGGAACAAAATAATCAAGGGAAGTAGAGGGTGGGAGGGACTTGGGAGGAAGAGAAGAGGGTGACAGAAAAAGGAGGGGCAGAATTATGTACGGGAGGAGATGGAAGAGATGTACAGAGGGTTAGGAAATTGTACAGAGGTGTGTAGCAATGGGGGATAGGGAACTGGAAATAGCAACCAGAAAGTCCCAAATGCTAGGAAAGCAAGTGGCTCTCAGGACTCCACAGGGATGACATTAGCTGAAATACCCTACAAAGAGGAAGGAGAACCTGTCGAGACCATATCCAGACATTAGGCATGCCCCCACCCCCAATAGAAGGATGGAGTCACCCAGCCATCTCCAAAATTTTAACCCAGAATTGCTCCTGTCTAAAGGAAATTCAGGGACAAAGGGTAGAGCAGAGACTGAAGGACAGGCCATCTGTAGACTACCCAACATGGGGATCCATCCCACATGAAGCCACCAAACCAGACACTATTGCTGATGCCAAAAAGCACTTGCTGACGGGAGCCTGATACTGTTCTCTCCTGAGAGGCTCTGCCAGATTCTGATCAATATCGATGCAGATGCTCACAGCCAAAACTCATACTAAGTGCAGGTGCCCCAATGGAGTATTCTGAAGGACTGAAGGAGCTAAAGGGGACTTATCTGGCATCAATGGGAGGAGAGGACCTTGGTCCTGTGAAGGATTGGCGCCCTGGTGTAGAGGAAAGCTAGGATGGTGAGGCAGGAGTTGGTGGGTGGATGGGGGAACACCTTCATAGGAGCAGGAAAGGGGTTTGGGACAGGGGGTGTGCAGAGGGGAAACCGGGAAAGGGGATAACATTTAAAATGTAAATAAATTAAAATATCCAATTAAAAAAAAGTGGCATCCCCTCAGCAGTAGTTTTTAATATGAATAATGATGACCTCACCCATGACATAAATTATATAGCTCACCTACTCATGGCTTTCTGAGCAGAAAACAGCTCATTTGCCCATCTTCTCTCTTGCAGATTCCTTTCTTGGTAATCTAATTCCCAAAGCCAACATTTACAGAAATTCAATGAGTTTAGTCTAGTGGTGTATTCCACGGTTGTTCAATCATTAACGAGCTGCTGGTGATAATAATGAGTCATGAAAGCACAAGAAACAACCTCCTAATGATGGTGCCAAGAAAATGGGTGGAATCACTCAACAGCCAGCCACAAAATCATACTACCAATTATTAACAATGGCACACGTTGGCTATCTATTAGTTGAGAATTAGACACATCTTTTTAGTAATGGGATAACTAACAATTGTCAAACAAAAAATTAGCAAACTAGGGTTTTGGAAATAGACTTTGGAAGGATGATTGTGCAGTGTTGGCTGCACTGTTGAACAGAGAGAAGAGCCAGAAAGCATAGGTCTGTAATTACCCATCATCCTACATGCTCCTGAGTTGTCATCTGTCAGCTCTTGAGCTTATCCTTCATTTAAAAGGGAGAACAACAGACAGAAATTTGTTAGTTTCTCTCGGGCATCAACAAACCAGGATTCTAAATTCTCTACTTGTTGCTTTGTAGATTAACATTTTACTCAGGATTAAACATAAGATGCTCACGGGGTCCATGGCTACACTTTTCTTTATTCTGTAGCACAGCTGTCAGAATTAGACCAAAAGACATCTCAATCAAATAAGAGTATTGACTTAATTCTTCAGTGACCAGCAACTAAATGGAGGGTGTTAATAGTCTGAATATAAGACAACTTCATAACCTTGATTGTGTGATCATGTGGTCCCCAATCTGTGGGGCTGTTCTGGAAGGTTGTGGGATATTTAGGATTTATCCCTGCTGGAGGAAGTAAGTAACCAGGAGAGGTTTGGGAGTTGCCCCATTTCCTGTCCTAGTATTATTTCTGACTTGTAGACTCATTATGGCCTGCATCTCACAACCTTGAAGCCCCATCATGATGGACTGTGCCCATAACTATGAGTTAAATTAAATGTTCCTTCCTTAACTTGCTGCTTCTCAGAAAGTTACCACAGCAACAAGCAAAATTACTAAGGCAGCACTATTCCATGGGCTCACGAGAGGTTGTTCTCGTAGGACATAAATTATAAATGTTAAGAAATCGACAAGTTCTGTACAATTGTAATAACTGACCATCTGACCATAAGCATAAGAAAAGAGATTGTAACTCTCCTTTAATGTGCCCACTGTGAATAACACCAAGAATCCCTTTCAACTGTGTTACTTCTAATTTGATTCACTGCAGTTATGAGGGTTTGGTATACATACTTTCTTAGTGAGTGTTTTTCTTAAATGCACATTTAAGTCTTGTTCACTCAATGTATAGAAATAATCTAAAACGTGGAGAAAATGCATGATTATTAGTTTTAATAACTTGAAGCCAGCCTATGAAGGTAGCTGTGTTGGTTTGAATTAGAATAGTGTCCATAGGCTTATCTTACTTGGTCTTTAGAGATGTGCCTGGTTGGAGGAGGTCTATCTCTGGGATTAGACTTTGAGGTTTCAAAATACCCACCATTCTCAGCTCACTCTCTCTGCCTCATGCTTATTGATCAGATGTAAACTCTCAGCTCCTATGCCTGTCTACTGCCATGATGGTCATGGACTCTAACCCTCAGAGGTTATAAACAATCCCACAATTACATGTGTTATGTTATATGTGACCTTGGTTATGCTGTCTCTTAGTAGCAATAAAAAAGTAACTAAGACTGTAACATTCACTCTATAGAGTTCCATGCAGCCTTAATAAGGATTGCAAGGTATTTATAAATGAATAGGAAACATTATGTTTTAATAACAAAAGCTAAAGAGGAAAATGTCATCATACATCTCTAAAGTAACAACCATAGGTCCAACTAGATGGCTCAGTAGGTAGCCTGTGTCCAATTTCAAGAACCCACATAAAAATGGAAGGAAGGAACTAACTCCACAGCATTGTTCTCTGACCCCCACTGTCCCCTGGCATTCACCTCCCCCAGTAAAAATAATCAATTGTTTTAGCTAAAAAGAAAGTATAGTTGAGAACCCCTAAAAATAATACCCCATAAAATTAAAATTGAACCTACCCTTTA
The DNA here is from genome assembly GCF_900095145.1 of Mus pahari. Classification (NCBI taxonomy): domain Eukaryota; kingdom Metazoa; phylum Chordata; class Mammalia; order Rodentia; family Muridae; genus Mus; species Mus pahari. The sequence continues at coordinate 41,675,255 of NC_034602.1, forward strand.
ATAAAAATTGTAATCTTAATTTATTGTTTATATACTTTATATTCATTCCAAGGGGAAAAGAGAGAAGAGATTCTTTTGGTTAAGGGAAAATTCATTGCTTTCATTGGTTACTTTTCAAACTAGAAATAACTTAATGGCCTCTAGAGACACAACAGAAAGGCAGAGTTACCCTCTCTACTTCTTATTCACTTGATGTGTAATTACAATGCTATGAAAATATATGGTTCACTGGTGACTTCCTGAAAATCAGAGGTAATAAGTTGAGTGGCTCAAAGGATAAACAAACTAAACCTATACAAATGAACCTATGCAATTCCATTTGTAACAGCTGTAATCAAATAAATCACTTAGGAATAAATTTCATCAGTGTAGTCAAGTATCTACAAAACAAAATCTTAAATTATTGATGAAACTGGTTAAAGAAGACACACATAGAAAAATGGAAATTTCATTGTTTGGAATAAGTAATATTGTTTTAGTGTCCATGTTGTAGAGAATATTTATAAATTCAATATACATTACAATAATCTACAATCAAAATCCTAATGGCCTTTCCAGGGAAATTGAACAGATACCTAAAATTCATATAGAAACATCAAAGGCTCTGACCAACTTAAGGAACTGTGAGCAGAGATGACAAAGCAGGAGGCACAATAACAACTGCTCTCAAGACATAAGACAGAGTTGATCAAGACAGCATGGGCCAAACTACAGATAACTGAAAGACCACAGAAGGCAGGGATCTCTCAACCGTAAATCTATACATCCCCACACACAGAGAAAGCCCTTGACAAGGGCATCATGTTGGAGAAAGGTGGGCCTCTTTGATAAATGTTGCCTGCAAAGCTGAATGTGCAGATTAGACAAAGAAAACAGCCTCAAATTTCATAACACATTTTATTCCATTCAATATGCCCCAAATGTTATGTTAACAAATAATCAACATAAAAATGCTAAGATGTTGTACACATGTTAGCACTTAGCCTGTGGAAAACTGGAGGGTATGTTTTATTTATAGCACTTCTCAATGAGAGCCAGCTGCATTTCAAGTGCTCAGTAGCCACATTTGACCTGTGACTACCCTATTGGAGAAAGGTGAAGAATAGGTGATTATAAATTATTTTCATTTCTTATGTGTTTCTCTTGGGGGTATTTTTGTGTTTATTAGTTATTTATACATTAAGTAGTAATTATGTAACTAAACAAATTACTTTCTTATTATATTTATGTTGTTCATGGGCGATTATAATTACACATGCTACATGTTGTTTTCCATGCCTTACTCATGTCTAATGCCTAAAACACTTAGCAACTGTACTGGCTAGTTTTGTGTCAACTTAACACAACTGGAGTTATCACAGAAAATGCCTCCATGAGATCCAGCTGTAAGGCATTTTCTCAATTAGTGATCAAGGGGGGGTGGTCCCCTTGAGGTTGGTGCCATCTCTGGGCTGGTAGTCTTGGGTTCTATAAGAGAGCAGGCTGAGCTAGCCAGTGGAGGCAAGCCAGTAAAGAACATCCCTCCATGACTTCTGTATCAGCTCCTGCTTTCTGACCTGCTTGAGTTCCAGTCCTGCATCCTCTAGTGATCAGCAGCAGTATGGAAATGTAAGCTGAATAAACCCTTTCCTCCCCAACTTGCTTCTTGGTCATGATGTTTGTACAGGAATAGAAACCCTGACTAAGACAGCAACCCAGTATAACTAGCTGATTTCCACCAATACAGTGATTCTTGAATAAAAATTTCTGCTTTTACTTATTTGAACGTGAAGATAAAAGCGTGTGCATTGTCCTGCTATCAGCCAGTAAGGATAGCACCCTTTTGTTATTCATTTGCTTGTTTGTTTCTTTACTTGGTTGTTTTGGAGGATTACAGCTAAACTTCATAAACAAAGTTAGATTCTAGTGACCAGTATTTATTCATCAACTCATTCTTGTTAGTGACTACCAGGAACCCAAAGACTCCCAATGTGAGTTCTCTATTTTTGAATGAATGCTCGTAGTCTCTGTCCATATAAGAGTGAGGCAGTAAAGGAGAATACCATGAAGCTGGGGAAAAGGTGGAAGAAATGAAATCGGAAGGGAAGGATCCATGTGATGGGCTGACAAGAACTGATAGGACAGTGTCTGAGCCCAAGCACTGGGACAGTGCTTGTTCAACAATCGCTTCTAGAATAAACGAAAAGATGCACAATCAATCTAATTTCCTTGTTGGAATGCTCAGACTGCATTGTCAATGAGCAGTACGGGTTACTGAATAACAATTCCAGAATTGGTTTTGAGGTCACACAAATATAAAGAACATTGCCCAAATTATATGCCTATTTCTGTTATCATTTAAACTATGCTTGTTGCCTGTGCAACACAATAAACAATGCCCATAGCTGTGCATTCTTCTAACACAATAGTCCATGCCAGCGGGCACTCATTAGACACAGAGACTAAAATGGACCGCTGGTCGTTTTGCTTTTCCCTATAATGAAGTTTGCATAATTATTTCCTTTTATACTTTGTACTGAATTAAAAAGAACCAGTCAATAATTTTCAAATATCACCATTGAACATTATTCCATATAGGCTTTTGAAAACTGACAGTTACTTCAAAGGTATGCACCAAATCTCAGTCCCTCTAAATAAAATAAAATAGATTTTTAAAAAGTAAATTGACCATTTCTAGTGTCATATGGGAGTCAGAGCATTCCCTGATTGTGGTAGTGGTCTAGTGGTCGGGTATGGAGTCTTCTCATGACCTTGTTTGTCTTAGGCAAGTCAGTTCTGCCCTCTAAATCTAAATTTTCTCAGCCAAACAGTGTTGTGCAAACTAAAACGCCCTGTTCTGATGATGAAATGACATAAGCAGACTGCTCCTTCTGTACGCTGGTGCTGACTTTCTCATCTCAGTCCGGGAAGGAGGCATCTTCTTTACAGAGGTGGCAAACAGAAGAAAAACAATGCTGACTTACCTAAAACTAAGCTCACCACGTTTGCTTTTTCATGGTTTGAAGAAAGAGCCCCGAGCCAATACACAGAATTTGGAAGCATCCTGTGAGTTATAATGGGCTTGCTAGGAAATGTCTTGAGTGCCAGGAACTCCAGATCAGGAGAAAATTTATGCAATTAGATCATTTGCCCTAAATGTGATTATGCATTTTAGTAATGAACAGTGTGATTCTGTAGTTAAAGGCGGGACAGGCAGAAAAAAGGGAGCATGAGGATGCTTCATTTGCCACCCGAGCTCCACAGCCCTTTGGAAATGAGAAGTATATATGCACAATATGCAAGCACGTTCTCTAATGGCTTGATATAGCACATAAACTGTTTGAGACAATTTACTCTGTGCGCAGTGCAGAGAGGAAGCCGACTTGCAAGTGTAGGCACACAGCTATAATTCCAGCCAGGAAGCCAAGCTCTGACTATAAGGAGACAAGAAAGAAAAAGCAAAGATCTAAAGCTGGCAAGATAGAGTGCCGGTCGACGTGCAGAATATGCAACTTAGGAGTAAGAACAGTTTAGTGAGTAAGTTCCCAAATGAGTTAGAATTCTACGGAAAGAAAGTAGAAACACCAGAGCCTTGGGCCACACAGCATGACACTAAGGCATCTGCTTTCAGTGAATTATTTATGTAAGCTGTGTCCTACTGGTATCCAGAGGCTAGACATGATGCATACATATATATGTAAGATCTCATACACATTCATGCATGTACACATGCACACACACACACACACACACACACACACACACACACACATCAACAGCACCCTTGCTACTTAGAACTAGCAATAGTTTGTGACTCACAGCCCAGAAGGCCTGGGCTATTTGTGCACCTGGAGCCTCTTCTCTCTTTTGCGCTCTTGCAAGTCTCAGAGAACTTGCAACACTCTCACCTTGCTTGTCTGCTGATCCTTGTGCTTCTTGGGACTGGAAAAGACCTGGCTTCCTCTAACCTCAACAGTCATTGACAGGAATAGTGGCAAGGCAATGCCAGAGGAAGGGGAATACGTTTGCTTTGGAGGTTTATTCTATAAATCCCTTGCTTCTCTCACTAGAGAGAGTGCCCAGAGAGAAGGCAGCAATGAATGCACAGGCTAAGGTCCCTGCCTTCTTCTGTTCTTTGGTTTTTCTTTGTAGACTTGGTTGGACCTTTCGGGTAAGGTGGGCATGCTAGAGCCAGAGTCTCTCTGTCTGCAGAGGGGACATGCTCCCTGGGAAGGACCTGACATCTGAAAGTGAGCGTGCAGATGAAACACAGAGAGACAGACAGATGGACCAGAGCTCTGGCCCTGTCTGACTGCAGGAAACTGGATAGAAAAACATTATCAAGCAATTGCAATAGAAACATGCCATCTGCAACAGCGACATCTTGTGGCAATAAGGAGTCAACATAGCAGTTGACTTTAAATTTTTCCTCTAGTCCAGCTCTGTGAATGAGGTTCCCTAGATTATACCACCACAATGGCTAAAGAAGGCATATGGTCTGGCACTCAGACAGCTGTCAGCTAATAAGCAGGCAGTAAACAAAACACTGGATTTGTCATTTTTATTAATTTTGAAGCAAAGGACTTAATGTTATTGTGGTTTGAATGAGAAATGATGCTATCAGGGCGGTATATTTGAGCACTTGATCCCCAGATGCTGTTTGGGAACATTGTGAAGGCTTCAGAAGATGAAGCTTTGCTTGGGGAAGGATACCACCACCTGGGACGGGCTGTGATCTCTCTGTTTTCTGCCCCTGCTAGCATGCCTACGCATTGCTATGCCTTTCGCACTATGACGAACTCTATTCCTCTAGAACCAAACTACAAGTTCTCTCCTCAAGTTGATTTCAATTTGAGCAGTTCTGTCAGAGCAACAGCAAATCAAACTATTACAGTGCTCACTGAGTTCTGCATAGCTCATTCCAAGGCAATTCACTTTCCATACGAAAGTGCAGGACCTGGCAGGCTCCATTCTCAATGCCTCCATAAAAATACTTAAGGCAGTTTCAGTTACAGCACAAGGAAAACTAAGGTAAAGGTAACAAAGAGTTCATATTACTTAGCAAAATTTCACTTCAATTGTAAGAGGCTCATCGGGGACCTCCAATTCATAGGTTCTAACCTCTGTCCTCCTGTAACCCAACTTACCTCTGTTACTATTGCTGTTGGTCTACAGCAAATTTGTCAAAGCAGTCAACAACAACAACAACAACAAAACATTCTCAAATCACAAGTCATAATTTCTCACATCCCCATATTTTTAATAAGATACAACGGTCTCAGCACAAGAACACTTTTACCAGCTTAGTCATGAACCAAACCTGAATGTCTCACTTCCTGAAGGAGGAAAGGAGAGAGTAAGCGCTTATCTTCATAAAGTGGAGTCTGGCAGGGATCATGAATGGACTTACATCATTCTCACAACTCTGTGAACCATAGGCTTATTCCTTACCTTGCTATTTTAACCTATAGACCAGAATGCATGAAGTATGTTTTTTATTTATCAGTCTGCTTACTCGTGTAAATTAAAAACAAAACAAAACATTTTCCATCTATTACATACAAGATACTACTCTAGGGTTACAATACGATAATAATCATTTAAAAATGAATAAGAAACAAAACAACAATTAAAAAAGCTCTGCCCTCTTGTGGACAAAATTCTGGTGAAAGAGGCAAAAGTGCAACTCAACTTTTGATGACTTATCAGCCAATGAGATTTGCAATAAAGAGAAAGAGCGGGGCAAAGGGGCAGAGCTCCTGGGATTGGAAGCAGCCGTGGATCTCTGCAGCAACATCTGAGAGGCTCTAAGGAAGACATGCTAAAACTCTACCAGAAATGTGCTTCATGAAAGGCCGAGAAGGCCCATGTCCCAGCGGCCCAGTGAGCAAAGAAATGTCACCAAAGAAGCAAAGAGATGCCACTGCAAGGGTCAGACCAATTAGTGCTGCAGGGTCCCAGTAAGAGCACCGGACCCCCTGATAGGAGTCCTGAAGAGGGGTCAGAGCCAGACTCCCCAACGATATTGTGGGGATTTCTCTGAGACTGTGTGTGGATAGGGGGCATCACCAGATGGAGTGCAGGGAGATGGAACTGGGAGGGAAGTAGGCAAGGGGAGGAGAGAGGTCAGTGGCCTAGCGCGGTACATGACCGGCAGCTGGCCTAATCCCCAACTATACAATACTTCGAGGCTTTGTGGTCCTGAATTTTTATTAGCCCATCTGGTCACCACTTGCTTTTATTTCAAGATACATTTGTTAAAAACTTTACAAGTTAGTTATGAGAGCAAATAATAAAATATTATATATCCTGAAATATATGTCATCGCTGGTTTTCTTCATGTCATAAACAAAATGTGTGAGTTCAAAGTCTAATTGAGAAGGTGATTTGATGTAATGGAGGCAAGTTATCAATGATAAGACTATGAGTAAATTCTAAATGAACTGAATTTACATCAGACATATTAATTCAGTATTTGTTCGGTTCAGTTCAGGGAGATTACAAAAGAAAATAACATAATAAATGCTCCTGGGCCCTTGGTCCTATGAAGGTTCTATGCCCCAATATAAAGTAATGCCAGGGCCAAGAAGCAAGAGTGGGTTGGTTGATGAACAGGGGGGAGGGTGGATGGGATAGGGGCTTTTTGGAAGGGAAACCAGGAATGGAGATAACATTTGAAATGTAAAAAAATGAAATATGTAATAATTTTTTTTTAAAAAAATAAATGCTCCTTAAAAGAAGACAGAAAAATATAACAACAATTAAAGAAATCAATTTGACAAAGAGTAAAGGAAAAGGATTTATGGGGAAGGTTGGAGGGAAGAAAATTAGCGGAAAAGAACAATATAATTATTTTTAGTTTCATAAAATTATTGTTTAAAAAAATCTAATTAGTTTAAAAGAAACATCATTCCTCCTAATTCAGAAGTGATTCCTAGAGAGGATGAAAGGCGCAAACACTTGCTCTCATTACACCTGTCATCCCTTAAAGAGAAATAGATGTGGATGTTTTACTTGGTTAGGAAGCAGTTACAAACTTCCACCCACACAATCACTGACTAAATTGCTACTGCACGATAATCTAACATTTCCATTCCCCACTAAAGTTGTTTCTGTGTGCATGTGTGTCACAGTATTTACTAAAACCCCAGGCTTTAAAAACAAAACCAAAACCAAAAGGGAAAAAAACAAACAAACCACTTTTTATGATCCCTGAATTTATCATTTGTGATTAAAAGGACACTGAAGGGACTAGAGAGGTGGATCCATGGTTGAGTCCTTGTTCTTACAGAGAGTCTGGGCTCCCAACACCAACATGGCAGCTCACAACCATCTGTAACTCCAGCTCCAATTTGTCTGATATCCTCTACTGAACTCCAGGGCCATCAAAGGTATACTAGGTGCACAAAAATACAACTAATACAAATATGGGTAGTCAAAATATCCACATACATATACATATACATATACATATACATATACATATACATATACATATACATATACATATACATATACATATACAATCAATCAATAAGATTCTAAAGAATACTTAAGTAAAATACTTAGGCTACCTAAAAGGACATTTAAAATAACTTTGAAGACAAGATTTTTAAATTGGCAGGCATTTTAATTAACAAATAATCAATTTCATATCAACAATCAATATGTTCAGTATATCATCAGTTTGAAGAAAATTGAAATTCTGTTTTCCCTCTGAGAAGCTCTAGACATCCCTAATAAGCAGCAGGCTGTGTTGTTTGACTCTGGATCTCACTGCACTTCAGCAAAAAAAACAATGATAAGACCATGAGTCCCCTGGTATGGCCACACATCATCCCACACACACAGGAAAAGGTTTCCCAGTGGCTCTGAGATGGCCCTGTCTTCTGTTGCTTCAAATTCTGAAATTTGATTTGTTCGGTGCTGCCCCCTGCTGGGAAACACGAGCATTTATTTAAATAAAGAAACACACACACACACACACACACACACACTTTCCATGTAAAATTACTGCCTGTAGAGATATAAGAGAAGCTAGTTCTCATGGTAATATTTTTATAAATTCACTATAATATAAAGAACACAAGTGACACATAATGATTGCCATACCCCTACATAGACACATACCTTTCAAAACCAGATCTCTTGTATACTATTTTTGTCCACCTGGGTACTACTGTCAAAATTGATGTTGTTTGAACATATGAAGCCTAAGAAGAAGAAAAACCAAAATGTGGATGATTCAGTGCTTTTTAGAAGGGGGAACAAAATACTCACAAGGAGGAAATATGGACACAATGTGTGGAGCAGAGACTGAAGGAAAGGCCATCCGGAGACTGCCACATGTGGGGATCCATCCCATATACAGTCACCAAACCCAGACGTTACTGTGGATTCCAGGAAGTGCTTGCTGATGGAAGCCTGATATGGCTGTCTCATGAAAGGCTCTGCCAGAGTCTGACAACTACAGAGGCAGAAGCTTGCAGCTAACCATTGGACTGAGCTCGGAGTTCCCAATGTAGGAGTTGGAGAAGGGACTGAAGGAGCTGAGGGGGTTTGCAGCCCCATGGAGGGACCAACAGCATCAACAGGCCAGACCCTCCAGAGCTTCCAGGGACTGGACCACCAACCAAAGAATACATATGGAGCAACTCATGGTGCTGGCCACATATGTGGCAGAGGATGGCCTTGTTAGACATCAGTGGGAGAGGAGGTCCTTGAGCCTGAGGGTGTTTGATGCCCTAGTGTTGGCTAGGAATGCACGGCAGGAGGACAAGAGTGGGTGGGTGGGGGAGCATCCTCATAGAGGCAGGGAATGGGGGGATGGGATAGGAGGTTTCTGAAAAGGAGACCTGGAAAGGGGAAAACATTTGAAATGTAAATAAAGAAAATATCAAAAAAAATTGATGCTGTTTAATTCTCTATCAGTGACGTTACACTCATTTTACATATGTCATATTCAGGCATAGCAATGTTATTTTGAGCACTTACCCTTTTCAGATGTCTTTTTCTTTCTCTACAGCATGATTGTAATTCAAAACCTTTGGATTGAAATATAATTTTGATACATGAACCACTCCAGGAAATTAGACTCCTGAATGAAAATGTTGGAAAAAGTAAAGATTTCTCAACATGTTTGGCCAAGTTCTCCTTTTCAAATCTACCCCCAACACACTCCCCAACCTCAGGGCTGCTTGTTTCCATGCTCTCATCAAGACTGCCATCGTATGATCTCATAAACCATTCCTCTGGGAGGTGGTCTCAGCAATGAGTACTTATCTTCAAGGTCTGGGAAGCAACCAATGTTAACAGAAATTGCCCATAATGTTTGGAGAGTCTTTTGGACTCCCTCAACCAATAACTAGGAAAGGGGTTTCTCATGCTTAGTATTGGGGGCTTTATAAGATAAACCCCAATTGTCTCTTAAATTTTAGGTGAACAAATGAAACATAATTGGAACCCTTGTGTTTTTGTTATGTACTACACAGCGGGGAAAGCTTAGCTAGTTTCTAATGGACTTGTCTGTTAGCGAACAGCCTCAAGTTATAGTCATCAGGGCAGGGAAGCTAAAGTTGCTAAGTATGGGGACCCTCTGCTAACAACCTCAGAATAAAGGAGCCTTAACAAGAAAGGTTTTGCCAGCCCTGTGAATCTAAAACATTGTGATCCTGAACATGGCTGTGCCAACGTTGACAACTCACATTCACTGAGAACTCCATCCACTCCTAACAGTGAAGTGGAAAGCACAGAAGGATGTCTGAGTGTCATTTGACGATGTGCTGACAACCCCGTGATGTACCAAAAATAACCCAGTTCACCCAACTGGGAGCCCCCTTCCCTTCTACTATAAAATGGGGTTATCTAAATTAAAGATTTATGTTTTATAAATTTCTGTGCATTCATATACTTCAGACACACCTGGGTAATAGTTCACACAGTCCAATATTAGTCATCAATAATTACTTATCACTATCTTCTTCATAGACATAGTTGGGAATATGCTCACCCACTCCAAAAAGTATATCATTTTAATGAACCCCAATTTAAAATGGAATACCTTTAACTAGATATCTGAAGACTTATTGAGTAAGTTGTACTAGACCCTGACTAGAACCTAACAGAGAAAAACACACATCATAAACACTCCACTAACAGAAAGTCCAATCTCATTTGCATGCACATAGACACACATCATAAACACTCCACTTAATGGAACTCCAATCTCATTTACATGCACATGGACAGCACAGACTTACTCAGGTTACACTGTGTATCATGAACTCTTACACTAGCGCTCTGACAGTTTATAAACAGGAAAACAGATTCTGCCACTCAGCTTTCTTAATACAAACACACAACTTTACTTGTCATTGTTTTTCAGTATTTCTGCTCTGTATTTCTGGAATAATACGTGCATAAATTTGCATATTTTGCTTTCTCTTTCACACAACCATTAACAGACACTGAAGTTTTATCTTAAATGCCCAAATCAGGGTACAGGAGATTTTCAAACTAACAGAGAAACACATTAGAAATATAAATTAATAGAAATTAAGACATCACATAAAAACAAGATCCCTGCATGTATTATCATGATTCAAATATAATCTACTGTAATAAGAATAATAAAAGCAGAAAGAAGCATGAACTGATGCTGAAAGAAGCATGAACGAGTGGATTGTCGGTTGGCGAACAGCCTCAAGTTACAGTTATCAAGGCAAGGAAGCTAAAGTTGCTAGTGTGGGGACCTTCTGCGATCTCAGAACAAAGGAGCTTTACCCCATGAGCCTTACCAAGAAAAGTTTTATGCTCTGAGTACCAGACCTTCTACCAATGGACTGACTACCTCTGTGCAAACTTGACATAAGCCACACTAATAGCCTGACCTTTGCATACAAACCTTCATAGGATGAAGAAGATCCTGACACAATTCACAACAAAGATTGCTGTGTGGAATATGTATCTGAATATGTGTGTGTGTGTGTGTGTGTGTGTGTGTGTGTGTGTGTGTTGACAGAATATATTATCATGCAGCTCATTTTTGTTCCTTCCTATTTTCTGTGTCATTAATTTTTCTACAATAACATTTTCTATGATGATGAAAAAGAACACATTATTCTATTAAGAGGAAATTAAATATACCTAAGCAGTCTACCATCATAGACATATTTATAATAATTCCAAATATGAAATATGTCATTATTGTTGGAAAATGTATGTATAAGGACACAAGACTAAGCAAATAAAGAGAGCAACCCAATTAGCATTTGAAAAGAACAGAAATATTATTAACAGCAAAAATTAATCTTCAGTAGTAACTGTAAAATTTTAGGAAGAAAATTATGCTGACATTTAATAATAGTAAATTACATACATAAGAATCATAAAGGAACCAGAGTTAAAGGTTCTAATTACAAAAATGTAATATACATATATGATGGTCAGTCTTGAAAATAAATTTGACTGAGTTAAGAAATGTCTAAGACATTAATGAATCACATTTCTATGTGGTTCTGTGATGCCATTTTAGAGTCATATGGATTATAAAGGTTCAGTCTCAATGGGAGGGTTAGTCCCTTGAGACTCAAAATATGATGCCATTATCAGAATATGGCACAAGGTAAGAGGTATTACTTAGCTGCAGGCAGTAAAGAGGGTCACCAAGTGTGTTTATCGGGGCTATTTGCTGTTCAAACTCTTCTTGTAATTCCTTTTTCCTTCTCTATACTGTGGTCACCATGACATGCACTGCTCTGGTATACCACGCCCTCTCCACTATGATGAATTATGCTTTCTCCATTATAATGGGCTGACACTTCAGAAATAGTAAGCTTAAACTAAATAATTCATGCCTATAAATTTTCATGTTGGATATTTTGGTCAAAGCAAAAAATTAATCAATATAGTATGCAAAGTAAGGGATTGGTTAATTAGCTTGATTTAGTCATTTGCAACTTAGCCATATAGCAGAACATCAAACTGTGTAGCAATATGTGTATAAGTTTTACCAGTTGTACCTTAACAAACTAGGGTGCTAGGAAATAGCAAAGGCTTCCTGGAAGACAAAGTGTTGAGAGGGAATTCTGACATGCAGTAAACAGTGTGAAAACACTCCTCAGGTCACTGTCACAGAGAATGGGCTAAATGCTAACATCCACTCTAAAGCACCCACTGCGAAGAGAGAGTTGGAGCATAGAGGTTTTCTAATAGTAGTAGCTAAGAATGAGAAAAGTGTACAGGAGACTAAGATTCTGGAATTTCATCACGGTCATCTGAGTGAAGAGAAGCCTCTCGTCAGCCAGCACAAAGCAGGACACCACCAGGATGAGCTTTCCCAGATCCCGGCAGTTAAAGCACTCTCTACCTCATGGGCAATTCACGAAGAAAGCATAGCATATTAGAAAAATAAATGAATTCAAATTGCATGAAAGGGCCAGAGACCCTTCCTGGTCAATGTTCATGTGTGTCAGTTGTGTAATGTGCCATTTCCCTCGACATTCATCTGCTAATGAGAGGTGGCCTATTATTAAGACTAGTCTTCAGGATTTTAGGGCTAGCATTGACCGTGAGCAGGCATAAGGACATCATGTCATATATGAAGGGTCCAGAAAAAGTTACCACATTGAATTTAAGTTTTCTGGGCTGTACGTACCAACCACAGGAGACTCTGTTCAAAGAGAGCTCACAGCTAGTCTGATAACGTGCATGCCTATGACTATTTTGCCCAGTAACCTAGCAACCACTATTAACTTTATAGAGATACTCCTGCAACTTAGCAACCACTGGAGGGTAAAAGCAACCCAAACACTTTCTCTTACAGTATTGGAAGCTTGAAAGTGCTGACATGTTCCCTACAATATCCTTAGAGGAGTCTTCTTTGTCCCTAACTCCCCTGTTGGAGTCTCTCTCGCCTCCACTGGCAACTCTCCCTCTAAGCATTGCATTGCGCCACTTGCAAACACGCTAAAGAGTTGCTCCCTGGCTCTCCTGAAATACAGCGTCCCGGGATACAGCGTCCTCAGACCGCCCACTGTCAACGCCCACTCGTCGCCTAGACCAACCACTGACGTCATCACCGCCCACTCACTGGACCCGCCTTCTGCACACAGCTCTGCTCAGGACCAAACCGCGTGCAATTGAGACATTGAGAGAGACAAAAAGAAACAATGGGACATGCAGGAGAGGGTTGGGTTCTCCCGTGTCCAATTAATAAATAATGTTTCTTCCTTGTAGCTCATCCCTTCAGTACGAACCCAGTCCAAGGTGTTTTCTGCCCACGCAGATACAGCGCCAGTGGTGTGACACAGAAATACACACTCCCCCAAACCCACAAGCCATTGCTCTGCTGGTGACCACATAACTCAAATCTTTGTCTTTGTCTTCATGTGGTCTCCTCTTAATTGCTTTTGTATTTTATTATAAAGTTACTAGCCATGTTAGAGTAAAACTCTTTTCTACTCCAGCCTGACCTCATCTTAACTGAACTGCATTGAGTATGTCCCTATTCCACAATGAAGTAGCATTCTGAGGTACTAAGACATCCAACCTATATTTTGGGGTGGAAGATAATTCATCTTGTAACAAAGACATTCACATGTGATAGAAAATGAAGAGAATTTGTCAACAACAAACCTAGACTAAAATAATAACAAAATAATTCCTCTTCCTAAACAAAATAAATAAAACAAGGAAATCTTAAAAGAAAAATATAAAAGGTAAAATCAAAGAAAATAGGCATGCATTTCACCCCATGCCTCATATTTTAAATCACATAGTTGTATAAAATTTTATAATCCTATGTAGTATTCTCAATATATAAAGAAAAATGGTCAAGGTTTATAAAAGGTAGGAAAGAGTGAAAGTAACAGGGCCTAAAGATTTCTATATTCTCCTTCAACTGGTAAAATGTTGGCATCAGTGTACTTCTAATCAATATATTTATCTTTCATTAAAATACTGTGAAGAAATTTTATCCCAAATTTTTCTAGATGAAAGGGAAACTGAAATATGTACAATTAGGAGAAAGGAAAGCTGGAGAAAATTCAGAGAGAGCAATGAAGCCAAAAAGAAGATGGCAGATTGAAGCCATAGCAAAACAATACATACAGTAAATATCAATGGACCAAAACCTCTAAGATGACAGTCCTGTAGAGTCAGTTAAAGAAACCAACATCAAGTGGTCCATGAAAAACATCCTCCAAGCTGAAGGGGGCTGAAACCCTGTAGGTGGAACAACAATATGAACTAACCAGTACCCCCTGAGTTTGTGTCTCTAGCTGCATATGTAGCAGAAGATGGCCTAATAGGCCATCACTGGGAATAGAGGCCCCTTGGTCTTGCAAACTTTATATGACCCAGCACAAAGGAAGGCCTGGGCCAAGTAGTGGGAGTGGGTGGGTAGGGGAGCAGGGGGGGGGGGGGGGGTATAGGGAACTTTCAGGATAGCATTTGTAATGTAAATAAAGAAAAAAAAAATCCTCCAAATGCAGTGATATAGTTAGGTTGAAAGCAAATGACAGAACTAGATAAACTACACAAAGAATTACATAAATTTAGTAGTGATTTAATAAAAGTAAAAATAATATATATGAACAAGAAATTGTTTTGTTTTTAATTAGAAAATTGAATGTCTGTTTAAAGATAAGTTATATATTCACCATCTATACAATCCCCAGGGACAGATAGGTGAAGGAATGGAATAAAGAACATATAACAATATAGCCTTCAGATTTAGCATTACAAAGATTACAAGACTACAAGGCTATATCCTTCACAAGAAAAACAACCGTCATTTCAGTAATAATGATGTTTTGAATGTGGATCCTATTAATAGTCCAATACTTTATTGTTGGATCAACAGATGAAAATGTAGAATAGAGGAAAGGGGGGAGGAAGAAAGGAAGGAAGGAAGGAAGGAAGGAAGGAAGGAAGGAAGGAAGGAAGGAAGGAAGGAAGGAAGGAAGGGAGGAAGAAAAGGAGAGAGGGAAGGAGGGAGGGACGGAGGGAGGAAGGGAGGGAGGGAGGGAGGGAAGGAGGGAGAGAGGGAAGGAAGGAAAAAAGAAGGAAGGAAAAGTTAGGGGGAGGATTCCTTGTTTTACAGTAAGGTCTGTAAAAATATCTGTTTGGACACCCCAGAGCTTCCAAGGACTAAACCACCAAGCAAAAAAGTATACTTGGATGGGTCCATGGCTCCAGATACATATGTAGCAGAGGATTGCCTTATCTGACATTACTGGAAGGGGAAGCCATTGGTCCTGTAGAGGCTTGTTACCCCAGCATAGGGAGATGCTAGAAGGGTGAGGTGGGAGTGGGTAGGTGGGTGGGGAAGCACCCTCTTAAAGGCAAAGGAGAGGGGGAATGGAATGGGGGGTTGTGGAAGGGAGAACAGGAAGGGGGAGAACATTTGAAATGCAAATAAATAAAATAACCAATTAATTAAAAAAATCTGTTTCATCAGAATTCTATACAAAGAGAAATACTAAGTCAACAATTTCTGTGCCTTTTCACTGAATATGTAACACTGTCTTAGAAGTTTCATTGCTATGAGGGAAAGTATTGACTTCCCCTTACAGATTCTAGTAGGTCATTCAGGGAGTAGTCAGGTCAGGAACTCAGGGCGGGGGCCATGGAAGAATGTAGCTTCTTGATTTTCTTGTTCAGCATCCTGCCTGCCTTCTCCTACCACCCAGGATCATCTGAACAGAGACAGCAGTACACACTGTGAACTGGGTCCTTTCACATCAATCATCAGTTAACAAAATGCCCTATAGACTTGCCTACAAGCCAAGTCAATGAGGCTTTGTTTTTTTGTTTGTTTGTTGTTGTTGTTGTTGTTGTTGTTTTTGGTTAAGATGCCTTCTTTCTAGGTAACCCTGGCTTGTGTTAAGTTGACATAAAAGCTAGCCAGCACAAACACATCTTTAAAGCCTTACAAATGAAACAACAACAAAAACTTTAGTGCCCAAGAAAGTGTTATAAAACCCAGAATTATTGCCAATGTTTTTTCCTTTTCCACGGTGTCAGCCATGCTGACAAAAGAACAGTTGCATAAGAATTTACTCTTCAGATGCATTATGGTAACAATGTTTGAATCTTCAAAAACTTAAATGCTGATATAAGAAATTCCTCAAAAGTACAAACATAAAGCCAAACACTTTTTTTCCTCCAAAAACTATTTTCATTTGGAACATATAAAGAAAATTCAACTGTACCAAGTAGATGTGATGACTATACCCATCAAGAAGTGTCGCGTCTGGCTCCTGTGAAATGTTTTCATTTATCTTCATAGGATCATGTCCTACATTGATTCTGTGTCTTCTTTATGAGAATTAACCTGATTACACAGTCTTTGATTAATGTTAGGTTGACACTAATTTAATTATCCAAACGTAATAGCCAGCTGTCATTGCTTATATCCAAACGTCTATTAAGCTAAATTAGATGACATCAAGCAAAAAAAGTGAAATTTTCCTTCAATGGTAAAGACATACACTGAATACCTTCTCTCACACAAAACCCTTCCATCGAATTGGGGCTTAAAGTTTATGGATGGTGGTGAAGGTGGATTGGTCAACCGGCTCTCGATGGTTAGTTCTCAATTATTAGTGTAAACCAGGCTCATCTAGAGAGTCTCAAAAGTGAAAGCCACAGGTGATCAAACTTCATCACCATAGCAACTCTTCCTTCGTTACAGCTTTACTGAGATACCTAACTCTGCACATTCATCCATGTAAAACGTTCGGATCAATTTTATTCTATTACCTTTATAAAAATGCCACAATTTAGGGCCCTCTTCTCTGCCTCCTCCCATCCCTACAGACCCACTGATCTACTGTTGCTGTCCGTCTTCCTGTTCTGGACTTGGGACGCAAATGGAATTACGCAAGGAGTCCCCGTGTTGTGTTTGGCTCCTTTCACTTAGAACAAACTCCATCGTGTTCTATCACAGCACAGCCTGGTTCACTTATATTTCCAAATGATATTGCATTACGGCCACATACTACATCTTGTTTAGCTTTTTTGGTAAGTTTGTGGCTAACGGGCTATTTCTACTTTTGCCTCTGATGACTGAGGCGATCGATCTTTCATGTTCAAGTGTTTATACAGATAGGGATTTTATTTCTCTCAATGCGATATACCCATTGTTAGCCTCTCTGAATAACATGGTAACACTGTGTTTAACCATAGAGCTTAGAAAGCCAGATCTTTGAAGTAAAATTTAAAAGGCAATGTTTTTCACACATACAGGATTATTTTCGTATCGTACTATGTTGCTTGCTACAGAAGATGTTATCTTCTCCACTGCTCCCAAACCATCTCTAGAGCTCAAATCTTCCCAAATAACTAACACCAGCTTTGGCTGAGAAGCTGACTGGGACCACCAGACATGTCCTGGACTACCTTCTCCATGACAATTTGCCAAACAGAATTCAGCCAAAGCAGGTCTTCCCCTAAGGTGCTTTATCCTTTGCATTCGCTAGCTGCTTCCTCATGCATGTCCACATGGGAAGCTTACTGCACTGCCCATTCTTATCAAGGCTGCAGATTTTTCCTTGTCATCTATCTGTAAGAACAGGCCTATGGTGGTGTTACTATCTCCATATTACAGGTTAGAAACTCAAGTTCTAAATGCTTAATTTGCACATGGTCTTAAAGCACAGCAAGTCAAGGGTTGTTTCAAATCTTATTGATTCCCAGCTTATAGTCTTTTCTTCACATTTTCTTGCCTGTTCGTGATAAGACTCCACATGACACGTAGCTGAAACCATATAGGGAAGGTCATAGTCTTTAAAATCTAAAATCAAAGCTGTGCTTTTCTCTACCACTAATCATTCTCATTTATGTGTTATAATTCAGGCATCAATACTCTTTGTGTCACGGGGCTTAGTGCAGAGCATATAATTATATTTTTGTCCTCTGAAGCTGACACACTGACGGAGGAACCAGATGCTAATCCCAGAAATAAAGCCAGATGCTAAACCCCAAAATAAAAGCAGAAGCAAATACTGATAAAACTGTGACATGCAAAGTGTCCATTGTAGTAATTTTATTCAGTCTTTAGGTGTGCAATATTATTTCTGTTTGGAACTGTCCCTCCCGTAAACCATGAGGTTTGACAAAGGATCTGCCAGTCACAAGAGACCACATCTCGCAAAAAGTGGTGATCCTATCAGAGCGGTTGTCCACAGTGAGCCACCAACCTATCTGGCCATAGTCAACAAACACTGGAAAGTAGGACAGTGTATTTTCTGCAACCAAGGGAAGATTGATTTGTGTAGTAGAACAGTCAAGCTGGAGATCTCTGCTGAGAATAGCAAGGTATAAATTCTTTCACAGTATGTCCTCCATTGTGAGTCAAAACAGTGCTAAACAAAATCACTCAGGTATGCTAATGGAAGCCATCTCCTCCAATATGGCCTTTCCTGATTCCAGCTCCATCAAAGAAGAGAAGAGAAGAGAAGAGAAGAGAAGAGGGGAGGGGAGGGGAGGGGAGGGGAGGGGAGGAGAGGAGAGGAGAGGTTAGCCACACATACAGCCAAATGTGCATCTCAGAGCATCCAGAGTTCAGACTTTGGTCAGTGGGAGTCTATGTCTTTGTTGTAAGCAAACTAAAGCTAAGCAAAATAAACCTATATTAATTCTCCTCTGTAGATGCCACAACATGATTCTGTGTATGCCATTTTCTTTTCAGTGTCCGAAACTGAGGTGCCCTATGCCTTGAAATACTTGCACCGACAGTTTTCATCCACTTACCTAAAGGAGAAATCTGTCTGCAAAGAGAATTGGTAATAGCTGCTTATAAGAGACAAGGATGTATTCATTACTGTTTAACCAATATATAGTTGGGATTACATAACTTGTAATTAATAGTGTTCAAACTAAAGGGCTGGAGAGATGGCTCAGTGGTTAAGAATACTGACTGCTCTTCCAAAGGTCCTGAGTTCAAATCCCAGCAACCATGTGGTGGCTCACAGCCATTTGTAATGAGATCTAACACCCTCTTCTGGTGTGTCTGAAGACAGCTACAGTGTACTTAGATATAATAAATAAATAAATAAATAAATAAATAAATAAATAAAGTGTTCAAACTAAGTTCAGGCCAAAACATGCCATCAAGTGAGGTAGCAGAGACAATATAATATTGTCTGGAGGCTTTACCAGTTTCTATCTTATACTTCATAACCTGTTTTACTTATCTGAGCATATGGATTATAACGTCCAGCTCAGAGGTCCGTATAAAGAGAAAAGGAATGCGTGACCTGAGTGATTAAAGTCACCTCCTGCTCCTCAACAGATGCCCCTTCCTTTTGCTGTTTGGTTTCCTGGCTTCCTTGAGGATAAAGGACATGTCATATTCTGTCTTCACCAACTCTCAACAAGGACTGAAAGGTTCAATGACTTCCCAGTCACTGAGTCAGTGATAGATGGATTAAGTCAGATGGAGAAGAGGTCCAAAGAATAAATGTTCTAATCACAAGACTCGGGCAAGGGAACTGGGGTCTTGCTGTGAGTTCTGAGCTCAGAGGCAGAATTAATATAGGCCTGTTCCGTATGCACTGGATGATCCGCCCCATATTTCAGCTACACATAAACTCAGTTCCATATACAGGACTTTCAACAGACACTGGATGACTTCCTTCTTCTCCATGCTTCTTCGTTTATCTAAAAACAACATCCTGTCTGAATCAGAAGACAGCATGGATTTCAGAGATCTAGTAGTAACATCAATTCATCACTGTCTCTTTCTTATTTTCGTTTTTAACTTTACAAATTAACTGTCAACAGAGCTAACCTTTTCAGCTTAGAAGGCGTACCAGTTTTTTTTTTTTTTTTTTATCAGATTCAGTCCTAAGAGCCCCAGGAGGATTCAATTTCAGCAAAAGTGACAGGGAGCCACTTTCAGATGCTTAGCATTAGAAAGAGAAATAAAGGGGATTAAATTGTGATAACTTCTTCTGTGTAAGCAGGTTGTATCATTGGGTGTTTTAAAAGCTTGCCAACGTAAACACCTACATCCATTTCAAAGCATCTCATCTATTCACAAAATTGCTCTGAATAAATTTCAGATAAGCCAAATTAGCCATATGTCCTTCACCTGGATCAAAGTATAAAGTGTAGAAGGGACTCCATCCTATGTAAGTGTGTGTGTGTGTGTGCATGTGTGTGTGCATACATGTGTGTATGTATATGTGTACTAAAGAGGGTTTATATTTTGATTCCCTTAGTAATAGATTATAGGAAAACTAGCCTGTTTAGTCTTTAACAACTGTTTTTTATGTATATTAAATTGGTTATCACATTGCACAGGGTTTGATAACTTGATTCAGTAATAATTCAGTAGTAAATGACTATATTTTATTTTTGTTTTTTTTTTTCTGATTTTTTTATTGGATATTTTCTTTACTTGCATTTCAAATGTTTTCCCCTTTCCAGGCCTCCCCTTTGGAAACTCTCTATCCCATCCCCCCTCCCTTTGCCTCTATGAGGGTGCTTCCCCCATCCACCCACCCCCTCCCATTTTCCTGCTCTGGCATTCCCCTACACTGGGACATAAAACTCCTGCAGGCACAAGGGCTTCTCCTCCCACAGATGTCCAACAAGACCATCCTCTGCCATATATGCGGTCATGGGTCCCTCCATGTGTATTTTTTGGTTGATGGTCCAGTCCCCAGGAGCTCCAGGGGGGGGGGGAGGCGGGGGGATCTGACCTGATGGCACTGCTGCTCCCTCCATGGGGCTGCAAACCCCCTCAACTTCTTCAGTCCCTTACAAACATTGAAAAGTCTATACAAATGGCTCTGCAACTAAGCATGCTTACTGCTTTTGCAAAGAACTTGGGTTCAGTTTCCAAGTACCTCTTCAGTGACTCGAAGACCGGGACTGCTCCTCCAGTTCAAATTCTCTGACACCTTCTGAAGCCTCTGTGGGCTCCCACATGCATGTGTTACACATAACCCAAGCAGGCTCACATGTCAATACCTAAAATAATAAATCTAAAAGACAATATGCAAGCATTGTGTTTTCTATAGGGAAGTTAAAGGCTATGAACAAATACAGCCATTCATACAGACTTACAAATGCAAACATCAAAACCTGGCTTCGTTACCTGAGTTATTTGGTTGCTGATCTTGAATGTAACTGGCAGCCTAGAACTCAGGCTTGTGACTTAGCCATCAACGATGCTGAGCCCACCTGGCTTAGACACTCTGGTATACTACTTTCACATCAACGAGTGCTCTGTATTTTGGATTCCTCACCTGTAAAATCTATCCAGGTTTTATAGACATATTAGTTTCTCTCTGTGTAAGTATTAGACATGCAAGATTTACTATATCATTGTTCTCAGTAACCTTTGTCTATATCTGCTGCTACAGGCCTCATCACACCACGGTACTTCATGAGCAAGGTCATTTGTTTTTCATGTACCTTGTAGATACAGAAGAATTTATAAAACAAAATTCTAGGAGTGGCAGCACATGCGTACAATCTCAACACTCTAAGGACAAAGGCAAGAAAATCATAAGTGCGAGGCCAGACTGAATGCCATAGCAAATTCTGGGTCAGCCTCTGCTACAATGCAAGGCCCTGTCTCTAAAACACAAAAACAAAAGAAAACTAAATAGATAGAGCTTGACTTCAATGTTATTACTATGTTTATTTGGGTGAGTTACCAAGACCCATTGAGCCCCTTGCCTCAAATATGAAACAGAAATCAGAATCACTATAAGGCATGGATGCTTTTTCCATCAGATAAGATAATCCCTCTCTGTGCTGTGAGCTTGGCAGACATACGCACATTTGAATGGATAACCACCAGATGCACATGTAAGCAATGTTTCTGCTGCAGGAACTCTGTTCTGGTATGATAGGCATTCTAGTTCATGTAGCATCATTCTTAATATTTCAAGAAAGGTGTGTGTACATTCTCTGATGCTCTCCCAACCCATGCTGCACTGTCTCCTCTCCTCAGTGTCACTGTCCTGTGGAAGAGAGAGCTCAGAGCTGCTTCTGGGGCAGAGCATGGGATGAGTGAGCAATTATTTGCTGGGCATCAAGTGTGAGTTAAAGCACTCATGGCTATACACTTCTGAAAAAGGAAGGGAGCCTATACTGAATGAATAGCATTACTAGTGCTTTTTGGTCATCATCACAATACTGGTGATGACGCAGTGATGTAGAGACATTCCTCAAATGACTGCTAGGGCCATATTCTGTTCTAAGAGCATAGTGACTTTTACATCTAGATTTTTTGTTTTATCATGTTCTTGGACTGATACATGAAAGGCTTCAGCTTCTAGTATCTGACAAATGATAACACAGGAATGTGAACTTTGAGTCTAAGACACAACTGTAAGACTGACCTCTAGCACCCACTCTACACTGTCGCTAAGGCTTGGATGAGAAACCATATCTCTGCCACGAAACTGGTAGACCACAACCAATTAGATGCCAAGATGCTAGGCTTTGGTAAGGCTTGAGTGGTAATGCATTAGTGGTGAGTGGAAGCCACTTGGATATTGTATCCTCACAGGGTCTGATGTTGAGATTCACTCACTTCTAAAGCAATGAGAGTGACCATAGGCAGGACTTCCAGGGTTTACAATCAGCATCTCCCACAGAGCCTGTAACGAAGCACGGGCAAACCTAACAAGCCTCGGGAACTCCAAAGGATATGTCTTTTCAAGTGACAAAGACAGAATGAGTAGTGATAAGATGTCTCCAAGGAGCAACATTGCAGCTGTTAATAAACTGTAGGAAGCCACTCACGATGCTGCCATTCACAGTCCATGGGCAAGACTACAAACTTCTACCATCTCAATAACACATTGATATTTATATTAATCTCATAGCAGATAAGCTGTCCAGAAGACTGGAAGGACTCCCTCTCTCATTGGGCAGCTCTTTAAGATCAGTTGCCTCTGTTTCAGGAGGGCCAGTAGATGACCAAGAAAAAAACAAAAAAAACAAAAATCAAAAACAAAACCCCAAAAAAACTCACAGATGTGATGGTGGGCCCCTTTACAGATTTCTCAGAGAAAAATTAAATGGGATTGTCAGAAATTATTTTTAAATCTATCAATTTTACCCCAACTAAGAGATATTTTTCCAACTGCTAGTGACCCAAAGAGGACATTCCCAATGTAGGAGATAATCTGTGTGTAGGGATGGAAGCTTTAAGTACCACCATTTGGAAGTTAAGGCAACAGACCCTGAGGCTTGGTGATCAGCCAGCCTAGCCTACCCAGTGAGTTATAGGCCAGTGAGAAACCCTGTCTGGAAAAATATGTTGCACTATGCCTGAAGAGAGGCACGCATGATTATTCTCTGGCTTCTAAACAAGTGTGAGCACAGGCGCAAGTGCCAAGCACACACAGGTCACCACTAATTAGGCCCTTTCCAGGATGACCTGTGTGAGCCCCTTGCATATTCTTAACAACCAACTAAAGTGGATCTGCCCAAATCCATTACTGTACAAACAGTCTACTCGAGGTTGGGACATGGAGTGTTTTCTTTCTTCTAGCCACTTGCTACTAAATATTACAACACAGACTCACAAGGCTACAGTTCAGAGGTTTCCTTGTACTCTGAGAGAAGAGTCATTTAGTGTGCCTGCCCAGAGTAAAAATTGATAGGTTATTTCTCTGCCACCAGTGAAATGACCCAATTCAAGCCAGATTATATTATATTAAAGACAGGTTTATTGGGAAGCTGTTCTTGAGCGAGGTCACTGACCCCAAGGATTGAAACCAGGGGACTCGCCATAGGGAGGTGGAGCAGGGGGGCACACCGGAGGAAGAAGAGGAGGAGGAGGAAGAAGGAGGAGGAAGAAGGAGGAGGAAGAAGGAGAAGGAGCAGGGGGAGGAGAAGGAGGAGGAGGAGAGACCAAGCAAAACTTCTGTGTTATATAGGGAGGATCTGCTGGAAAAGGGCAGCCCAGATCATGGGCTGGAAAGTTCAAATTTGGAAGTAGGGTATGCCAGGTAGGGACTGAGGGATGCTGGGAGAACCTGGACGCCACGCCTGCTTTGATATAAAATATATATCCAAGGGACCGAAAACAGACATGACTGGCTGTGCCAGGTTCAATGGAGGAGGGTTTCAGCAACTAAACAAATCATAAACTCCAGTACATCCAAACAGAAACCTCAACAAACCCATCTTGAATTGTACAAACTGGCTTAAAATTAGGACAATTATATGGACAATGAATTTATCTTGGACAACCACTTGCTACAGGAAATTGCAGAAGAACCATGCCTATCAACTATGCAAACTTTTGAGTTTTGCACTTGTCTTCTGAAAACTGAACACTAGATGGCAGAAGGAACACACAGTTTTTTGAAGCTGGTTGGCAAACTTGTCTCCAAGTCAACAAATCTAAATCCTAAGTTTCCTTATGATTCAACAAATCAAGTGAGTCACACATGGCTGTACGTTTAAGATTACATCGGTGTTAAGGGTATAATTACCTTTCACTTTTAGTTCATAACCTTTTAATTTTTTTGACGTTGGAAAAAAGTTCTACATAAATTTTCCTAAAAACAGCATCAGGTAGGTTTCCTTTCTCTTTATGTAGAGTGTTTTATTCTAAAACTAAGGCATTATAACTGCTTAATCCAGAGATTCTCAACATTCAGGTTGTGACTCCTTTGAACGAGGAGCCAAATGACCCCTTTATCAGGATACACCTAAGATCATCAGAAATCAGATGTTTACATTACAATTCATAACCAGCAAAATTACAGTTATGAAGCAGCAACAATAACTTTATGTTTGGGGGGGGCTACCACACCATGAAGATATGTATTAAAGGGTCATAGCATTAGGGAGGCTGGGAACCATTGGCTTAAACAAAACCAAGGGTGAGGAGGAAGAGTCTATGGAAACTTCCTGCTATTCCTCCTAATTAAATATGACTTCTAAGGCAATTGCTGCTGGCTCAACAACTACTTGTGAAAATGAACCCTGGGTTCTGTTTATATTGGATTTAAAGAAATTGATTTGAAGGCGAGCCCTGAAATGAAATTTGGTTGGTTTCTTCACAGTGATGTTCTCAATAGTCACCTGACACTGGGGACATTGTGGAAATGTTACCGTGGTTTTGAAGCTGCCACAAAAGCCACCTCAGTGTGTCATTTCCCAGAAAGGCTTCAGGCAAAGGCATTATGTGCAAGCGCAAATGAAAGGAGACCTGGAAGATGCCTGGGACAGCCATAAGAAGAGAGTATGAGAGGCCAGGACAAAAAAAAAAAAAATGAAAATGAAAATAGTCAGTAGGGCATTCAGGCATCCTGCTCCCTCAGGGGAAATGACACCTGGGTATGGCATGGATTACCCAGCCAAGTCTGAGAAAGCTTTAGAACTGGGTGTCAAGTGCATCCCCAAGAAGCTCCGAGAAAGCTTTAAGCATCTACAAGGCACTTAAAGATTAGAAGCACATTTAACCAATGCCAGAAATACCTGTAAGTACTCACTAGAAGATAATCTACTCTCCCATAATTTATCCAGTTTTATGGCATCCTATGGAGCATACTCCAATGTTATATACATTAGAAAATAAAGAAATTTGACATAATTTAGCAGTGGAATTTATTTTACTAAATACTCACATAGTAATCATTTATTGCCCTTTGCTTAACATGAAATTAAAATAAAAATACCCATGAGAAGAGTTTTTATTTTTTCTGGAATACATTTGCTTCTCATTTTATTTTGTTTAAATTAAAACATAATTATAGTGTTTCCCTTTTCCTCCCTTCAATCCCGCTCATGCCCCTTAGCCCTACACCACCTCAAATTTATAACGTCTTTTTCTTGGTTGTTGTTTGCTTATATGCATAAATACACGCACAATGCCTGCGGAGTCTGTTTAGTTTTGTTTGTTAATAGTTTCATTTGTGTGTACAAAACATACTAAGAAAAGAGTACCTTCAGTGGCCACAAGAGGGCATAATCCTCAAACTTAAAAATTGTACAAGTTCCTCGACAAAGCACTTTCGTCAATACTTCAGCACAGCCTGTTTCATTCTGGAAGATAATCGTCAAAAGAATTCTAATTGCGTATTGAAAAAAAATGGGAAAAGTATGTCTCAGAATACCATTGAAACAGAAATGCTAGTCACCCGTTTGTCACAGTAGAAACCTAGATGTCATTCTGAGAGAACACCGTCTTGGTAATTTACAACTTAAATGCCTACCTTTAGCATTCACTCAGCTGGAACGTGCTGGTCCTTTATTTGCATGTGTGTGCCTCAAGTATTTTGGTATCTTACTTTCAGTTGTTGTAGGAGAACTCCCTAGACAATGGGGTCTTAATAAGGCTGGCCTTTGAAGTCAGGGAATTGAATGTTAAACTCTAGTGAGAGCCCTCTTATGGACTGTAGACTTGATTCCTGCTGTGCCTACAAGCAGCAGATAGAACGGGGGCTCTTTGGGGTCTCCTTTATAAGGAAACAATTATAATGATGATTTTTCTCTATCTTCAACTTAAGCTCCCCTCCCCAAATGACCCCAATATCCCTGTAACCTCACATTGGGAATTAGAACTTCATTATAAGCACCTGGGAGAGACAAGCATTTGAGGCATGGTATGAGGTTTACTGGTGAATTGAACAGATGGATGTGGTTGAAGAAGAGCAAAGATAGCCAATAAAAAAAAGAAAGAAAGAAAGAAAGAAAAACAAACAAACAACCAAGAACAAAACAAAAACGGGAAGATGTACAAATTTCCTTTAACAGCTGGGCTTATTTCAGAAAGCAAGACCAGAATAAGGTTTGTTGTTGTTTGATTGGTTGTTTTGATTTGGCAAAAGGATGAACATCTTGTTGCCACAGCCTCTAGAGAATGAGATACTCAATCCCTGCTCAGCCTGGTTGAAGGAAGCTGCAGTTTACTACTATGTAGGCTGGGTTGCAGGTCATAACTTGCCTTTACCGCCCTAAGCAATATAAAGTCCATAGTGATAACAAATACCCCAGGCACCCATTATCCTGCAACCCTTCCTGCTTTCCAAAGGTGCTTACTGTTTTCTGACACTGGGAATTTCTTTTTACAGTTCCCTTATGTTGTTTTGCTCATTAGCCAGGAGACCTACAAGCACATGAACTTTCTCTCTCTTCTTCCCTGCTTAACTTCCAGTGTCTGGCATTTTACACTGAAAGAGTTTCATAAATATCGAACCTAGAGAGCTGTTAAAAGACAGCCTTCTGAATGCTGAAACGTGAGAGAGATTTCGAGAGTCCTTTGGCATGGGCTTAACAGACGAGGGAAGGAAGGCCACTGTCTTCTGGGTTGAAGCAGAAATCTTTCCTACTGATCAACAAATGCCCGTGAGACTGGACAGAGGGATTCTGCAATCCCCATGCTTGCTGCACCTTTAAAAATAGCTCAGCACAAAATGGGTTTCTGGGAGAAAGTATCTACACCAAATATAAATGGAAATTTATAAATTCAGCATAGGAAGTATCTATTCTTCTTCAAGGAATATTCTGGCATGAATCCATTTGATATTCTTTATATAAAGAGAAGCTTTTTAATAGCAGAGAAAAAATGAGATACACATCTTATAGCATAAGAACTAACGATTGGAAAGAATAAAATAAATGTTGCCTGAATTGATCCTCAGTGTAAAAATATTTTATTCCATTTAGCCAATTAAAATCTCTCTATACAGATTGTTCTCCAGGTCTGAGCCCAACCTTACATGGGACAGAAATGTGAGAATGTCACATAAATTGTAACATATTAGAGTTTGCTTAAATATATTATACACACATATGCTTCATATACTCATGAACACCACACCTGGCCCTGAAGATGGGCTGGACGGGGCAAACTCCAGCTATCTTCTGTCATGCACTTCTCTGTCAGCCATTTTTCCACAGCACTGGGAGACAGTGAACATAACTGGATTTTTACATAGGTTCTGATGGTTTGAATTCAGTTCTTCATGCCTATGTACCAAGTGCTATTACATGCTGAGACATTCTGCTAGCCCTAGAATGAGTTTCTTACAAGGATCTGAGTGGAACCAGACAGATAGTGCTAGAAGCATGGTAGCTTGGTGAAATTTTTCAAGTCATGTTAATATAAAAGCATTAGTATTTGATGGAAACCACAGTTTGAATTTTCCATTTGTGACTTTTCTTGACTTAGTCATATGTGGCATACCTCCGTGGTGGTGTCAGGCAACAGCAGTAGCAACTCACAATTCCCAGGCAGTACATGGTCCTGATGAGAGGCAACTCACACCATGTGATACATTGTATTACTAACCTATGATATCCAGTACACTAAAGATAGTAACTGAATTTTCAGTTGAGTATTTTCATCCTAGAATAGACTTATCTGGTGGTAATCTCATTGCAAACTGTAAATGTTGGAAATTCAGGGAGTACCTTTATAGGAGTCCTACAGTCTTAGCCTATGAGGAAGGACCACAGACCATGACATTATGGCAAAACATAAAGTCACTGAGAACAAAGTTTCTGTTGTTTCTGAAGAAATAATAGTCAATAAGGAAGGTTTTGGGAGAGCAGCTGTTAATTTTTTTTATGATGAGCTCTCTGGAAAGGTTTCATCATCATTCCTCATATCATTGTGTATGATACCAAAGGGACCAAGGAGTAATAAACAACTGTACATGTGGAGCCTATTATAGAAGGGGCATTTACAGATTCCCCCACCCTAGTGTTTCAAATATATCATGTAGCTGCAATTCTCCTTTCCATTTCCCGCCCTCTTTAAGATGGCGCAAGTAGTGGTTTGAATGTGATGTCCCCATAATCTCAGGCATTTCAGTACTTGCCAGTTGGAGGCACAATTTGGGCATGGTCTTACTGGAGGAAGTATGTCACTGGGGTAGGATTCGAAGTTGCAAAGCCTCAAGCGATTATGAATAGAGTAAAGTCTCTCTCTTCCTCCTTGTGATTCAAGATGTGAGCTCTTTGCCTTTGCACCAGCAGCTATGCCTTCATGCCACCTGCGGAGACCCTTCCCTACCATGGTGGGCTCTGGAATCACCCAACTAGCACAGTGGACTTTGATGTGTACAATGTATGTGCATACACCACACACCTGTGTTAACTACCAACACTTCAATATTAAGCACAAACTTGTATATAGACCCCTGAATGAGAACTATCGGCACTTACAAGATTTGCAAGTAGCTACTAATTATACTGAAGACTGGAACTAAAACTCAGAGTTATTCTTTGAAAGTATCATTCAAATAAGATCTAGAAAACAGTCTTGGGAACTTTGGAAGCCTCCTCTCAACGGTTACTGAAATATTTTAGGTTGTAGGAGATTACATCTCCTGCTTTTAATTTCCCCGGAAACTGTTTAAATGGACTGATTACCAAACACTCAGAATTCATAGAGGAAAAAAAACCCAGAAAGCTATTGTTCTTTATATGATTCTATTCCTTTTTCTCCATGTACCAAAGCTCATATACATCAGCTGACACTACTACTACTGTGAACATGTTCCCATTAAAAAGAACAAACAGAAAGCAAACTCATAAACGTGTTTGGTAAAAAGTCAGCAACAGCAGAATTTTCACTATAAATGTAGAGTTCTGGCTGAAACCAAGATGGTTATATGGAACACAAATAACCTCTGTGGTTGAAGAAAGGAGAAGAACTTATTTTTAAATAAAGCTAAAGACTACTAACAATATTGCATCTAGTAATTTGGTCTGTCAATACTTTTTCCCCCACACCTGATAAAATCCCCTTCCAATCATATTTGATTGTATTATCAAGGATTTTTTAATTAGTTGAGTGTACACTGACATTTTGGTAGAAGAGAAATTGATTTTATATAACAGCCCTGCCTGAAAAAAAGTATCGCTCTAATTTCATCCATTGTATTTTTGGCATGAATAAGGCAAGAATAGCGTATTTGATGCTTTAAAGATAATGTTCAGAATACTAATGAGTGATATTTACAGTATTCTTTCTAAGCACTGTGCTAGGTGCTTTTTGACAAACGACATTCCTCAGTATGTACAATCTAATGATAAAATCACTGATACTGTTCCTCTTTTACAGGTGGACTAAGTGGTGTTCAGAGAGCTGAAAATAATTCCCCAGAGTCTGGGTTCTAGTCCATGTCAGAGCAAAGATGGAATCGAAGGATAACGCCAAGCACTTTGTTCTTATATATGAAGGTATAGCAAAGAACTTCTCCAAGTATTTACTATAGATTGCACTTCTGGGTTTTTGTTTTTATATAAACTTTGACATTGCTTCTAGTTTAGTGAATTGGAGAATTAAAAGGAGCCTGATACCAAGTGCTGGTGGAAAGAGGAGGCTGTGTTGCCAACTCGCTTCTAGTGAGCTGGTGAACTTCTGACTCTAACATCTAGTTTTAAAAGAATAGAAAGTGTTTGGCATTTGTGTAACATGCAAGGGGAATTGAAGACTAGATACTGTATGACGAGCAGTTCAAAGACCTCAGCTTCCAGCCTTTGGAAGAGACCTGAAGAACAACTTCCGAATTTGGGAGTTCTGGTGATTTATTCTTTGATGGTATTTTCAGACATTAAGGAAAAAGTAAATCCTACTGGCCCACACACAGACATACAAAATTGCTCTACCAGAAGTCAGCACAACATACCCCATGGAGGAAACCTGCCTTTTGTAACTCCATTTACCTGAAGTCTAGCTTTGTCTCTTCATTTGCACGCTGCCTATGGTTGAGCCTGTCCTTCAGTTTTCTATACTACTTAATCACACTCTTGGTGGTTGGTCTTGTGCTCTGTGTATTCAGAAGCTGATGTATGCAGCCTGAGATCTAGGTACCGTCTGGACAAGTGCATTATCATGAATATCGAAGAATCTCCTATATCAATGTGTTGTAAAGAATATTCCCCAATGATCGCTGATTGGTTAATAAAAACTGAATAGCCAATGACTATGCAGAGGAGACAGAAAAGTCTGGACTTCTGATCCCAGCTTGGGGTCCCAGGAAAAAAAAACTAGATAGAAGGAGTTCACCATGAGGCAGGTGAGGGTCCAGGCAGAAGGGCAATGAGGTGAAGAAAGAAGGTCTCCATGAGGTCCGGCATGAGGAAGAATCACTAAAAAAGTTTGTTCTTCATGAGAACAGGCAGCTACAGCAGAGAGCCAAGGAGAGACTAAAGGCAAATAACTCTGAGCATATGACTGGGAAGTAACTAGATAGCATAGATGGTTAGAAGTAACTGCTCTGTTGTTACGCTTATTAAATCTTGTTGAATAAATCTATATGTCTCCATCTCGAATACTTGGGAGCTGCTAGGTTAGAAAAACATTGCCACTTGTAAATTTCATCATATATCACAAAGTTTTAAAACATCCCTTATATAGCTCCCAACAAGAAAAAAACTGCTCCTTTCTGGTCTGAATTATATATCATACCTAAAAGTTGTCTTAGATGTGGTTTCTGTTGCTGTGGTAAACCTCCATGACCAAAAGCAACGTGTGGAGGAAAGGGTCTGTTTTACTTTACATCTTAGTTCATCACGGAGAGAAGTCAGGACAGAAACTCAAACCAGAACAAAGCAGAGGTAAGAAAGCTGTTTATTGGCTTGCCCTCCATAGCTTGTTCAACCTGATTTCCTACATAACTCAGGGTCAGCTAAAGGGGTAGTACCACTCACAATGGGCAGGGCTCTCCTGTATCAATCATCAATAAGACAAGGCTAGAGAGTCTTGCCTACAGGCTAATCTTATGATGCCATTTTCTCAATTCTTGTTTTCTCCTAGGAGACTCTAAGCTGTATCTAATGACAATAAACTAGCCAGGACAAAGATCTGCCAAAGTGATCAAATAGATTTCTAAGCTATCTGACAAGAGAAGAAAGATTCTACAAAACATAATCATGTTCTTTCTCTCTTCTTTCAGTCCTTCTCTTTTCTGCACGCTGTACTTGTCTATCAGCATTTTTGTTTAAAAAAAAAAAAAAGCAAATGTGTACGTGCGTGTTTGTGCGTGCACGTGCGTGCATATACCAGGGATATATTGGACCTCTCAATTCAAAACTACATATGACAGAATGTATGACATTAGACAACCTTAAAAGATAAGCATTTTAGTAAGTAGTTATTATGTAATACCATATGATGTAAGAGACATCAAATCTCCCAGGGAACTTGTGCTATGGTTGAAGACTCCTTTTCCAAAGCCTCGGAGTCTTTTCCTTGTGAGAATCTGTCCGTCATCAATGATGCAGTCTACACTCCACACTATATGGATTTGTACCAATGGTTGTAGACTATGCTATCAAGATGACAATGGTGATCAAATTTACAGCAAACATGGAAGTTCAGAAAGAAGTATTTTCATTGTTTATTTGTCCTTTGTCCTTTCGATAATTTTGTCTGTTCCTACTTACAGTGTCACATAGTAGTGGCTGGCCTCAAACTTTCTATACAGCTGAGGTTGGTCTTGATCTCCTGATCTTCCTGCCTTTGACATCTTGGTGCTGGGATTGTAGGCATGCTCTGCCAAAATCAATTTCGAAATTTTGTCACTTTTTACTGCTTATAGAAGGGCACACCATCTCAACATTTCAAATGAGACGTATATTGTAACTGGGTGCCACTTAGTCCAAAATCTGGCACAAAATAGTTCAACAGGAAAGCTGTGACCCAGCCATATTCATGAACGTCGGCCACAGAGCAATTCCTCACCAATTTCATCTCCTCAGAAAGGTGTGTGCCATGTGCATGCCTAGCAGGATATCCAAGGAGGCAGACAGCTGCTCTGTAACTACTTACTTACATCTCTGAGTGTTACAGTTCTCAACTGAAACCTTCTCTAGAAATTTATACGCAGAAGTTACTATCCTTGCTATGATACTTAGAAGTGGAGATTTCAGGAAAAGACTTGATTCATTAGTCCTATTCAATAATCCATTGATAGACTTATGATCCAGTGGAGTTATTGGTAAGTAGTAGAAACAACAATGAGGAAGTAGTAACAAAATCATCATGGGTGTGTCCTAGTTGGATATAGCCTGATCTGCCCCTCCCCTATCCACATCTTCCTGTCAATCTTGCTAACTCTAAGAGACCTCTTTTTTTCCTTGTTCACAGACAGTAAGGAGGTAGCTTTCATCGTGATATTTTCCATCAACAAAGGCCCAGAGGCATTGGAGCCAAGCGACCGTAAACTACAACTTCTAAAATCATAAGCCGATGCTCTCTTTCTTTGTGTGAATTTTCTCAGGTATTTTATTACAACAGGAAAGCCGAAGGACACACTGGGTCTGCGCTCTCTCTACTGTTTGCTTTTGTGGCATTCCTAACTTAGCATAATTGAAAAGAGGCTTCAATATGACACCTAGAATTTCATTATTCTGAGGTCAAATGTTCTTTCTGGAACTTTCTGTACTGTTTATCCGTGTAATTTGGACAAAATTTCTTGAGGATTATCTCTACAAAAAAGGCAAGTTTTAGAGCACATAGAAGGATCTCAACCCCTTTCTAGTCTCTGGTCCAGAAATGGTTTTTTACCACCTTAAAGTGTCCTTTGGTAGGGCATACTAGAACAAATTATTTGAATGAGGGAATGCTCCATTGGTTCAAAACTACTAGAGCCTTTGTTATGTCATTGTACTGGCTAGCTTATACCAACTTGACAGAAGCTAGAGCCATCAGAGAGGATGGAGCCTTGATTGAGAAAATACCTCCAGAAGATCTGACTTAAGGACAGTTTTTTTTTTTTTTTAATTAGTGATTAATGAAGGAGGGCCCAGTCCACTGTGGGTGTTACCATCCCTAGGCTGGTGGTCCTGGGTTCTATAAGAATGAAGGCTGAGCAAGCCATGGAGGCTAACCCAGAATGCAACTATGCTCCATGCCTCTGTACCAGCTCCTGCCTCTAGGTTCCTGACTTGCATGAGTTCTTCACCACCCTGCTTTAGATGATGAACAGTTATTTGGAACGTGAGTGAACTAAATCCCTACCTCCCCAAGTTGCTTTGGTCATGGAGTTTTATCACAGCAATCGTAACCTTAACTAAGATAGTCATCAGATGTTTATATTGCTGACGCTTTTATTGTTTTTGCTTTAAATATTCAGACATGCCAGGAGCCTGCTATGATTCACTCGCATTTATTCATAACGTAAAACTTGGCTGAATAATATTTTGGAAACCGGCTCAATCCATTGTTTTCTTTCTTTCTGTCGTCAAAGGAAAAAACACCAAAAAAAAAAAAAAAAATGGAGCAGACCAAATAAATTCACATTGTGACAGCATCCATATTTCAAAGAAAAAAAAACTTCAAAAATAAAACAGTGACTACACAACAAAATACTTTTAAATGATGTTTACGATCAAAAGAAATAAACAAAAATATTTTGTCCTGAGATAGCAACCCACTCCCCCCAAGTATCTGAAATCTCTGTTTCTGAGAAACATTTTTCACTTTCGTCACTGCTCCCAGAATGATGTGGAATGAAATGAGGGAGCTAATAATAAAACAGAGCCTAGGGGAGTTGTTGGGGAAATTCAATACTACTTACTTTAATATGGTATTCTTCATAGAAACTCTTTTCCAAAATAAATTGCAGATATATCAGGATGCACTGCAGTGCCAAACAGCATGCTCTATGGTGATGGAGGGCAGGAACCCTCAGGAGTGCCTTGGGTAATGAACCACACTGCAGCTGCTGGAAGGGAGTCGGGTAATAACATTTGCCAATATTTCTCATGGAAATCATCACTTGCCTCCAATAGTCAACTTGAAGCATTCCTTCTCTGAGTTAGGAAATTCTCAAGGCAAGATTTTGTGGTTTTGTTTATTTGTTGTTTGTTTGGGATATTTCATTACAAAGCTCCGGTGAAATTTTTCTGTCTGTTTTACTGGACACTTGAGGCTTTGAGAATTCAAGGCTTCTGCTTGGATGATTTAATCAGCACCTAGGGAAGACCATATTCTAAGGAAGGTTTTCCTGGCTTCAAATCCAAGGCACTTAACCATATATCTGCAGTAGGGTATACGCTGACTTAACACACATTCTTCTTATTATTATTTAAAATTATATAACAAGGAAAAAGGATAAAATCCCTAAAATAGGCAAATATAGAATAGAAAAGAACTGAACACATGAGAGCCACTAATTATGGGATCCCAGCCACTTCCTGTGCTGCTCTAAATAGTTACTTGTGTCTGGGTAAGATGGGGTTGTGTGTGGGGTGGGGGGTAGCAGAAACATGAAGGTTCTTGTGCAAATTGTTCAGGGACTGGCTTAGGGGAATTACAAAGAGAATTAGGGCGCAAGTCATACTGGTTTGGAACACAAATGATCAGGCATATCATAGGGGGCTAGGCATCTTTCCTGACACATCCTGAACACTGCTGGGGAGATGCCAATGAGAGTGAACCAGCAGACACTGTGCCAGCACCATCCCAAGACAGAGCTGGCCAGAGCCCTGCCCCCATGCAGACCCTGAAGTGAGAAAGGGCTCTGAAGTGTCACACACACCAAAGCCATCAAGGAAATAATGAGAGCACACGAATGAAGAGCATAAGCCCATTTTTAAAAATAATAAGGTAGGTTAGACAGAGGAC
This sequence comes from Mus pahari, assembly GCF_900095145.1. Taxonomy (NCBI): domain Eukaryota; kingdom Metazoa; phylum Chordata; class Mammalia; order Rodentia; family Muridae; genus Mus; species Mus pahari. The sequence goes on from NC_034602.1 coordinate 41,710,803, forward strand.
AGCGAGGGCTGGGGCCTTGATGCTTCCACAAAGAAACTCTGTGTAGCACAAACAGATATGTAAGTTACTCTTGTTTTCCTTAACCACAGTCTATATAGAAAACGGGACAGAACTCAGTTTTACAAATCAAATCTAAAGTGTAATATCTGTTTACGGTGGCAAAATGTTAAAATGTATGGCTTTATTTAATAATAAATGAGTACATGGATATTTTAATGTTTTGCATTATATTTATTATTTAACATTAGTACTTAGTCTAGTTTTGTGTGTTTTACTTATTAATTCCCCCAAATCTTCAGTATTCAGTCACATTATCTGTACTTCAGAAGAAACTAAATCTCATAGCAGCTAATCTTAGGACTCCCTGTTGTTGCCTGTTGATGCTAATGGGGGAAGGGGCACATGTCTTTTTCGTTTGCATCTCTGAATAAATGACACTATTACATAACCAGACCATGCTTTTTGCGTTTCCTTAGTGTATGCACTGGCTGAAGGAGGAGTGACTATGTCAAGACGTGTACATTAACATAGAGACAGGGCTACGAGTAAAACCGTGTGTGACACCTGGCCCAGTGAGCCGTCACTGCAGCAATCAGTCACTTGTCTTTACCCTCTGTTTGCTGCAGAAGACGAGGGAACTAATAGTGCATTGTAAATGTTTTTGAGTAAAGATTATGACAGAGTGGATGGGGAAAAGGAAAGCCCAGTTACTAAGGAATAAGAAGTTGGGTAGACAGCTCATGTGGTAAAGGTGCTTGTGGGGCAAGGTTAGTGACTTGAATTTGATCCCTGGAACCCAAGTAAGAGAGAGAGCAGACTCCACTAAGTTGTCCTCTGATGTTGACACACATACCTGAAACGCATATAACACTTGCACATGACAAACGCACAGGTGCAAACTAATAAGATCTTTTACACTTAAAAAAAAAAATAGAAAACAACTTTAATTAAATCTAGGAAAAGATATTTTTCATAGGTAATCACATTTTTCACCCCATTTCTACTCTCCACATTGGTCATTCTTGTTCTACTCTTAGGATGTGCGGTGATTTGAATAGGCTTAGCCCAGGGAGTAGCACTATTTGGAGGCGTGGCTTTGTTGGAAAAGTGTGTCACTCTGGGGTTGGGTTTTGAGTTGCTCCTCCTAGCTGCGTGGAAGACAGTTCTTCTCCTGATCGTCTTTGAAATGAGATGTAGAACTCTGTGCTCTTCCAGCACCATGCCTGCCTTCACACTGCCACACTTCCTGTCACGATGATAATGGGCCAGACCCAATTAAATGTTCTTTATAAGATTTTCCTTGGTCATGGTATCTCTTCACAGGAATGAAAACCCTAACTAAGAGAGGACGCATCCCTCCTTGTTCAGAAGAATTCAAATCAGCTTTAAAATCACTGACACTGGCATGTTTTTAAGGGGTTATAAATGACTGGCCAATATAAGAGCATGTGATATTTCAAGTTAGAATTTATGTATCTTAAGCTCTAGTGAACTCTTTGGCTTATCTCAGGTCCAAGTCTTCCCTTGTATTCCTTTCGATAAGACAATGGTAGAGTGATAAATGATTGACTCCAAAAGGGACACTATGTTTCTGCTTCAAGATCTATGGGGTTGTTCTGATAAGTAGAGATACAATATTATGCTAACTTTTAACAACTTGTTTTATTCATAACCTCTCCCTCAACCCTCATCTGAGGAGCTTCTATTTACAATAAATGAAAATCAACACCAAGATGAGTAACTAGTCGAGATGCAGAGAAAAAAAGAGAGTGGGAAATGCTCGGCCTCAAATGGGACATCTCTATCCTACCCAGTCCACTCAGGGATCATTGTGCATCATTGCAAGAACCAGAGGCAATGCATGACTACAAAGAAACTTCTTTAGATACAACAGAGCAGTTGCACAAATAAACTCACAAAAACCCGTGACAGCATTTATCAGATCTGCCCAAACTCAACGTAGATAAAATCCTAACATAGAGAAGGGCATGAAACCCTATTCCTAGCTGAAGAGTTATTGGCAAATTACGGCTTCTGGAAGTGCCGGTTTTCTTTATGAGTGTCACCCTTGGTAGGTTGATCCTGGTCCAGTGGAAGGCCACACGTCTAAGACTGTATGAAAAACACAAATTGGGCTTGGTGGGTTAGAAAGAGACGTGGTGTTGGATGTGTAGGGAAGAGAGAGTGGGCCTGTGGGAAGATGGGGAGGGATGAACAGAACCAAAGCACACTGTGGGATTTTTCCAAGAAGTATTAAAACTGAGGAAACTGTCTAGGAACACTGAACCTTAGATGAGTCAGTAGAGGAACTATCTATAGAATCAGTGAATGACAGGAGCATCTCTGCAATCACTCAGGCTAAGCACCTCACGCCCCGGAGGGAGCACTGCCCTGTCACCCAAGCACCAGTCTCACTGGCTATAACAATAAAGTATTTCATTCGAGAGGCTGCGTCTCGCCAAATCTACCCCCTCTCTTCTTTCTTCAGTGTTTAAATAACTCCATATTGAAATAAGCCTCTAAGCCAGTTTCTCAGACTCGGTATGGATCTTCTCCTGTTCTCATCTATCCAAAAGAATGACGTGATTTGTGCTCTGACTAACACCATTAGCACTTCAAACGGTTGATACCAAAACCAACAACAGCAACAAAACTCTTCATTGAGAAAAGATCTCAGAAACTGAACTAGATTGTCAATATTCAGAACCTCAAAATTCCTACCTCACTTGCATCCATCTCCTGCCCTCTCTGCCTGATGAAGCTCTCAGTTTCCTCACTGTACCAAACAGTCTCATGTCCTTCCCTGACTTGTGCCCTCCTCATCATTTATCTTCTCCCTTGTAAGTTCAAGAAACACATACTTAGTGAAGCTCCCAAATCCACTCCTCATGTTTACAACTGAACTCTTTTCTTTGGAACATTGATTTCACAGTAAAACTAATTATTAAATTATTGAAATCTGTGCCTCTGACCAGAGGTAAAGTTCCAGGAGACTGAAGACAATAGTGCTTCACTTCTAATACTAAATCTCTTACCTGAAGACAGTGACACCAAGCATAGACTGGCAATTAAACACAGCAAATATTTCTGGCTTCATTGCAACGAGGGAGAGAGCCACTACAAAAGCAATTCTATGACTGTGTATCTGTATAGTTAGAAGAAAAAAAAAAAAAGGGAAGCTAAATATGCCACAGCCATTTATGTTAAGTGTAAAAAAGGCATGGTAGAGTGCCATTGTATCTCAGACAGTGGTTTTGTTCTGTCTGTATTGACAGAATTTTAAAGTGCCCTGTCTGTCTCAGTCAATCAGACTTGATGAGCTTGGGTGATGTGGGAGTTCTATGCAATTGCTTATATTCAATAGACAAACACAGTGCCTTCACTTAGCTCTCAGAGCTAGTCTGAGAGGGCACTCTCGTTGCTTCTTTCTTTCTTTTTCTTTTAAAAAGTTTCACTCAACATCTATTCATAAAATTTAGATATATCAGTCACTCAACAAAAAACTTGTGAAAAGGAATAAGTCAAAAATCTGTCGAATATTTTACCTGCCAAAAATTAGAGCAAAGGGCTACATTATTCCTGTTAGTTTCAAAATCTACAAATATGAGATGTTTTAAACTTAGTATTATGCTCACATAGTATTGTACTATATAGTCATGTGAGTCATGTACTATATAGTCATAAAAGAGTCTAAATTATAGAATTCTGGGATTTGATAAGTAATCGTTTAATTGCTCACACCTGCACTTACTTTCCTAAACATACAAGTTCATTGCTTCTGACACCTCTCTCGTTCTAGCTGCAGATAAACAATACAGTGAGCTCTGTAAAGTAGAGATCTGGGACAGATTTGGAAGATTTACCTGACAATAAATGCACAAATATCATTTAATGATGAAGAAAAAGGAAAAAAGTTTAGTTTTCTTTCACTAGTTTTGGCAGTCAGAAATTAAACTCTCACCAGATGGATATTTCCCAGCTTACATCAGTAGGACAAATCACCAGAAGATACATGGGACTGTAGAATGTTAATCATCAAACACATATATAGAAAAATAAGTTATGGTAAATAAATTGCAGTTTGATAAAGCTAATGTACCCTAGCTGGTAGAAATGTATTGACAGTTGTGCTTCACCTAACTAGACAGGAAGGCTCTCCACCCTAATCTCTAAGGTTTCAAACACCACTTGCAATATCTTCAAACTTCTAACAGAGTGAAGCCTTCCTCTAGAAGGGAGATTTGTCTTGGAAATGGAAGTGGAAAAATACAACCCCTCCAGCCATACCCTATCATTGTTATGTCCCCATGGTTTTGGCTTTCAAAGTCTGGGATTGATTCCAAGTCCAGAATTTGGTAATAGAGCTAAAGATTTATCTCCTCTATAAACTGTCAATAAAGTGAAGACTATAGCAAAATGTCCTATGAACGTTTTATGGTCCATCCACTAGAACAGCAAGATGTAGAGTGAGACAGACATTAAACATCCACTGAGAATAGAGCACGAAGCACCAACCAATGGACTTGTTGGTTATTGAGGATGCTGATGGATCTGTGATTGCTTTGGCTGTTGTTTATATATTGTATAACTTTACATTTTATTTGTTACATATTGATCATGAGACAAGGCTCAGGTGACCAAGAGAAGAGCATGGTAGCTAGGGTTAATCCATGATTTCTCATGATGATACTGAAATGCTACAACTCCCTTCCAATGAAATGGGGTTTTCCCCCAGATGCTTTTATGGATGCTTTGGGTCAAGCCCTTGAGAGTCAAGATAGAGCAAAATGCTTGCTTAAGTAAGGTAACACCTCAGAGGATACAATGTGGCTCTCCAAGGTTTCTGCAAGACAGACAAACCCAATATAGTGTTTATGCCCTGAAAAATACTTTCATTCACTTTCAGTTTTACACTTATATTTTTCATTAATCTCAGCCACTTTAATAGTGCCCTGTGGTTATTATGTTAATGTTACTGGGGCACAGAAAAACAGAAAACCTATATTTTGAAATGTTCCCCAAGTCTATCATCAATTCTTTTCATAAACACTTTACAACACAAACAAGTAAGTAGGAAGCTAAATAATATTTACATTATTTCTAGTCATTCTATAAATTTATATAGACCCAAGCAGACACAGAATAAGTATACACTAGTGCCTTCGTCCTTCATATCATGATCAGCTCACGTAGACATTGCATTCCTCTGTTTTCTGTTAATAACGATAATGACACATAGTAATTCCCAGTTAAAGGGTGGTTTGTGCTAGCTCACAGTTCTGATCCTTGATCTAGTAGTGCCCTTTCAATCTCAAGGTAGCATTGCATATTGCAGAGTGAGAGGCAGATAGCACCAGATAAAACTCACCACACTTACTTATGCAGCAGGCCCACTCATGAGATAACCCTTTAACCCATTTACTCCCTTATCCAGCACTCTCATAAATGGATTAGTCTATTTTGAGCAAGGAGTTTTGACCACTGACTAAGGGTCATATCTGCTCTCACGAAGGGGATTAATTCTCCACATGAGCTTCAGATGGAACAAACCAAATTCAAATATTGAAAAAAAAATAACTACAAAAACAAAACAAAACAAAACAAAAAAACAACACAAAACAAAATTGGTCCACTACTCAGTCTCATCTCCCTCAGAATGTAAAAATGAAATTCTAAGCTACTAAGGGGGCTTATAGTTAATAAATAACACCCCCCCCAACACAGATTGTGATGCTTTATAATAAAGGACACCGTGAATGAAGTTGTCCACTCCTGGAAAGGAACACTCTCTGCAAAATGACTTACCAATTAGAAGAGCAGTGGTATGGAGAGTCGGAATGTTCCAGGTCCAGAGGCTAATTATTTGTCTTGAGATAGATTTAAGCCTGTAAATAACCATTTCTTGCCCACCTCTGTGTCAGAATTACTACCCCATGTCTAATAGATAAAAACTATTTAAAAAAAAAACTGTAACTTATCAGACTATGAGCTTCTACCAATCCAAAAGCTCAAAATGTCATCCGAAACACCTGAAGCCTAGAGAGGAGCACACATCATTGGTTATAAGTATCTCTTGGATGGACCCACCGAAGTATTTTAAACTTACCTTGATATATGACTTTCTTTGCTCTATAAAACTACAAAAATTCATGAATCTGTTTCTAAGCTGGACCATGGACTTGGGATAACTGAAATCTCTAATCGCAGGCTGTAGTTAATGGTTCCAGAATAAATTATCTCTTATTCTCTTTAACAATAAAAACAGTTCTGTCTCCCAACCCTCTCCAGTTCCTCTCTCCATGCACCTGATCACTATACCCATTCCTCTCCTCTCACTCCCTCTCCCACCCAGATTCCTCATCCAGCCACTCCTGATGTCTATTTTATTTCCCCTTCTGAGTGAGATTTAAACATTCTCCTTTAGTCCCTCCTTATTACTTAGTTTCTTTGTGTCTGTGGATTGGAGCACAGATATCCTGTACCTTTATGCACAGTGATGTCTTCAAGTGGGTCCTCTAACAACTGGAACATGGACTGACTCTGACTCTATTGCTACTTTATCCCCTTCCCTTAGCTGGACTGCCTTGTTGGGTCTCAGTGGAAGAGGATGTGCCTTGATGTCCCAGGGTGGATTGGTACACAAGGGAGGCTTCCTTCTCTGAGGAGAATAGAAGGTGGTAAAGGAGGGAGGGGTTTGTGGGGGTGGTACTGGGAAGAGAGGAGGGAGAGGGGCTGAGGATAGGATGTAAAATGAATAAGTAGAAAAATGAATAAAAACAATGAAAACAGAATAAGATTAAAAACATTGAATATTTGTGGCAAATGGAGTCTTATATGGAAAATATGCATCTGTAAACATTAGAAGCCCAAGCTCTTGCTGTAACTAATTAACATTATCAACATGAAGGCAGTGCTGCCTAAGCATATGGTCTGTGAGTCTCTGAGAAGAATAAGGGATCACTAATTCTATTTATATCTGTAAACCATAAAAAATATATTTCCAGGAAAATAGTAAGATAGCCACTATCAATCAGTGAATTACTTAATATACTCAAACCATATGAGAAATTCTCAAAGAACATGTCAGTAAACAATGACTCTAAGTTGATGACAACATTAAATATGTGTCCTGACATTGCTAGGTTAGCTACAAGGCTTCTCCTGTAGGTTAAAAAAAAAAGTCTTCATTAGTCATGGATTCTGTTAAGAGAACAAACTTTCTTACCTTTCCAATTCTCCATATGCATCAAACTAATTGCATCTACAAGCTGTTCGTTGAAATGAAAATTGCTCTGTGATATATTTTCAATAACAGGCAAACAGCAACTTGGAGACTTGCCTCCACACTGCCTCCATGCTGCCTCCATACTGCCTCCACACTGCCTCCACACTGCTAGTATAAATAAGATGCTTGCATGAAGAACTTTACAGAAAACTTAGGGAAAACCTTAGGAAATAAATACTATTTTACTACTGGGATTACACTGAATATGATTACCTAAAATAATCACAGCACAAAAATATTAAGATTTTTAACTCAGTTCACATATATATGTGTTTATTTAATTAAACTAAAATTATTTCTCTAGAATATATTGTTGGCAAGGAAGGGAGTAATGGGATTATAAATGTTTACAACATCTGACATGTAGTTTTAATATTGTTATGTCCAACCTCAAAGAGGATGCTTAATAAGTATCCCCTCTTTCCCAGCTCACAGACATTTACACATGAAATAGATCTATAAGACCTATTTAACTGGAAATATTTGAATTTTGGAATTCCCTCCAAAAATGTATTCCCTTTTAAGAGTTTGATTTGCGTAGCTACCAATCTGTAATGTGGGGATGGCTTGCTAGCCTCTCCAGGAGACTACCCTGAAAGGACAGTGGCACCATATATAAGACCTGCTAGAACTTTCCAGGACAGAACTACTCTGAGAACCTCTCCAAGCAGGGGAATTGCTGATGTGCCAACTCATGCTTCATAGCTCCAAGATTTTGAGATGTATGATTCTTGGTGGCATAACAGGATAAGTTATTTTGGGTCTGAGATGGTCTTGGGATGTGTCAACTTGATTGGATAAAGAGCTACATAGACTTCTGGTATTCTTGGAAGAGTACTTCCAGAAGACATTAACATTGGAATTGGTAGATATGAACATCTACCAAAGAATAAGAGGAAAATGTATCTTCTGGATATGCCATGTACACCACCTTACACATGAACTCACAGTACCTGTGGCTGCCCAATCAAGAGTAAGTCACAGCACAGGTTTGGGATAGATTTATGAGTAGCTACCCCTACCTCTGGAAATATGGACAGTTAATCATTTCTGTTTTAAAGTCAATTTTCTTTAAGGTTATAGTTCTAATTGATGACCCCACACCCAGGAATGTAAAGACAGTACAATTGGAATTGATGGGTTATTATTTTTTTTGAAATACAGGTGATTTGGTGATCTGATAAGGAGGTAGGAGTAGATTTGGGAGAAGGGAAGGGAAGGAGTCATAAATGAATATTATAAAACTCATCATTTGAAATTTGCAAAGAAGTAATGGAATATCTTTTAAACGAAGGTGCACTGTTATGAATTGGGGTGGGCGTAATCTAATTCACTGAGAAAATAAATAGCGTTCAGATGTAGAAGAACAAAATCATTCCGCCTTCTCTTGAGCTGGAACTTCCATCTTTATGTTCATAGACATCAAAACTCACGGTTGTTAACAGTCAGACTGGGACTAATACTGCTGGCAGGGAAGCCCAAATCCATCCTGATCCATCCTAGAATCCAACTGCACCATTTTTAAAACGTTCCTGATAGAATTTCTTAGCCTCTGCTAGTATGTGAGTTAAACTCTTTAGGATTTGCTCTCCTGAAGTACCATGACTAACACACATAGGTTCATTGGCAACATTTTGAATCTAGGGCTTTGGCCTTCCCAGACTTCCTCATGCATTTTTGCACAGTAGTTATCTAATGGATCACACGATATAAAAAACTCAAGTTAATTCAAGAAGCAAGAAACCCATAAAGAACAGCCCTCATAGTTTTCGAGGTTGTCAACTGAGCTGTTTTTTTAAAGCAGAGAAAGAAGTCTTTTATTCTCAATTGTTTGACTGTTGTGATGCTGATGATCAGGAAAAGGCTACAAGCACATGGAGAAAGCACTCAATCCTCTATCACATCCATAAGACATTCCCTGCTTATTATTTATGCTTACAAACAAAATATCTTTCAAAATAAAACCTAAAGATCTGTAACCTCAGCCCTGAGTCCAGTCTGTAGAGCATCTCTGATGGTTCAGATTAACGCTAGGCTTTTAAGATTTGAAAAGGAATTAATGAGACCCAGACCCTGCCAGTTTGCAGATCAAGTCTCAGAGGGAAATGAAGAATTAATTAAAGCATCATGAAGGCCATATAACTGAATGTGCTTAAGACATGTGTCATTTTAAATGGCAAGGCAGATGATCGCAGTATTTTATAACTGGACACCCACAGTCACAGGTCATATAGTTCACTGTGTGGATCAGGATTACACTAAGTGGACAAAAAGCAGGGTTGGCATGCATGGCAATGAGAAGAGTAGTACTGATCTATCTCTGCATGTGATAGCCTGAGAAACTATCTTGTCAGTGTCTCATCATTCTTTGGCCAACAAGGAAGCCAAGAATCAAAATGGCTAAGTTAGGTTATCAAAGTCACACTAGGAGTTGCTAGGAATACTGGGGTGAAAATATGCATGACTCTAATTTAATCATCACTTACACACATCTCAGAGTTCCAATCACTATTTTCAAACTAAGGGGTAACCTCATTGTTGCATAGCATATGATTCTTCTTAGGCATGTCTCAATATGAAAGCCCAAGTAGGGTATAATATCGTGTTATAGTCGGAGGTACAAAACCTCACCTGGAAACTATTACCCTCAAAATGAAAAATTTTAACTCTACCAACTTGTAGCCAGGCAACTTTGGTCACACCACACATTCTTTCTCAAATCCATACTCCACGAAACTTGTAGGAATCTACATGCTTAAATATTTGTAAGGAAAAGCAACAGGTAAAGCATGCCTCATGGGACTTATTCTCCTTACTAATTCACTCAATTATCTAAGAAATGGTATGATATACCTCATTAGGTATGCACAGACCTTTGAAACATCTGTCTGGGTGACTCCTATGTCAACAGCCAAGTAGTTAGACTGTCTACTCTGAAATGCAGTTACTTAGCCATCTATGTCCTCATCCATGAGGAAAATAAGAATAGACACTGGGGAAAGTCAAATGTGCTACTACAGACTAGGGATCACAAGTCAAAATGAGACTATGAGGACTGTTGTAAGGAATAACTATGGTTGTGTATTCAAAAGCTCTTCTCATAATGAGTGACATGTCAGTGTCAGTTAAGAAGATGGCCTCCACCTCCACCCCCACCATCACCACCAACACAAATACAATCACAGCTAGCCATGGAGGAACATCTCAAGGAAAAGGAATCCTCAGAACTTCCAAATCAGTCTAAAGGAGAAAAAGATGACCCCACGCTTTGCCATACGCAGCTACAAATGCAAACCAAGCCAGGTTAACTACTACTGTGCTTTGCCATCATTTGATAAAAGCTTGGTGCAAGGCATTCTGTTTAGGAAGTGAGTCCCCATCTTTGTGAAGGTACAGCCTGTGAAATATTACAGAATACTTTTAAGTGAGAACCAAGGTTCATGAAGTCTCTTATTTACATACCATAACACATTATCTTCCCCCTACTAAGGAGCTTCAGGCCATCTGGCACATCCAGCTACCAGCTGGTAAGAGCTAAGAAATATTCTGCAATTATAAGAAGTAACTAGATTTTTCTATATGGATGACTTATAGGTTTTGTTTTTTCATTTACTAACATTTTAAATGAAGGTTCATCATTGTGGCAGGTGATCGATTTCAATAATGATAAATCTCATAGCCATGCCACCACCCCTTCGTGCAGGGATGAGATGTTTCCATCATTAAAACTACTGTTAAAGAGAACAGTTGTGTGTTTTTGCCTTCATCTAAAACCCAACCTACAATTATGATCTTGTTTCTGAAAGCAACGGTAACTGAATCACCTTTGTGTTCATAAGTTATCATGGCATAAGCAGATGTGTGAGCACCACACGCATCCTTTCCCCTTAATTCACAGTGAATAGTGTGATTCCACAGAAAGCATGCTACCTCACCACAGTACAGTTAATTCTTTCTAGTTAGCTTGGCAAATTATTCCAAATGTCTGTGGACATTTGGTAAAATATCAGATATTCCACAGCTGAACTGTAGCACAATTCATCTTTGTCAGGAACACCATCAAAAGGAACAGAGAACTGGGAGTGCAGAGCAAAGTGGAAGACTCTACCACCAAACACCATATCAACAGAAAAGATGACCCTAGGACCATGGGGAAGCTTCCAACCCTAGTTCTGGTCTTAAATTCTACAAGTTATCAGGGACACTTGATCAGATTTCCTAGGGAATCTGTCCTGTTCTGTCTCCCAGTACACACATTGGTACCGCCCCCCCCCCACCCCCAAGCCCTTCAAACATAAAGTCCAGTACCAACTGCTCACTTTCTTGCTATCCCTCCAAACAAGGGTTGTATTTTATAATTGACAAGTTTTTCCTAAAACATAAAACACCCTTATGATTAATTCAAAACTCCACCTTTACTTGTTTCCAGACAAAAATATTCAATCATGTTTACATGTTGCTAAATTCCTAAAGATTGAGTGTTTATACTTCATACTATTTGAGTTTGAATGTAAATACAACTAGATACCTATCTTTAGGTTGTATATCTGTGGTGGATTCAAACAAGTCGGGGTCATAATACATTTTTTAAAATTATTTTCTTTATTTACATTTCAAATGCTATCCCGAAAGTTCCCCTTCCCCATACCCTTCCCCCGCCCCTGCTCCCCTACCCACCCACTCCCACTTCTTGGCCCTGGCATTCCCCTGTGCTGGGTCATATAAAGTTTGCAAGACCAAGGGGCCTCTCTTCCCAATGATGGCNGANTAGGCCATCTTCTGNTACATATGCAGCTAGAGANACGAGCTCAGGGGGTACTGGTTAGTTCATATTGTTGTTCCACCTACAGGGTTGCATCCCCCTACAGCTCCTTAGATGCTTTCTTTAGCTCCTCCATTGGGGGCCCTGTGCTCCATCCAATAGCTGACTGTGAGCATCCACTTCTGTGTTTGCCAGGCACTGGCATATCCTCACAAGAGGCCCCTATATCAGGGTCCCTTCAGCAGAATCTTGCTGGCATGTGCATTAGTATCTGGGTTTGGTGGCTGATGATGGGATGGATCCCCAGATGGGGTAGTCTCTGGATCATCCATCCTTTCATCTTAGCTCTAAATTTTGTCTCTGTACTTATATCCTTTCATGGGTATTTTAGTCCTTATTCTAAGAAGGAATGAAGTATCCACATGATGGTCTTCCTTCTTGGTTTTCTTGTGTTTTGCAAAATGTATTTTGGGTATTCTAAGTTTCTGGGCTAATATNNGCTTATCAGTNAGTNCATATCNAGTGACTTCTTTTGTGATTGGGTTACCTCACTAAGGATNATATCNTCCAGATANATCCATTTGCCCAAGAANTTCATAAATTCATTGTTTTTAATAGCTGAGTAGTACTCCATTGTGTAAATGTACCACATTTTCTGTATCCATTCCTCTATTGAGGGACATCTGTGTTCTTTCCAGCTTCTGGCTACATAATACATTTTTGTTGTTGATAGGCATTATATATATTTATGTGTGAGTGTGTGTATGCGTGTGTGTGTTGTTAAATATGACAAGACTAGCTAAAATGGCTTTCAAATCAATTTAAATAAAACTAATAATTCATCTTAGCAGTCATACTCACCCACTTTTAAATAGCCAATGTTCCATGTGAATAATGGCTACTACACTAAGTGACTCAAGTATATAACATTTCCATGATAACAGAAACTTCTTTAGGATGCTGTTGTGGTAGATGATACTGGAATGAATGTTTTCTGAATTTTAAAGTACTTCTGCATTTGAAAATTTTTATTACTTTAGAAAATGGTTATGAAAACCCATCAACTTTTATCAAATCAACGACCAAAATAAAAACAAAACTGTATTAAGATGTCACAGACTTTTTCCTGGGGAAACAAAGAAAAGTCTATTCACTCTTAGTAAGAACAAAAACAAAAACAAAAACAAACAAACAAACAAAAAACCACTGACATAAAAGGGAAGACCCTTGTCAAGCCCACTTTGTGGGGTAATAAGTTTACTGACTTTCTGTAAAGGAATATGAGGTGGGGGCTCAAATCCTCACTGCACCTGCCTTGTTAAGTCATGAGAAGCTGCACTATTGGAAATTTCCTTTCTTAGTTGGTTAATTGTTTAGCTTATGTAATCCAGGGGAAGAAAGTCATCTTATAAGAATATTGAAGGTTCATGAGCCACTACTGGAAGACATAGTCTCCTAGGGTCTCATGTAGGTGACTAGGCAACTCTGAGTCAAGACAGAAATGTTCTCAACCCAGAGAAAGTAACTGAGCTACACAGATACACAACTAGATAAAACTAGTGAAAAAGGTCATATGGCAAGTCAATTTAGAATCATCCCTCCTTTTGTTCCTTTGTATACTATCTTCTGGGTTTACAATTCCATATTTGGTTATTAATTTGCTTTCTGTCTATATCCTGTGTCTGACACTCTATCTGGTGAGTGTGTAGGCCACACTTTTACTTCTTCCCATTGACCCAGTGTCAAGTATGGTGACAGTTACACATGTAACACAATTATCAGTGAAGGAAAGAAACAAAATATAAGATATGTACACAATAAACTGCACAGGAGAGAACATATGATTTTTATGTTGAACCCAGTGTCTTTAATGCAGTTTTTATTTTAAAGAATTTTAACCTAACATAGTTTTGTAATTGTGTTCATTAAGAAGGAGGCAGGAGAAGGGAGTGGGGAGAGAAGAGAGAGAGAGAATTAATGAAAATATGAACAGAGATATGTAAGCATGCCCTCAAAAGACTAAAAGATTATTTTCAAGAATATTGCAATAAATTATCAAATTTATAATTTATTTAGATTTCTGAGGTTTAAGAGATATTTACATATTGTTAGAGAAAAATTACAAGGGAGTCATTTTTGACATGCAGTATAAGATTTGGTCAACTTTGAGGACATAATAACCTGGATTTAATCATAACTTAAAATACCAAAGTAATGCCATTTTGAAAGTGGTAGGAATATTAAGACTGACATACCTGCTGTCTTAGTCAGGGTTTCTATTCCTGCACAGACATCATGACTAAGAAGCAAGTTAGGGATGAAAGGGTTTATTCGGCTTACATTTCCATACTGCTGTTGATCACCAAAGGATGCAGGACTGGAACTCAAGCAGGTCAGAAAGCAGGAGCTGATTGATGCAGAAGCCATGGAGGGATGTTCTTTACTGGCTTGTCTCCACTGGCTTGCTCAGCCTGCTCTCTTATAGAACCCAAGACTACCAGCCCAGAGATGGCACCACCCACAAGGGAACCTCTCTCCTTGATCACTAATTGAGAAAATGCCTTAAAGCTGGATCTTGTGGAGGCATTTCCCCAACTGAAGCTCCTTTCTCTGTGATAACTCCAGCTGTGTCAAGTTGACACAAAACTAGCCAGTACACCTGCCTGTGAATAATTTTTTAAACTGTCTCCAAATAAAACAAATATTCATTCTATTAATTTGGATTTACTAGAAACTCCTTAGAAATAAGTTTTATTTTAGTATTTTATTTTCTATGGATAGTACAGGTCAAATGGCTGCAGAAATAAAATGGATGCAATAAAATATTAGAAATAACACTAAAATATAAATGACATACATTGTTATAACTTTGATGTCCTATGCAAACAGACCTCACTATTAAGCTAAACCAAAATTGATGTGTTGCATTGCTACTGGAACACACTGCATATTAGGGCCTATGATGGTTATATTATCACATCTCTGGATTATTTACCTGTCAATATCCTCCAAACCCTTCAGTGTAACAACTACCTAGATTGTATTTTCACTGTGTCAAATTAGAGAGGAAGAGGATGCATTAGTGTTCATACAAACATTAGGCCATTTTTATGAGAAATTTGGGCATCTGTGAATCAGCTATTGAGAGGGTACAGGCCCTGGGACCAATTCCTAAGGTCACAGAAGGACAAATGGATCTGCAGACCACTACAGAGAACTGGTTTATATGCAACCAGGCAACCTTCTGTGGAAACTGGCCAGTTGTATGTGCACAGATTTAGAAAAGCGTTCAAGTTCTGTAAGATCATCATAATTCAAAGTACTCAGTTCAGCTGATCAATAAGGACAAATCATCACCAAAGTGGCCAGAAATTCTGCTGCCTTTATCATTTTAGTTCATAAAGCCATGTCTTGACCTTAATCTAAAGTAATTTTAGAAATGGAATGGGCCTCCAGTGGTTCTTGTGACTTGTTTATTTTGCTGTGTTGATAATTTCACATTTGCATCATAATTGGATCTGCTAAGTTCATTGACATTTCAGTTGGCTTTAGTAATCATTAAAGTTTTTCCTCTTTATTCTAAATTTGGGTCATGCTCACAGGGCTGCTCATGTGCAAACAAGCCCATCAGAAATAAAGCTAATCTGTACATGATAGAGCTGATGTGCATTTAGACAGTTGGGTTGCAGAACCCTTGTTGCTGTAATGTTGTTACACAGAGGGCCCATGAACATCAGGCCATTCACCTTGAGGGAGTATGCGTTCCCAAAACGCTCTACATCCAATCAAACTGATGACTTTATTGCTATATGATGGTGGAGTTCTCTTGATTTACATTTTCCAGTAAAAGTTTCTAATGCATAGTAGTTTTAAACAACTAATGTGCTATTTCTATATGCCACAGACAGAAGAAACTCATATTGAAGTGGCTAGATAGTCCAGGCAAGTAATGTTATTTTGGCAAATTCTGATGCATCTTGTTGCATATGTGACTTGGTGATTAAGGCAGTCAGAGAAGGCTTCTTTCAACTCTAATATCTTTCTTCTTCCTTTCAGAGGGGACATTGGGGTCTAAATGATTGTCTTGACAAGGTCACTAAATCTTTTACAAAATAAAATAAAAGATATGTGGTAGAAAGATGTCAGAACTATTCTCCTTCAAAAGAAATTAAATCTTAAACAAAATAAAACAAACAAACAAAAAACCTTATCCAATTATTTAAACTAAGAAGGATTTTGTGTTTTTTAGAACTTTGGATAGAAGCTAGGGTTTAATATTATATGATATCTTTAAATTATTTAGAAAAATTGGCACATGGATCAACTTTTCAATATAGAGTTAAATAGGTGGTTATATAAATAGAAGTGCCTTCATTTCTCTATTTCCTATGAATTATCACAGCTCTGCCCTTACCTAGCACTAAGTAGGCTTTCAATATGGATGAGGTAGGTAAATCAAACAGGTACTTGAAACCTCAGTAGTTAACCAGCATGAGTTTGTCTTTTGTATAAAGTCCTTACTTAAAACATTTAAATGTATATTTAAACTCAATCCCTTAAGCTTCTTTTAATATTATAGAACAAGCCAATTTATCAAACTAATAAAAACTATTATTTCTTCCAGAGGGATGACATCTTATTTCTTGGTTTCTTGTTTGCTTGTTTTTGAGCAATTTCACTATCTGATGTCTAATTGTGATTTTCTTTATGTTTCTTCTACTGAGGTTTACATGTAGTTTTATATACCCAAAGTTTGTGACTTCAAGTTCCTCAGCAGAGTGCTGTTGAAAGGTGCGACATAAAGCAAGGTATGTTCCTTAACCCTTTTATAACAGTCTTCCCAACTGGAACTGTCCTTGACATCTGTCACAAATAAAATGTAATTCAAGACAAGACAGTAAAGCTAGTGTCTACAAAATAAAATACAGGCTGCAATGGAGTTATTTCCAAATTACCATGTAAGCAAACTCTACATCAGTTAAATAAAGCAAGCATTGACTGCATCAGGATTACAGACTTGATTCAGGAGCACACACATGACATGCTGTGATTTTTATATAAGACATATGAAGGAACAAATAATATTTTCAATTTTCATTATGCTTTCTGAACACTAAATGACAGAGAGCACCCTGGGAATCTGTTATTTGATGGTAATAGAGCTGCTTTATTAGTCTGTCTCCGGAAACCGAGCACCTCACATGTATATCTAGACTTTCCTCCCAGTGTCTACACGAAGAGCTTCTTTCCTGAGTCGCAACACAATAATCAAACAAGCAGATAGAGTTGCAATATCTTAAGCCGACTCTGCTCTTCAGAACCCCTCAGGGTATTATCAGGAAACAAATGTAGCTCCCGAAAGCTTTTTCCACCTAAATTCAGCTCTTTTACTTTTTAAACCATATGCTCACCTAGGATGACACACAGTTTTCCCAGAATTGCAATGAAGAGGTTTAAAAGTGCTAGTGGTGACCTCCTGGGAAGACGTGTTACCTATATTTAATGAGATATAAGTCAAATCTATAAGGGACCATGTAAGAAAATTGTCTTTAAAATATAAGTTGTTTGTTATCAGTTTCATATAAATATCTTGTTGCTAATGAAGTAAATTTAAATGTAACTTACCTGCTTTATTTTTAAGTATGACACATAGCTATACCTTGGAATAAAATGTTATAACTCATTATTTCTCTATTTTAGCTACTCCCATTTTAAAATTTGCACAGCTCAAAACTGCTGAGCAAGATATTTGTAAAGATTCCATATAAGAGCTGCTGTTGATTCACAGGCCAGTCTATTACAGCACCACATTCCAAAAGTACAGCATGCACTTCTAAAATATCAAATTTGAGGCCCTTTCCCCCAGAGGTTAATGTCTGTCTATATCTATCTATCTATCTATCTATCTATCTATCTATCTATCTATCTTTCTTTCTTTCTTTCTTTCTTTCTTTCTTTCTTTCTTTCTTTCTTTCTTTCTAGCATATATATATATATATATATATATATATATA
>NC_034602.1:41731256-41732664 GCF_900095145.1 Mus pahari
TGATGAGATGGATTCCTGGATGGGGTAGTCTCTGGTAGTCCATCCTTTCATCTTAGCTCTAAATTTTGTNTCTGTACCTATATCCTTTCATGGGTGTTTTATTCCTTATTCTAAGGAGGAATGAAGTATTCACAGGATCGTCATCATTCTTGGTTTTCTTGTGTTTTGCAAAATGTATCTTGGGTATTCTAAGTTTGACAATAATCAAAGAAAATGTTACAAACATTGTTACACAGCAAAATCCAACTAAAACACTACTTTTGCAAAAAAAAGACTAAAAACTTTGAAGGCAAGAAATTTTGGAAGTTAATTTTGGCACTTCTTGGGCTTTACCACTGTTAGATTATTGTATACCTTTGATTAGTGGCTATGACAAAGTGATAAATCCATATCCCATAGATGAATTACTATGACTATTACTATGACTAGAAGGATATAGAACCTCTGACTCAGCTGCTTGTTGGGTCTTCTGGAGTGTGTTTATGCTAGGTCCCTTTTTGTGATGCTCCATAGCCTTAGTAATAGTGTCAGGTCTTGGGACCTCCCCTTGTGCTGGATCCCTCTTTGGGCCAGTTGCTGGACTTTTTTTTTCCCTCAGGCTTCTCTCCATTTCTATCCCTGTAATTCTTTCAGATAGGAACAATTATGGGTCAGAGTTGTGACTGTGGGATGTCCCCCATCCCTCCTTTGATGCCCTGTCTTCCTGATGGAGGTGGGTTCCCTCTCCCTAATGTCCAGCATTTTACCTAAGATCCCTCACTTTGAGTCCTGAAAGTCTCTCACCTCCCAGGTCTCTGGTGGATTCTGGAGGGTCCCCCCCAACCTCCTACCTCCTGAGGTTGCCTGTTACCATTCTTTCTGCTGGCCCTAAGGGATTAAGTCTTTTTCCCCCACCCAATACAAGATCAGGTTCCCCTCCCCCCACTCTCCCCACCTCTGCCCACTTTCCCTCCCAGGTCTCTTGCTCCCTCCCCACTTGTGATTTCTTTCTTCTCCCTCCCAAGTGGAAGGAAGTGCTCAAGTGAGGACCTCACTTGAGCACTTCAGCTTGTTGACCTTTGGGAGTTCTGTGGACTGTATCTTGGATATTCTGTACTTTGGGGGGATTTTTGTTTAGCTAATATCCACTTATTAGTGAGTACATAACATGCATGTAGATAGTTGCACCCAACAAATGGACAAAAGCAGCTGACCCCTGTTGTTGAATTAGGAAAAGACTGAAAGAAGCTGAGGAGGAGGGCAACCCTGTAGGAGGACCAGAAGTCTCAATGTGGACGCTCAAGATCTCTCAAACACTGGACCACCAAACAGGCAGCATATACAAGCTGATATGAGGCCACCAACACACATACAGTAGAGGACTGCCAGGTCTGTGTTCATTCAGAGATGATGCACCTAACCCTCAAGA
>NC_034602.1:41733374-41735550 GCF_900095145.1 Mus pahari
ACTCAGAAATCTGCCTGCCTCTGCCTCCCGAGTGCTGGGATTAAAGGTGTGCGCCACCACGCCTGGCTAGAAGTTTGGTTTTGTAACACATGGAGTCTATTACAGAGATGGACAACTGGTCATTATGCAGAGAATAAGTGCCCACAAGATACTTACCTTCATTTCATACATCTGCAACACAATCCCTACACCATGAGGTCATGGAGTATTGCAGAAGAATAGGTGGGCAGATTGTAATAGCTAGATAGAGTGCTCTAACAATGACAGGGGAAATGAGCTCATGGAACCTCAACAATAGGGTTGCCTAAACAGAACCAGCCTAATGACACCAGTTGACTTACCAATGTAGATGGAGAAAATTCTACAAAGCTCTACCCAGACATGAAGAGGTACACAGGTGGTCAATGGATGCAAGGAAAGGGAGAATGAGTCCTCAAGAGATGTGCTCCTACATGGGTTGTCTAGTCTCAAGTGTTCAGCCTTGGATGCATATATACCCGAGCAATGTAAAGTTGACTCAATGTGTTGTTTGTGCATGTCAATGCACATGTATACATGTGTGTCTGTAATAAAGGAAAACACATCTTTAATTAAGGGGTTAAGTGTGACATGAGAGGAACTGAGGGGAGAGGAGGAAATGGAGCAATGCAATTGCAGCACTCATGTATGGAGTTCTCAAAGAATAAAATAAACTTTTCAAAAACCACATTTGAGTTTACATAATCAAGTATCTCTGAATGCAGAAAGAAATAGACTATAAAGTGAACAAAGTGTGTTCTAGAAATAAACATTAAAACTTCTGAAAGTGGGGCAAGGGAGCTGTGACATTTAGTTTTGACTCTTATAAAGGAAAACTTCCTTGCATTATTGAAGAATCTAAGTTTACCATGGTAACTGCTGCCTTATGCATCACTTTTAGGCCTAGAGAAGGTATATATGGCTGCTGTGATCTATGTTAAGTAAAAACGTTCTCCTCACCAGGCAAGTACATATATAAAGTCAGAGCAGCAGACTAATGATGTGTAAACAGCTCAACATATTTGAAATAAGCAATTGGGATGGTTTCTACAGCATTGCAACTGTCATATGATATATGTGAGTCTGAAACAAAAAATATGTTAGAGACTAAAATATTACCCATGAATATAACAATAAATAGAAGGTATATCAGGGAGGCTTTAGTTATCTAATTTGTCATTGATTTCTTTAGCATGAGAAAGCCTGTTATACACCAGGCACAGAGAGAACTTCAATATTCAGAAAAACGTTTAAAAAATATTTCCCTCTTATAATGGAAACCATATTACCATATTTTACAAGAGAGGAGACAACAATTTCAGGTACTATTAAGTTCTTTGAATAAAAACAAACAATCAGGAAAATGTAAAAGGGAGTGTCAGACAACTTAAAATGTAGTATCAAAGACTTTTAGGGAAGTGACATTTAAAATGAGACCTGACAATTTGCAAATTCATCTGGAATAATAAAAAACCCAGGATAGAAAAAACTATTTTCAACAATAAAGGAACCTCTGGGGGAATCACCATGCCTGAACTCAAGCTGTACTACAGAGCAATTGTGATAAAAACTGCACGGTACTGGTACAGCGACAGACAGGTAGATCAATGGAATATAATTGAAGATCCAGAAATGAACCCACACACCTATGGTTACTTGATCTTTGACAAAGGAGTTAAAACCATCCAGTGGAAAAAAGACAGCATTTTCAACAAATGGTGCTGGCACAACTGGCAGTTACCATGTAGAAGAATACAAATTGATCCATTCTTATCTCCTTGTACAAAGCTCAAGTCTAAGTGGATCAAAGACTTCCACATAAAACCAAAGACACTGAAATATATAGAGGAGAAAGTGGGGAAAAGCCTTGAAGATATGGGCAAAGGGGAAATATTCCTTAATAGAACAGCAATGACCTGTGCTGTAAGATCAAGAATCAACAAATGGGACCTTTTAAAAGTGCAAAGCTTCTGTAGGGCAAAAGATACTGTCAATAAGACAAAAAGGCCACCAACAGATTGGGAAGGAATTTTTACCAATCCTAAATCTGGTAGGGGACTAATATCCAATATATACAAAGAGCACATGAAGCTGAACTCCAGAAATTCAAATAACCTCATTAAAAAATGGGGTACAGAGCTAAACAAAGAATTCTCAA
>NC_034602.1:41735865-41745097 GCF_900095145.1 Mus pahari
CAATCACAAAAGAACTCACTTGATAAGCACTCATTGAGAAGTGGATATTAGCCCAGAAACGTAGAATACCCAAGATACAATCTCCAAAACACAACAAAATCAAGAAGAAGGAAGACCAACATGTGGATATTTCATTCCTCCTGAAAGTAGGGAATAAAGTACCGAAGAACGAAGTTGCAGAGACAAAGTTTGGAGCTAAGAGGAAAGGATGGATAATCCAGAGACTGCCCCACCTGGGGGTCCATCCCATAATCAGCCACCAAACACAGACACTAGTGCATATGCCAGCAAGAACTTGCTAAAAGGACACAGATATAGCTAACTCTTATGAGGCTAAGCCAGTGCCTGGCAAATATAGAAGTGGATGCCCACAGTCATCTATAGGATAGAACACAGAGACCCCCAATGGAGGAGCTAGAGAAATTACTCAAGGAACTGAAGGGATCAGCAACCCTATAGGTGGAACAACAATATGAACTAATCAGTAACCCCAGAGCTCGTGTCTCTAGGTGCATAGGTAGCAGAAGATGACCTAGTCAGCCATCGTTGGGAAGAGAGGCCCCTTGGTCTTACAAACTTTATATGCCCCATACAGGGGAACACCAGGGCCAAGAAGTGGGAGTGGGTGTGTAGGGGAGCAGGGTGGGGGGAGGGTATAGGGGACATTCGGGATAGCATTTGAAATGTAAATGAAGAAAATATCTAATAAAATAATTTTTAAAAAATCAGCTGCACAATTGTGTCTCCAAGAAAGGGTAAGGAAGCTATACCCATGATACTTAATATGGCTGCTGAAATAAGACCTGAATAATTACATTACCAAGGGGCATGCTAACATTAAATGGTGACATTTTACAGGTCCTCATTCATAGACAAAGAACTATAGGCAACCAATGAATGTTTGAAAAATAGTCTTCACAATAATAAAATAAGCACATTTACTGTTTATCAAGTGGAGTGGTTAGTCCTGAAATTCTAAAACTGAAGCAAAGCTAAAAACGACTGAACAGGATCTAATTATAAGCTCGTGTATGTGTGTATGTGTGATGTTAAAAGAGATCATCATTTCAAGAGGGAACAATGAGGAAATCCTGTAGTTATGTTTTAATTCAAGTTTTTACATTTTAAGTAAAAAAGAAAGACAAGAATCAACATTGACCAATCAAAAATATAATGGAAACATGGAATGAGTGTATTTCATAAAATGAATTGTATCATTGAAAATTAATAAGCCATAGATTTAGCTTTTGTATGGTTTGATATCAAAAACAGGAAATAATATGGTCACAAAGCAGTATCTAGTATGCTTCTTGTATAGCCCATTCTTTATAGTTCAACTATAAAAGATACTAAGTATTTATTATTAGTACAGACATAATTGATAAAAGTTTAGGATTTGGTGACCTTCAGTTATGAAACTAGTTAATAGGCTTCTAAAGTTCTCAGAACCATCTGTAGCATTCACTGCTATAGATGAGAAGATAGTGCATGGTTTGAATGCTAATACAATTTAAATAGTATATTATTTGTGCCTTATATAGTCCATAACAATTTTTAAATTACAGTAAGAAATAAATACAGAGGTTCTTGCTACACTTCTTGATGGCATGTGCTCTGTTCTTTAGACACCTCAGGAAAACTCAATTATTAAACATCAGCAACTTTCTCCCAAAAGTAGGAAGAGAAGAAAAAAGATAATTGCTTCCCTACAATCTGGATGGGAAGTGATACAGCCCACTGGGAAAATCCAAGTGTTCAGTGACGCCAAGCGGTATCTGATTTCGCCAAGTTTTAACCCAGGAGAATGGTATTTACAATCCCTGAGTTTTATTCTACTTCACCATATATTTCCAGAATAAAGAAACATATCTTGAGAAAAAGAAATGAAACATGGAGGTTAGACAATTTGCAGTTAACTCAATATCTAATATCAAAATGTTTAAAGCAGCATCACGCTTCACACAGCAAAGGGAGCTGGAGGGTGCCTTAAAGTTATTCCTTTTTATCCCACATCTCACAAGCATATTTTAACAGTTAAATTATGAAATACTGTCCTAGTTTTATTCTGATGATGTGATAACTATTGTGACTGAACGTTATATAGGGGAGGAAAAGGTTTTCAAGGTTTACACTTCCAAATCCCAATCCATCTTTAAGGGAAGTCAGGACAGGAACTCAAGCAGAAACCACAGAAGAATGCTACTTGCTGACTGACTGACTGACTCTATTTTTTTTTTCTGAGACAGGGTTTCTCTGTGTAGCCCTGGCTGTCTTAGAACTCACTCTGTAGACCAGGCTGGCCTCGAACTCAGAAATCCGCCTGCCTCTGCCTCCCAAGTGCTGGGATTGAAGGCGTGCGCCACCATGCCCGGCCTCACTGACTCTTGATTGGCTATGTTTCTCTGCACTGTAGGAGGCTGACACACCCAGGGATACTGCTGTCTAACAAAGATCTGGGCATCCCACACTAGTCATCTATCAAGACACGCTATCACAAAAATGTCAGGAAATTCTTCAATTGATGGTCCCTCTTCCTAAATGAGCTTACGTTATATTAAGCTCACAATAAAAAGCTAAGCAGGATAAATGTCCACAGAAGTTCTTTTCAAAATGAGTTGAATTTCAAGCTTTGACTTTATCTAGTTAGAACATGTCAAAGACAGGAGGCAACTTTTATACATTAAACTGTTGGACTCAATAATACAAATGTGGCATTCTGCCATTGACATTAGAAAGCTTTTTTTTTAGAAGGGTATTCATATTACTATTAATAATTTAATAATTATTTAATAATCAATTACTTTTAAATGTATTTGAGTCTTGCCTGCACATATGCATCTACATCATGTCTGATGCAATGAAGGACAAAAAAGAGTTCTGATCCTCTCAAACAGAAGTGATTAAGCTATGATATGGATGCAGGGAACCAAACCCAGGTCCTCTGAAAAAGCAAATGCTCTTAACAGATGAGCCATCAGTACAGTCTCTACAGTCTGCCATCAGAATTTCTAGTGAAAAAGAAATATCTTTACTACCTTGTACAGCTAGACCAATTATCTTCAGGCACATCTCCCCATGCCTGTCATTTTGTGGAATTACATTGAATTTTGTTAAAAGTATTCCATAAATAATGAATTATAACAAAATAATTTATTACTCACTTAAAAGTCATAAAATATTAAATATGAAATTTAAGGACGAAAAAGTAATTTCTAATTCCCATTCTTTATTTCAGATAATGAGGCATGAATCGTCTACTGGCCTATGAAAAAGAAGCTATTCCACTTCAATACTTCCCTTCAGGCTGCAAAGGACAGGAAAAGAATTCTTCACCTTGATATCCACAGAAGAGTAGTAACTAAGGGAAAGCCATGAAAATAGCACCAAAAAAGTCAGGAGACCAGTTTAATTGTTTCTATGGTCTTGAAAAGTCACTCATATTCATATTGTATGACTATGGAGCTACTGGAATAACAATACTACAAATGTTTCCTGTAGCTCAAAGGGTCAGGCTTCTCTCCTCCTACAAAATGAGGAGATGCTGGGGAACCACAGAGAACTTTTGTGTGATAGTCAGGCCACACTGAAATTCTTTCCTTAATGAAGTTCTTCTAGGGATTGTGTTTGTCTATTGCTTTAACATCACATATCCTCTGATGTATTATGGATGCTCATATCAACTTATGCATTACTAGAGTAATAACCTCTTTTCTCAGTGCATTACAAAAGTTTCTGTCAATATTGAACTTTATCAAAGTAATAAAATTACTCCTAAGTATATGATTTATCATTCACAATGATATGTACTTAAATATCGTTTCATTACTGTCCTACATGCCAATACTTCAGTTATTTAAAATATAGAAAAACAGAAAAACATAGTAGTTCCGTTTCTTGAACTACTATAAATCTATTCTTAAGAAGGCAGAGTGTGGAATAGAAGCACAACGATGCATATCTATATTCCCACCACATGGGAGACAGAGGCAAGGAGATCATGGGTACAAGGTCATCCTTGACTATGTAGAAAATTCTAAGCAAGATTGTGTTACAAGAGGCCCTATCTCATAAATAACAACAACAACACTAACAGAGAACACTATTTGTCTAACAAATTCACCAAGCCTAAGCAATAAAGATAAAAATCTTACACATTCCATTTTAATGAAGCATATTCTGAAACCACTGATATTATTAAAGTTAAAAACTAGCCTATGTACATGGTTATGTACCTAGTATCTATAATTGAATATAATAAAACAAAATTAAACTTCTATATGCTGCTAGATTTTGCAAGTTGTCATTTTACTTTAACAATAATTATGTGATAAAGTTCAAATGATGCAACTATAAATTATACTGTAAAAATCTGAAGTTAAATATTCATGTCTTCCCAAGGGACTTTAAACAAATGGCAGAAGAGTGGAGCATATGCTGTAATGTAAGTGCAGTGACACATTCCTATCGTTCTTTCCCACATGAGAAAATAATTCTCCTATTTTACATGAATGTATGCTTATTTGAACAATTGGAATTACATTTGCTCTGAATCAAGAATAATAAGTGAAATACAAAGAATTTTTCTTCTATGTTGGTACAGTTTCTTGATTACATATGTAGGAACATGGAAGCCATCTCTCTCCTGTCCCCTGCCTCCTACCCTCGCCTCCTAGCCCGTCATGAACTCTAGTGCAAGTGCCAAAAGTGTTTGTTGGCAAACTTCTTAGGCAATCACTATTCCTTGATCCACAATGATTCTTCCCTGTCCCACCATGTATGTACACAGGGCCGCTGGGCAGTCATACTTACTGTCGTGGATAGGATAAGGGCATCGGGGCACAGGTATCAGCTGAAAACATAACACTAGGCTGAACTTTTGAGAGGCCCTTATTTACTCCTGATATATGGCATCTCACGATGGACCCATAGAAGATGGCCATTATTCCACATCTGAAGAATACCTCTATTTCTCCTTTTTTACTGCAGACAACTCTGAGCAGGTTGCTCTCTGAATTCTCATATCCTTTCCATTTGTCTGTGTAGAATAAGCAATTATGCCCATGATATAACTTGCTCCTAAGCACATATATTGAAGAGAGAGAGTGATTGTTGAAGGAAGTGAAAATGGTTGAAAAGTCACTTTCTGAGCCCTTGTGGCTACAGTGTATATGTGTTTTACTCTGACCAACTTACATTCTTTCTTTCTAATTGCAATACCTCAGTTTTGCATTAGGGGGCAATGTTCCTCATCCAATAGCATGCTAGAGCAACTTTTTCCTTCATAGGCAAAAGGTTGAGCAATACTTTGGAATGTTATTGTCTTCCCTCTTCACTATAACTTGGATTTTAGAGAAAGTGAAAACACCTAAGCCAACTGAGATTCATGTGTAACCCCTACTCAAATACAGCATCCAAACACTTTCAGTTTCTGTACCAAGATTTTCATGGAGGGTCTGGGTCATTATCAAGTGTGCTTGAATTTTCTTTAATAGAGTTAGCTATCCTGTCTCACCAGTGAATTCTTTTATGACTTATGATATATAGCACCATTTCTATTACCAATCATCGAATTAGACTAAATAACATTATGATGGTATTAATATTTTTTTTGCAGAGAACCATCTGCTTGAAAATTGTTCCTACTTAGTAGTCACTAGTAGGAGTTATTACAAAATGCTTTTCATATGTCTTGCAAATGCTTGTTTCATAAAATATATTTTAAATAATAATTAGGGTCTTTTTATTTTAACTCTCCTTGTAAGCTTTTGGCAAACCTCTGAAGTATATATATCCTTTCTTCAAACACTCATGAACTAAGGCAATCGATGATAAGAAACCCTTTTATAGTAGGAATCTTGTATCATTTTGCATTCTTAGATATGCATTAGAAGCTCCATGTGAATAATTTTATTCAAATTCAGACCATCACTAACAGATGGTCAATTGGTCCTTTTGAAAATGCTCATTAGCAGGAAGCTGTTAGCTCCTTGAATCAACCCATTCCGTTTTGATAGGACCCTATTACATGAATGTTCTTCCATATGTTAAGACAGAATGTGATATGATACCTTATTTTACCTTCCTATGCCTCTCCCCTTTCACACTATCCAAAAACTTCTGGCAGTAGGTCCTATTCTGCATGTGTAAAGAGTTCTATCTGGTTATATTTGGAAGATCTTTAAATAGCTATTTAGCATATCGAACATGGCCTCTAAAATTACCTCACACAAATGACTAAGCACATGAAATTTATGGGTCAAAAGAGTTGTGTTTCAATATTCTGAAGGCTTCTGATAGGAAACTGAAACTTATGTTGTCAAAAACTCAGGAAATTAAACTGAAAATCTATTAATAATCAAAGATGACTGTACACAAAATACTAAACATAAAGTATTATATGTGGACCCTTTAAAGGGGATCCATTCTGAAACACTGAGATGAGTTAGCCATCAAGCCTGGCAACTTTAGTTCAATTCCCAGAACACACATGGCAGAAAGAGAGAATGAACTCCCACAAGTTGTCTTGTGACTTTGGAATCTGTCTGTCCAATACACATACATACACAAATAAATAAGTTAACAAGTAGAGGGTGATTTCTAATAATATATGGACCGAAGATGATATAAAAAGAAACATATTTATCTAACCCAAAGAGGTTTCTTTCTTCCAGTAACAAATGAAAGATATTGGGTCTTCGTGATCTATGCTGGAGACCACCAGAAATTTTCTTTTTCTGAACCCTTTTCTCAAGAATTGACACTAATCACAAGGCACCACAGGACATGATAGAACCTGAGTATACTAAGGGACAAAAGTTTGAAAAATTCCTGAGACTGATTATAAGTAAAATGACTTAGCACACATCCCTATACTAATTCTTCATGCCTCTGTAGCCTTGGATATAATTACTGTAATATGTTTATATTTTCTGCTGTATATGAAGCATCTCTGAAATTATTTAATTACAAAGATGACCTATATTTTATATAAACACTTTCTAAAATAAGTTATTTGCTACTCCCATTTATATAGTAATACATACGTGGGTGTGAGTGTACTTTTTGGACATGGAAGCTGTAGTGTGCATGTTGATTATCTTCTTCTATCATGGGAAATCTAGGGGTGGAACTTGAATCATCATGTTTAGCAGCAAGAACCTTCACCCTCTGAGATCCTGAAATCTCAGTGTGTGTGTGTGTGTGTGTGTGTGTGTGTGTGTGTGTGTGTGTTTAACTAGCATACTAAGCATTAGAATTCATTATAGCACAACTGGATATCTACGTTTAGAAGGATAAAATTAGGTTCCTATCTGTGTTCCTGTTTAAAATCAATTCAAAGCGTATCAAAGACCTTAATTTAAAACATGAAGTATTGAAACTGCTAGAGAAAAGCCTAGGGAACTATATTCAAGATACAGGTATGGACAATAATTTTCTGAGTAGGACTCCCATAGCACAGGGGAAAGGAACGAGAATTAACAAATAGGGCTACGAAAACTAAAAACTTCTGTGTAGCAAAGAAAGCTATCAGTCACATAAAAGTCGAATATAGAATGGGAGACAATCTTTACTGACCATACTTCACTCAGAGGTCATTATCTAGATTATATCTATCTAGATCTAAAATCTAATTGCAAAAATTTAACAAAAATATCAAAATGATACCAATTCTTTGAAAGACATTCTTTGAGTTCTACAAAGATGATTCATATTTTCTGAGCTTTCTCTCTTGCAGTCGCCACATGACACATGGATCAGATCTCTGAGGCCATGCTTGTCTTGAATAGAGATGACTACTAACCTAACTCAACACTGATGATTCAGGAATGACTCTGTATGTGGGGCCGAAGGCAAATCACTTAGGTTTCTATGTAGGCTCCAAAGCTTGGATTTCTTTCTGTACTTTAGCATCTTTACCCAAGCGTGAAGATAGCAATCTTGCCAACTTCAGATGATGCTGACCAAGTTTAGAGTCAAGGACTTATAATGCAACTTCAGACGATGCTGACCAAGTTTAGAGTCAAGGACTTATAATGCACCCACAAACTCCCTGCAAAGCAGATGTGCCAAGAAAGGGTTTCAAATCCATAACTAGCTCAAAATTTAATTTTATATTAAAGTGGATTTTACTGAAATACTCATTAAAGTAAAACTGACTCTCCCATGTCCTACAATGTATGTTCTCTTTACATCAATGACAATGAGAACAATCATTTTTACGCTGTTCATCTTGCCAGTGTCTTATAGATATTGAGTTAACAATAGCTGTAAGCCAGGTGTGGTGGCGCACGCCTTTAATCCCAGCACTCGGGAGGCAGAAGCAGGCGGATTTCTGAGTTCGAGGCCAGCCTGGTCTACAGAGTGAGTTCTAGGCAGCCAGGGCTACACAGAGAAATCCTGTCTCGAAAAACCAAAAAAAAACAAAAAACAAAAAACAAAAAAACAAAAAAAAAAAACAAAAACAACAAAAAAACAAAAACAAAAACAAAAACAAAAACAAAACAAAACAAAAAACAGAAAAACCCACAAAAAAAACAAAAAACAAACTAAACAAGCTGTAGATATTTACTGTGAGAATACAGAAAGGAAAACAGTATCTGGTGATAGTTGGATCTTCTTAACTACTCTCTGTAATTACAGATGCAACTTTTACACCTTATGTAATCTTTATTATCTCACATAATCTTACTATTGGCATTATTTTTCTCTCAATTGCAGATTAAAAGACCTAGGGGTGAACTGCTAGTGGTTGGACTTATCCATTCTCAAAATACATCACAGTGTCCTTTTGGGTTTCAGTTACTTCACTCAGGATGATATTTTCTAGTTCCCCATTTGCCTGCAAAAACTCATGATGTTCTCATTCTTAATAGCATAATGGGTATTAATACTACCCATAATAGCTTAATGGGTAGTATTGCATTGTGTAAATGAACCACATTTTCTGTATCCATTCTTCCGTTGTGGGACATCTGAATTGTTTCCAGCGTCGGGCTATTAAGGCTACTATGAACATAATGGATCATATACCTCTGTGGTATGGTGGGGCATCTTTTGGATATATGTCCAAGTGTAGTATAGCTGGGTCTTCAGGTAGATCTATTTCCAGTTTTCTGAGAAACCACCATAGTGGTTGTAGTGGCTATTCCTGGTTGTCAACTTGACTATATTTGAAATGAACTACAATCCAGAATTGGAAGGCTCACCAGTGAACCTAATCTGGAGACTGGGA
>NC_034602.1:41745302-41748003 GCF_900095145.1 Mus pahari
ACTTCCATCCACAGCTACTACTGAACCATTGTTGGGATTTGGACTGCAGACTGTAAGTCATCAATAAATTCCTTTACTATATAGAGACTATCTGCAAATTCTGTGACTCTAGAGAACCCTGACTAATACAGTGGTTGTACCAGTTTGCAATCCCATGAGCAAGGAGGAGTGTTTGTTTCTCTTTATCCACATCCTTGACAACATATGCTGTCACCTGAGTTTTTGATCTTAGTCATTCCAATTGGTGTTAGGTGGAATCTCAGGATCATTTTGATTTGCATTCCCTGATGACTGAGAACTTTGAACATGTCTTTAAGTGCTTCTCGGCCATTCAAAATTGCTCTGCTGTGAATTCTCTATTTAATTCTATACCCCATTTTTATTTGGGTTGTTTGGATTTTTGGAGGTTAGCTCAATGAGTTCTTTATATATTTTGGATGGTAGTCTTCTATTGGATGTGGGGTTAGTGTATGGTATGTACTCACTAATAAGTGGATATTAGCCAAAACAGTACAGAACATCCAGGATACAACCCTCAGAACTCAAGAAGGTTAACAAGCCAAAAGGTCCAAGTGAGGATGCTTCAATCTCACTTGGGAGAGAAAAGAAAGTAATCATGGGGTAGTGGTAAGTGGGAGAAAGGGAGAGGGGATGGGAAGGGAAGCGAAAAGGGGAACATGGTGGAAAACAGGGGTGAAGTCCTAAGGGCCAGTAAAATGATGGAAACAGGCTATCTTGGGAGTTAGGAGGTGGAGGGACCCTCTAAAACGTACAAGAAACCTGGGAGGTGAGAGACTCTCAGGACTCAAAGGGAGGAACCTCAAATGAAATGTCCTACAGTGGGGACTGAGAACTTGTAGAGTCCAGCCCCAGTAGAAAGACAGGACATCAACTGGAGCAATGGGGTTGCCATCCTACAGTCAAAAGTTCTGATTCAAAATTGCTCCTGCCTAAAAGAACGGCAGGGAAAAATGAAGAGCCCGAGGAAAAGGAGATCCAGTGACAGGCCCAAATTGAGATTTAGCTCAAGGGGAGGCTTTAAGGCCTAATGCTATTACTGATACTATCGTGTGCTTACAGATAGGTGCTCAGCATGGCTGCCCTCTGAGAAAAGCAGCTGACTGAGAAAGACACAAATACTTTCATCCAACCAATGAACTGAAGTCAGGGAACCCTGTGGTTGAATTAGGGAAAGGCTGAAAGAAGTTAAGGAGGGTAACCCCATAGGAAGACCAGCAGTCTCAACTAACCTGGACCCCCAAGGTCTCTCAGACACTGAGCCACCAACCAGGGAGCATAGAGAAGCTTGTAGGAGTCCCCCAACACATACACAGCAGAGGACTGTCTAGTCTGGCCTCAGAAAGAGAAGAGATACCTAATCCTTGAGAAACTTGAGGCCCAGGGAGGCCTGGTAGGGAGAGTGGTGGATGGGGTGAGAACAGCCTTTTGGACATGGGGGAGGAGGAATGGAATGAGGAACAGTTGGTGGGCAGACCAGGAGGGTGTTAACAACTGGACTGTAAGAAAAGAGATTAAAAGGACAGCCCATTTGTATTTAGAAGAGCAGTGTGTCTGGGAGGGCTCCCCCACATTCTCTTCTCCCCAACACACAGAACTCAGAAATGACTGTCATTACCTTCTAGAAAGTAGGTTAAGACCATTCTAAGACCATTCCTAGATACCCCATATGTACAAAAAGAAAAAGAGAAGCCTTACCCATGAAATCATGGGGATATGAAGACAATTTTATCACCCACATGCCTTGTTGAGTTCTCCAGCTTCTGGCCATTAAATTATAGTCACTTTGAATAATTATCTTTCTTCATGCCCTTCTTTATTGACCTTGTACGGAAATACATAAGTTCTGTTATCACTTTGGTCTTTATCTCCTAATGAAGGTGCCAGATCATATTAAATTTAAACTGAATGAATTAGCATGCTGTATCTTGTTAACCTCTCCTTTATTATAGGGGTCTCAATTATGAATTTAAGATGAGAAGGAAAGAAAATCTTATCCCTAGGAGCTAATAAATGACAACACTTGGAACTTATCTTTCTCCATCTGATATTCAAGTTCATATTTTGCAAGTGAAAGTATGATTCCAAAGTGCAGAAGAATTTGTACTTTAATGGAAATGTGCCAAGTTTTGATGGTGTTAATCGACCAAAAGAACAACTTCAAGAATATCTTCCAAATAACACCCTTGAAAAACATGTAAGCTTACAAAATGAAAATGGATGTGTGTTATTTAAATCTGTACATACTGTCTTCAGTTTAGGCTGTTTACTCAATAAATCATGTGGGCATAATATTATTTGATATGTAATGTTCTAATATCTCATCATCTTCTCAATAATCTTCAAAAAATAAACTCAACCAGGACAAGGCCATTTATTTATTTTATTGGATATTTTCTTTATTGACATTTCAAATGCTATCCCGAAAGTTGCCTATACACTCCGCCCGACCCTGCTCCCCTACCCACCCACTCCCACTTCTTGGGCCTGGCATTCCCCTGTGCTGGGTCATATAAAGTTTGCAAGACCAAGGGGCCTCTCTTCCCAATGATGGCTGATTAGGCCATCTTCTGCTACATATGCAGCTAGAGACTCAAGCTCAGGGGGTACTGGTTAGTTCATATTGTTGTTCCACCTACAGGGTTGCAGCCCCCTTCAGCTCCTTGGGTAATTTCTCTACCTC
>NC_034602.1:41751413-41769660 GCF_900095145.1 Mus pahari
CCTGGGCCAAGTA
Source organism: Mus pahari (assembly GCF_900095145.1). Taxonomy (NCBI): domain Eukaryota; kingdom Metazoa; phylum Chordata; class Mammalia; order Rodentia; family Muridae; genus Mus; species Mus pahari. The sequence continues at coordinate 41,751,427 of NC_034602.1, forward strand.
GTGGGAGTGGGTGGGTAGGGGAGCAGGGGCGGGGGGTTATAGGGAACTTTCAGGATAGCTTTTGAAATGTAAATAAAGAAAATAATAATAATAATAATAATAATAATAATAATAATAATAAAAGAAAATAGAAAACAGAACATACCACAGGACCAATACATGAATATTCAGGATATCCAACTCAAGTCACTGTTTTCGTTTATGAATTACCCATCCTTTGTTTCCAAGTTTAGTAACTCAAAAAACAAAACAAAACAAAACAGTCAGATGAGGAAGAATTTCTCTTCACAGACAACTTAGGGCACATTCACTCATCCATTGAACATGCATTAATTTGAATGTCTTCTTCCTGAAGGTCTGGTAGTTTCAACCATGAATGTCATGGAGCACCTCAAAGAGACTCATGACATTTCAAAAAGTATAGGACATGAGCCATTCATATAATGGAGGAAATTTTTTTTTATAAGAATGAAAAAAGTCATTACAGAAGTTATTAGTTTTAAGGCTGCACAATTAGATATGCTTTGTATACCTTATATTCTTTGTTCTCTGGAAAGCAAAAGACAGGGGTAGGATATAAATCTGGTTGAAAATAGACCATCAACATAAAAAACAGCAACTGCAGCGATGTGGCTTCTGAGTGTTTCTTTCTTAATTATATTTCTACACAAACCAAACCATAATGTTTACATATTGATTTCCAGCATATAGGGATCAAAATCTACTGCTAGCTTGCGTGTATTTTACTCCCCTGCCTTCCCAAATCTGTTGATAGAGTAAAAGATGCTCATGAACTAACATGAGCACTTTAAGAAAATCCAGAAATGCTCCAAAACCCATTCTTTCTCTATTGTTAAAAGACTATGTATTTCAATGATAAGACATAATACTTAAAAAGTCTCTCATCACATAAAATGTGTTTCATGCTTTAAAGAAATTGATGGAGCCAACTATATCAGAAGACAAAGCAGACTTTTATTTAAGGACCTGGCTCTGGAATTCCCTAATAAACAGGGTTCAAGGGTGCTTAACTCTCTCATATCAAATAGTATAGTATTGACATTTAACATATATATATATATCTTTCAATATAGTATAGTATAAATCATTTTCATATTATATAGAGTACCAAAATATAATGGAATTCTCACTAAGTAGCTAATATACTATATTTTGAGAACACTGACATGAACAAAAATTTCATGTTCAGTAGAGATGTAACCTTATTCTGATATTCATGATACATAGTTGCCTGAATGAATCTGTGAATACACTATCAGAAAATACAATAGATTAAATGAATGAAGATTTCACATAAGAATTCCAAAACAATGTTACATATTTTGATAAGTTCTTACTCTAAAATGTAATCTAGGAGGTAATATCAGTTCTCTAGGTAGTCTAATATACACTACAAACCACCCTACCCCACGTTCCATACGCCGTGCCTATTCCTTTGTTTCTAGGTATTACCTCTCATTCCTGAGCATGGGTAATTCAAGTACTTACCAACATCATAACTTCTGTTTCCTATGAGACTGCTGGCAAATGTTTTATAAAGGGCCAGTAAGCATTTTCAGCATTATGTGCTATATAGTTTTTGTCATAGTTACTCAACTTTGCTGGCACAGCACAAAAGCAGTGACAGACAATATGTAAATGAGTGTGGCTGTATTCCAGTAACACTTTATTTATGGACACTGAAGCTTGAATTTCATGTCATTTTTTACAAGTCACTAAATGTTACTCTTCTAGTTCTTTCAGTTTCTTAAAAATAAAAATATTCTTAGAGAATGCATGGTGGCTCGTGTCTATAATGTCACCAATCTGGATGTCACCAAGGGAGGATTACCAAGGAGTCAAGGCTAGCCAGAACAAGAGAGAATTTTAAGTAACCTCGTCTAAAAAACGATTCTCTATGTGGAAAATTAGTGCTTGGTGTAGAGAGTTTACCACAGCTATACTTGGGTTTTGCTGCTTCTCTCTATGGTCTTAATCACAATTCTAAGAATTTTTTTCTGCTATAATAACAATAGATTACATTTCAAACATATTTACCTCTTTCTTTTGTTTATTAGATATTTTCTTCATTTACATTTCAAATGCTATCCCCAAAGCCCCCTATACCCTCGCCCTGCTCTGCTCCCCAACCCACCTATTCCTGCTTCCTGGCCCCGGCATTCCCCTGTACTGGGGCATATGATCTTCCGCAATACCAAGGGCCTCTACTCCCATTGATGGCTGACTAGGCCATCCTCTGCTACATATGCAACTAGAGACACACTTCTGGGGGGGGGGGTACTGGTTAGTTCATATTTTTGTTCCTCCTGTAGGGTTGCAGACCCCTTTATCTCCTTGGGTACTTTCTCTAGCTCCTCCATTAGGGGCCCTGTGTTCCATCCAGTAGATGACTGTGAGCATCCACTTCTGTATTTGCCAGGTATTGGCATAAGAGAGCTATGTCAGGGTCCTGTCAGCAAAATCTTTCTGGCATATGCAATAGTGCCTCTATTTACCTCTTTCTTTGCAACTATTTGCATGACTAAACAGGAAATGGTATTAGACCCTGACAGTTTTAAACATTATTTACTTTTTGACGAGTCTTTATCAGTAACTCAACATGAGTTAGCCCGTTCATTTCCAAGTGTGTCCTGGTAATGGAGTCAATGACCATACTTAGAATATGCACACTCTGAAAAGTGAATTCTTGTTCATCCTCATAAAGGCACATGGGGGTACTTGGCGATGTCAAATATCTGGATGTTTCTAGTTTCCTCCATGTAGTATTTTTTATTTTCTGCCTTTAAAAGAACATACCCAAATTTCAGTTTTCCAGCATCTATTTGGTTAATTATTCTGTATTACAAAATATTTTAGCTTTAAGTAATTATCTATTTGGAGATCTTTCTTTACACAATAATCTGTCTCCCAAGTTATTTATATAATGTATGTCATATAGGCACTGCTTTCATGACTAAACTTTCTTGTTGGTAGCTTTTTAAATACATTACTGGTAAGTACCGATCACCTAGCTAGCTGCTAATCATACTGTAAATTAATTTTACATGTAGTAGCTATTTAAATACTATACCCACTCATGTAATTCATCTTCTATATATTCTTTGGAAATTTTCTATAGATCTATTATTTCTTTTTAAGCCTTTGCTGCAATTTCTAGTTTTAGCCATGACACCAGTATGAAGGTTAACATGGTTTAACATTTATAACTATAATAATAATCTGATTTATCACAAATATATTGTGAGATCATTTGCAGAAAGACACAGTATATCTGTCCCTATGCAAATATGTGTTTATAAGCTACACATGTTCACATATATGACAGGAATCCAAAGAACAATGAATAAAGTATTCATGGATACAACTAGAAACCATTGTTCAAGTCTTAGCTCTGACTCACCACATGTCTGTAATCTTTGGCAAGTCAACTAACCTCTACATACTTAGTTTCTTTAATATGAAAAGACAAATGGAAACAATGACTGCATGGAATTCATGGAATTGCTGTGATAACTGCATGAGTAATGACATGAAGTTCATAGAGGAAATCTTCATATCGCCAATCAGAAAGCTCTGTATCTTGCTATTATTTGCATGTGATTCAGATATGCTGAGTCACCGAATCTGAACTCACAGTAGCCGAAGAAGTTTCGTCTTGCCAAATGAGCATCTCAGTGATTTTGCTGACCCTGTCTTCTGGAAGCTTAGCTATGGGAACCCAGGGCTCTGAGGTTTGTCAAGTACTCTTTCAGAGATAAATAAAATGGTAGACAGTGTCCCAGGCCTAACACATACATCTTAAGGAATAAGTGTGGGAATTTTTTTTAACTTATTCAGGCAAGAATAACTAAGAAAAACATATGATCCACTGAGAAGCATAACCCAATCTATGGGAATGGACTCATAAGCAAGGGAGTAGAGAACAAGGCGGAGAGATGACATAGTCCACATGAGGCCATTGCTGTGCAGAACTGCCTTAATGAAGAATTTGTGTGTGTGCACTCCAGGCAAGTCACTTTGGCTTCCTTCTCTTGTTGAAAGGCTATAGGTCCTGTGCATCCAGTTGTCTCCTTGGTAAACACCTACACTGTTATAACAGAGTTACTTCCTTTTTTCTGTTCTTGCTCCCCCTCGTCTAACCAATGCAACAGACTAGGTCCTGTTAGGCAGACTCAACAGTGAACACGAAATCGGGGCCACTCACATCACAGCTCTTTATCATTTATTGTTACTCTACCTTAAGAAGAGCCACATAACTCAGTGACATGATGTCACAAAGCTTATTCAGGAGGAAGTACATGATCTGTTATCTGGCTTTCAATATCAACCACTGACACCTAGCAGGACATAAGGTACAGCATAGGATGAGAGAAGAACCTGCATCCTTTTGCTTCAACTCTACCTTTCCCTAAAGACTAAACAGACCAGATACTAGGATTCCACATCTAATAAATACAGGAAAACCTGTAATAACCACTTAACCTACTACGCAGAACTGCTGGAAAGAGTAAATGAAATGCCACACGTGGGAGTATTTATTAAATATGATTAAAAATATTACCAACATTTTCTCTAATAACTAAATTGCTCTTTGTGCTCTAATCCTTGCCTTGAGCACAGATATAATTTCGTTCAGGGACTGAGATTTTAGTTCTAAAGTTAGAAGAGCAATTTCACAATGCTCTCCTGTCATTCCTCATACCAAGTATGCTACATTCTCTTATCTCACTCTCTGCAGTTTACTATGCTCCTCCCCTTCTCCCTCTCTCCTATTTCCTCCCTCCCTCCCTCCCTTCTTCTCCCCTAAATATCTACATTGTCTCTCTCTGCTAAATGTTGTTTTCTAATTGGTCATTGATGCCCTCACGTGAATCAGAATCATACCTTTCTCTTTTTACTTCCTCTTCTTCTTCTTTTTTTTTTTTTTTTTTAAATCTCAGGGCAGTAGGGAACCGTTGCAGCCTGCTGGTTGGAGAGCTCAGATCTTAATTCCCTTTTGGCTTTTGGCCTGCACCCATGTGTTCAGCTCTGCAGATGAGTCTCCCACCTCTGTTTCACTTCTTGGCTTGGCTGCCTTTTGAAGGTTCAGCATTGTGGGAAGTCTCACTCCAGCTAATTAAAAAGGCTAAACTGCTCAGCAGCACAGTTTCTGCAGTAGCCTCTCAAGTTTCATTAAGGAATGAGTACTTTTTTTGCTTCTTGAAATGAAGCGCTAATCCTACTGCAAGCTTGTGCCTTCAGTATCAGGATAAAAAGCAGGAGGGTGTAGAGGAACATGTGCTTAGATTACCTCAGAAAGGGGGGGGGGTGAGGAGAAGCCACAACACAGAACAAGAGTTACCTTGCTAGTCCTTGATGAACCCGGCCCCAACTCAAACCTTTGGCTAATGTATGACCTCCAGAACACTGTTTAAGTGTTCTACCAAGGTAGGATCTCCCATTCATGAAATGAATGCATTAATCCTTTTCACCAAAACATTTATAAGGGCAAAATGCACACAAGAAGTTTTTCTTATAAAACATTGGAGAGAGCGGGACGTCTATCTTCAAGTCTGAACATTTGTGGTGATGACTAGCCCAGAGCTAATTAAAAATGGGTGATATTGAAAAGGGCAAGATTTTTGCTCAGAAGTGTGCCCAGTGCCACACTGTGGAAAATGGAGGTAAGCATAAGAGTGGACCAAATATCCAGGGTCTGTTTGGGTAGAAGGCAGGTTAGGCTGCTGGAGTCTCTTACACAGATGCCATCAAGAACAAAGGCCTCACCTGGGGAGAGGATGCCTTGATAGAGTATGTGGAGAATCCGAAAAAGTACACCCCAGGAACAAAAATGATCTTCACTGGAATCGAGAAGAAGGGAGAAGGGGCAGACCTTATAGCTTATCTTAAAAAGGCCACTAATGAGTAAGTCCACTGCCTTATTTATCACAAAATAAACGTCCCATGGCTTTTAATGCATACCATAATTAATTCATACACCAAATTCAGATCGTGAATGGCTAACAATGTTTTTGTTGGACAGTCCTGATTTAAGTAAAACTGACTTGTCATGAAGTGGGCACAATCTTTTTGAAAGCAACAGTTTCAGTTGTATACATGCTATCACCGCTGTTAATTAGTAATGTTTTACTTCCCAGTAATATGGGGGCTGTCATCGCAAACCTATTAAATGGTTTTATACTTAGATTTATATAACTGGGCATATGAATATGTTTAAACACTGGGAAAATTCTATCACTGTCTCAGAAACAAGACTCACCTGTGTTTCAGTTTGTATTCACCGGCCTCTTACAGACCATGGCTAAACACCAGGAGTTAACTGTCTATTCTTGATGATGCTGACTTAATTAGCATTCCCTACATCAAGGATGCTGCCATTTACACTGAAAGGCCTTTACTGTGGTTTATGTATGTATTTAACACTTTAAAAAAAAAGAAGAACATTGCTCTAAAAGCCCCCCAAAGCCTGACCTGCCCAACTGTAGCATCATTCCTGTAGGGACATGTGTGCTGGCCTTTTGATAATGCCCACCACATAAGATTCAACTGTCCTCTATCTAATTTTTTTTTTCTGATGAATGTTAGCATAATGTGGAACATAGAAGCCAATGCATTTGGGGCTTGGAAAACATGGATGTCCAGGTGCAGCACTAAGTATCTCACTGTAATGATAAGGTGTTTAGATTCCAAGAGAAAAAAAAAGCAGGGACATACTCTGAGAAATATGTTGTTGGATGATTTTGTTGTTATTCCAACATTATAAGGTAGACCTATGCCAACTAAAGTTGGCTATTTTGTTATTTGGCCACATAGTCAACTTCAAGGGCTCAATGTCTTATATGAAGATAACTCTTAATCAAAATATAAGGAGGTTTTCCATGATAACATATGGCAATATGCATAGTTGTCCTTACTAGCACTTGGCAAGCCAAAGGATTGGCTTGAGTTGGAAACTAGCTTAGTACACCCAGTTAGGCCCAGGCCAAGCTGGCCTAAAATGTGAGACTCTGCCTCAGTAAAACAGAGCAAGCAAAAGTATGGCGATTAAAGTAGCTGGTGGGCTCTATTTAGAGGTTTGTTTATCTGTGGTGTCTAACGGTGTCATGGCATATTAAATAAAATACTATTAGTAGTCTTGTGTCATCTGAAACGTCATTCTATAGTCTAATCCATCCTTTACTCTTTACTGTGAAAAAAGAGTGGGAGAGGTGCAGACAGTGCTATCAAGTATGCACATCCTAAGATAGTCATCATCAAGAGAGAATGTGGAGATGACCCACTATGTCCTCTCATGATCCAGGCTATAAGTGGTTTGTCCCTAATGTCTCTTTCTGTCCTACTTGTGCATCTTTGCAGTCTGACTGCAAATCAATCAGAAAAGACACTTATCCAAATAAAGCAGTTATTAAAACTGTGCTTCATAGAGTTATCAGAGGTTAAAAATCAGCTCTGATTAGTGTGCACTAATGCCACCCAGCAGGAACCAAGATCAATTGGAAACATCGATCACTATGTTTTATTTTGCTGTCAGAGATAAATTAATCAGATATCACACATGAAAGTTCTTGCAGAAACAGAACGCTTACCTGAATTTATGCCAAATTTAGATCATTATTAAATTCACCTTAACAGAACACAAAGAATATTAAATTCAAAAAACTTTCAGGGAATAGAGTCTACTCTTAGCTATTTGTGTGCATATCAGTAAATAATAATAATAGTTCTCTAAGTAATAAACCAATTATATATTAGCACATTTAAAAATGTGTGTGAGAAAGAGGGAAATAAGAAAACAGGAGAAGTTTTAGTAATGTAAGCTTTTATGGGCATTACATATATAGGACTGAGGTTCAAAGAAGACGATTTAAATGTAAGTACATTGATTACAAGTGGATGTATAATTCACATATTTGGAATATTTTAAAACTCTCACAGAACATGTATGATGCCAAAAGAAATTCAAGAGATAGCAATGGAAACAGTGTTTTACTTCTAAATACAGCAAAATCTACAAGTCTCAACTAATATCCACCCCTAAGAAATACTGCATGTTGTAGATGTTGAAGATGTACCAAATAAAAGAAAGTCAATAAGCAATAACAAAGATGGAAGCACTCAGGCAGAGGGCTAGGCACAGCAACTCAGAGACCATTACTGAAATGTGTAGTTGATGACTACAATGGCTTTGCTTGTGTCTTGTAAAACAATGCGTCATTACTCTACCTCAGTTGGATTCAGACGAAATGGTTGTGAAACTGAGCATACTGTCACATGACGGAGGCATGCACTCTAGCACTTGCACCTTCTAGCCAGAGCTAATGAAATCAGGCTTTTTATCAAGTGTACATACAGCATTCACTGATTCACTGCCCATGCACCGGTAAAGTCAAAGCTTGGGGTCATCACAGAGCTTAAGGATTTACTGGGCAGAGTGACAGAACCTAACTAGGCACAAAAATACCACTGACAAATCAAAAGAACCTATCAAGTCCAGGTGTTCAAGGAGAAGTGCTGCAGCAAAGAGCAAAAACGAGGAAAAAAGTAGGGGTGGTAAGTGCTGTCTACTTCAATTTAATTCACCCCTAAGGATAAAGGGGAGTCACAACAATAACAGCTGGGAGAGGGGAAAGGGAAGTCAGGTCAGGGCAAAGCTGAAAGTACCAGGGGAAAGCAATCGAATGCCAGTTACACAGATGCAATCTCAGAACTCAGTTCCTGAATATCACATTGGGAATTCAAACAGGTTCCTGTAATCTTAAACACTAAAGTGAGAAGGCACATGAAGACCGGCCCTTCCACGTAAAGGTGTGCTGGTTTAGGGGAAATGAGCTTAAGTAAGAGTGTCTACAACCTCACTTTGAGTAACATATACCATGGACACTATCGGATGCTTGATAACTTAAACATCTGAGTTCTAATCATTCTCTGTCAGATAGGTGACTGGATGACCAATGTGGTGAAACCCTGATTGGGTTGTGCAGACATCACAGTTATCAATTCACTTCTACCTTATCAATATGATTTTGAGGCAATTGTTCAATGTCTTTTTGCCACGAATGGCACCTCCTGAGCCTAGAACTCTCTCAAAGCCATAATTTATGTAACATAGTAAAAATGTGTGTATGTGTTTTAATAGATCTATATATAGTTAGTTTTTACATTTTCCATGGGATCAGGACCCTGAGATTCCATTGTATTGCAGTAAATTGAAGGGCATGTACCTTTTACCTCCGACATTCATATTAATGCAGCCCAAGAGATAACTTTTTATTCTTTTTAAAAAGCAGATTCTAATTTAAGAAATATTTTGTTCCAAATATGCAATCAACTGGAGCGTTTGCCAGTCTGCATGGAAATGCTCAGCAAGCACTGTTGGAAAAATAAATGAATACAGTCTAATATATTTTACATCAATTTAACAGTTATGTATTTGGTCCCTACAATGTTCCAGAATCATTCTTGATATTAATTTTCCTGTAGCGTCTCAGTATACAAAACACTCCTGCATCTAAGATGTAGGGAACACTGCAGAAGATTCAGTGGGGGTTGTAAGATGCAGAGGTTCAGAGAGGTTGCTGTGAGATGGTCTCCTAGTAACTTCAGAAGCTGCACCCATAAAATCTCACCGACATTACTGTCCAAATGTGAGATGAACAAAGCCAACACCAGTGGACATGCCAAAGTGAACAGCAAAGCCCATGAAGCCTCAATACTACACGGAGAACTATAGGAAACTTGAGGAAAGCCAGGAGCAGGAGAGGTGAGCTTCCTCAGGGGTGAGCACAGGAACTACACTAAATGCTTAGCCCTGAAAATAAGCATACAACTAAAATTTTACAGACTGAGCATACATATATAAATATGCATGGATACACACATATGCATACACATATACATATATGTGTATGTATGCAATAACAATTAATGAAAATGTAATAATGAATTTGAAGGAGGGGTATATATATGAGGGTATGAAGAGGGGAAAGGGGAAGTAAAGATGATATAACTACATTATAATCTCAAAGCTTAGAGTTCTGACAGGCTACTATATGTGAAGAAGAGTTGAATAGAGAATTGGAATGAGGTATGGTGGGTGTCCTACTGATGATACCACCATATAAAGGACAATCTCATGCAGCCAGGGATGCTTCCTGCAGCACCTTGTGACAAAACAAACCCTACCTTTTTATCACTTCCCATAGACACAATTAAACACTCAACTTGCATTGTACTAGTTACGTTTCCTTCTGAGAATCTGTCTTGCAGTTCCTCTGAAAACTGTACATAGTACTACGGGAAGATCCAACAATACTTCTCCTGGGCATATACCTAAAAGATGTTCTAACTTGTAATAAGGACATATGATCCACTATGTTCGTAGCTGCCTTATTTATAATAGCCAGAAGCTGGAAAGAACCCAGATGTCCCTCAACAGAGGAATGGATGCAGAAACTGTGATACATTTACACAACGGAGTACTACTCAGCTATTAAAAACAATGAATTTATGAAATTCTTAGGCAAATGGATGAATCTGGAGGATATCATCCTGTGTGAGGTAACCCAATCATAAAAGAACACACATTATATGCACTCATTGATAAGTGGATATTAGCCCAGAAACTTAGAATACCCAAGATACAATTTGCAAATCACATGAAACTCAAGAAGAAGGAAGACCAACGTGTGGATACTTCGTTCCTTCTTAGAATGGGGAACAAAACACCCATGGAAGGAGTTACAGAAACGAAGTTCGGAGCTCAGATGGAATGAAGGACCATCCAGAGACTGCCTGACCTGAGGATCCATTCCATAAACAACCACCAAACCCAGACACTATTGCATATGCCAGCAAGATTTTGCTGGCAGGACCCTGATAAAGCTATCTCTTGTGAGGCTATGCCAGTGCCTGGCAAATACAGAAATGGATGCTCACAGGCATCTATTGGATGGAACACAGGTCCCCCAATGAAGGAGCTAGAGAAAGTACCCAAGGAGCTAAAGGGGTCTGCAACCCTATAGGAGGAACAACAATATGAACTAAACAGTACCACCTCCTCACCCCCAGAGCTTGTGTCTCTAGTTGTATATGTAGCAGAAGATGGCCTAGTTGGCCATCATTGGGAGGAGAGTCCCTTGGTCTTGTGAAGATTATATGCCCCAGTACAGGGGAATGCCAGGGCCAGGAAGCAGGAGTGAGTGGGTTGGGGAGCAGGGCAGGAGGAGGGTATAGGGGACTTTCAGGATAGCATTCGAAATGTAAATGAAGAAAATATGTAATAAAAAAAGTTTCCTTTCTGAGAAAGAAATAGAGAAGAGTGATTCATAATCGTAGTAGAAATGATGAATTCATAATAATAATGCAGGGCTGGAAGTTATTCTGTATTCAAGTCTAAGCAATATTCACAGCTTAAAGGACTAGCATCCTCTGTATGTGTGTCTCTGTGTTTCTGTCTTTCCCTCTCAACAAAATAGGAACAAATACATGTTATAGCTCCCCCAACTACACAAATTTCAGAGTGTGCATCCAGTTTCCAGACTTAATTTTCAAATCGAAGAGGCCACGTGATCCTGCTTACTGTCCTAGGAAATTGCAATGGCAGCTTGCTGTCATTGGACAGAAGAAGCTGGTGTTTTGGGTGGCAAATAACTAGATGCAGAGACACATTTCCTCCTGCATTTCAGTAATAACTCTTAGATATGTTAGATGGATACAAATATGTTTTTCTTCTAAGGATGTTAGTGTGCAAAGCCACATGTTTATGAAACAATTATTACATATTTCCTTTCCATAAATACTTTGTAAAGCAAGAAGGTAGAGTACCCTTGCACAGAAATTCCAAGGGGACTGCCTGGATTATAAATCTTGTTGGCTATCTGTATCTAATCCTCAGCATCTCTCTTCCTATCCTGTGGAGCCATGGATGCATCCTCAGAGTGGGACCCAGACCTACCATGATTCATATCCTCAGGGAAGTGTGTGGAATAGCCAGCATTCAGCTCCTGTTGTTTTCTTCCCTTTTGCTATTATGGTTTTTAATGTATGCTGTGGAGATGGCCCATTCTTGAATCCATTCCATAAATTTTTAAGTTATGTTTGGCATATTCTTTTAAAATGCTTCTAAGCTGCCTCTCTTCTCTAACATTAAAGAATACATAGAAAGGCCACCCTAGCTTCAAGTTCTTCATCTGTTAAGTGAGAAAGATAATTCCTCCATCATAAGTTTGGAATAATGAAAAATAAGCTAGAGGCACACATATACAAAATGTTTGATAGTACTACTTAAACATAGTACATGCTTTAAAAAGTCATCCAAACCATGATTATTATTATCATCATCATCATTATTAATTAATATCATTCCACAGGTAGGCATTATGATAGATCTTAACGGTGGGGAAACCAGGTCTTGATAATGTTAGTTGCCTAAAGACACAAAATGGGCTTATTCCAGACCTTTATGACTTAAGTATTTTTATGTACCAGCCATTTAAATTATATAACATAACTAGAGCAACACAAGATCCTCTATTTTTCTACTAGTATTATCTAATGTCATTCATATAAGAAACAATGAATGATTTCCAGTATTTCATTTTTATATGCCATTCATATTACCTCTATCTTGTTTGTGGTATTTTAGAGTTTATTATTTATATAATGTTTATATTTAGATCATGGTCTATGTTATCTATATATACTGAATACTGTACCAAGATGGTGTTATATACACAACTAAAAATAGTGTAACTTTTAAGTTCGAAATCCTCTGTTATTTGCATGGGTTAAGGGAGGGATGACCCCTTGGAATTTATTCCTTAATCATTTCACTCAACAAATAAATACTCACTTTTCTTATGCAAGGACAAAAATAATAACAGAGTCAAAGCCAATAAGAAATATAATGAAAAACAAGATGGTCCTGTCCTCCTTTTACTTTTCGTGAAAAAGAAAGATGAGAACAAGTCCTTTTAACCCAGAGAGGTCATTGCTTATGCAAGTGCACAGTCTCTTCTCATGGTGCTTTTTGAATGTTACAGGAGTCCTGGGAGGCTGCCCTGGTGACAGTTTCAGAATCAGACTCTCTTCAGTACCCATGTGATTTGTGTGGGCCACCTGTCATAAAGTCTGAACTATGTGACAAAAGCCCAGCCCCTCATTTCCACAAGCCCACCTACAATCCCTGCAAACCTTAGCTCAGCTATAAGAGTAAGATCCAGGAAGAACCCTGACTGTGTACCTCATCTCACAGTCTTTTCTCATTCGCATTTAATTTAATTAGAAATAGCTTAAATTGAACGTCAGTGGAGCAAAGCAACAAAACAACCAGGAAAACTCTCTTTGCTAATAGGGTAGATTTAGGTCGATGATTTTTAGCACAGTAAACATAAGCCTAAATGCTCCTAATTAGAGGGAGTGTGAAGTCAGCCAAGAATACCAACTTCCCTGGAAATCCTACAGGGTAAGTACCTCACTGCAGGACACAGGGCAGATCACATCAGAAAGGTTTCCCCACACCCAACACTGCAGAACACAGGGCAGATCACATCAGAAAGGTTTCCCCACACCCAATATGTTCAAGCTCACTGTATATGCTGCTGAGTTCTAGATTTATTTTCTAAAATTCTCTATTTATAGCTTCAATTTCGAGATTGCTCTAATCCACGAAGGAAAGAAAGAAAGGATGGAAGGAAGGAAGGAAGGAAGGAAGGAAGGAAGGAAGGAAGAAAGAAAGAAAGAAAGAAAGAAAGAAAGAAAGAAAGAAAGAAAGAAAGAAAATAGAAAGAGAATAAGAAGATTCCAGTATCATTTCCTGTCTCATTGAGACAAGTGAGAACCTTAATTATTTGCTATTCTAACTTCCCACAGAAGCATAGGAAAACTGAAATATTGATACATAGTTGCCAATTCAGAGAGGGCTTTTTAACACACAATCACCACCCTCCCTTGAACTAGCAGAGGATTTGCCTGGGCTGAATGAGAGAGAGGGGACTCTTTCAAGGACAATGCTTCAGTTGACTAGATTTCTTTGTTTTCTTTATTAGAAGAAATTGAACAAATTCACTTGAATTATAAGGTGAAGTCACCTGATTTTAAAACAGCCCAGCTTCTCTTTTAGTCTATTCCGGTTGCAGTGGAGAATTCAGAAGCACAGGATCATCTTCAGAATTCTTCAGGAAGAAATCCTCATCATAGCATTTAAAATTTTTAGATCCTACGTTGGGCACAATAGGCAAATTGTTCACTTGAGAAAGAAAAGATCTCAGAAAATAAAGGTTTCCTTGATCGACACGTGTGGCTTGAACTCTGGGTTCTAAGTTGTATATTATTACTGAGTTTTCCTCCTGTTTACAAGAGAACTTGACTGTTACTTCTGTGTTTCTTGTTAACAAAAAACCAGCTTTTTGTTACCACTTCTTCATTCAGTTAAAGTTCCTTGAGCTTTTCATGCCTTCTGCTTGGAATGAATCACTACACACCTTAGTACAAAGAGAAAACAGCTGCCTTACTCTGCCTGTCTGCTATAACAAAATACCATGCACTGGGAATGTTATAAACAAAATAATGTTGCTTGCAGTTTGGGAAGATGTAAAGTGTAAGGTCAGGAGTTTTGAGAGTTTGTGGGAGCTGACAAATCACAGAATAGCACTTTTTTCACTGTGACCCATACAATAGAAAGGGCCACAGCCCCCTACTTATGGACATTCATCTAACCCAGGAAGGACAGATTATCATAATCTCATTGTCTTCCAATGGCACTACCCTGTACTTCTAAATCGGTGAACAAATTTTGGTACACAATCAAACCAAATTCATACATCAGACCAAGTTTTTAAAGTGAGTTCACTCATCTATCAGGCAACAGGATAATAGTAGTGTCTTAGAGAACACATCACTGTAGGACATCAAACCAAAACCAGTGTTGAGCAGGAAAAGAACTGATCTTCAAGATATAAACTAACCATGTGGACATAAGCAAGTCATTTAACCTTTTTGAGTTTGTTTCCTAACCCCTAAAAGTTATGAGTCATATGATATTCATTAAACTGTTTGTGGTTTCTTTTTAAGAAAAATAAAATGGCTATATTTTGCTTCTGTTATTTTTATCAACATTTTTATTAACTTTCTGAGAATTTCATACAATGTATTTTAATCCTATCCCCCCTCAGTTTCTCCCATGTATAGTTCCAACCTTCCTCACTCAGCCTTGAAATTACTTACCTTTTATTTTCTTCTTTCCCCACTGAGCCCATTGGAGTGGGGACTGCCTTTGGTGTGTGGTCAACCTATCAAGAGTCATTTCATTAAAAAACAAAATATATGCGCTTTATTCTCTCTCTCTCTCTCTCTCTCTCTCTCTCTCTCTCTCTTTCTCCTAGCAGCTGTTAAATGCCAATAGCTTTACAGAGGAGTGGTGGAATATTTTTATGCACCTGTTCTATGCTGGAATTCTTTCCAGGTGGAGCTTGTACTTTTTATTTAAACATTACTATCATATTCTGTAAGATTTTTACTTATGTAGTTGATTTTTATTAAAATAATTTTTCAAAAGTTCAGTATTATTTTTGTTCTTTTGACAATTTTGTACATAAATGCTATATTCTGATTATTATTGTCACCTTTATCATTTATTATCTCCCTCCCATGCCTATTCTTTCTCCAATACTTTGAAACAAATCCCTCTCCTACATTTCTGACTTTCTGTCTTGCTTCATGATCTACTGAATATAAACAGAACTGTCTGTTTGTCCACGAGTTTGCTACTATTTTCTGAAGTAGGGTGGATTCATCATTCATCAGTGGTATCCAAATTTAGAGAATGTTTGCCTATACTGTGTGGGTCTAAAACCTACAAGGCTGAGAATTGTCTAGGCTTGATAACTGAAGCATCATTGCTTTATGTCTTCTGTTTGGCAAATGCCTGTCATCTCTAATTTTTGCAAGGTTGATTCTCAGAAATCATAGTATGAACTGCTATGTTGAGCTATGCCATGCTTTTGGACTATGACTTTATCAATACTGCATCATCAGAGCCTTCCTTGTATCAATTGTCAATGGTCATTGAATCTACACAATCATTGTGTTTTACACCTCTCTTAACTTTTCTCAGATCTTATTTTTTCTTCAAATTAAAACAATGTATATTCCCAAGATTTCAAAAACAATTAAAATGTTGTTTTTAAGCAAACGTTTAACACATTACCCTATAAGGAAATTAGACAAAGAACCACAGGATGTTCAATTTGCATTACTAATCTCCTCTCAGCATAAGAGACAGCCACAGCTGAACCTTTTCTTCTTTTGTTAGCATCATAGTCCATATGAACATTTTTGGTTCCTAACTTTGCCTCCCACCCACCCACACACACTCTTGCCAGGGACTGGAGAGTGACCTCCGTTAGCTTTCCCCCCATCTGCTTTACAAAATCACTTTGTCGTTCTATTTTCATCTCTGCTTCCCAGCGTCTAACCCACTGAAGCTGTGACCTTTCGAGCAAATGTAGCAATGGCATCAGCATAGCCTCTGATTGAAAAATCAAAATGCAGCCCATACATGGTATAATTACTCTGTGTGCTCAGAAGTGCTGTCTGCACTTGCGGAAGGCAGATAATTGGATTTCTGATAACTGTTAAAAATATGCACCTTGCACCTGAGCCCCAGCAGTTTATTTGTCTTAGGAACCCCAGAGAAACTTGCGACTTCATGTTGGCTACAGGTACTCATCCATACGCAGTTGGCTGCTGGGTCCTTCCCGTTCTATCTCCTGAAAGTCTGCAGTCTGTCTTCTTTTATCTCTCCAGAACTCTTTGCTCTCCCTCCCATTATAAGCCATCTGGACAGGCTGGACAGGCAGTATTTATCTTGAGAAGCCATACATCTTTGCACTCACCATCTTTCATCAGGGAAACAAAGTGCTCTGATTTCTCTGACCCAAAGTCCATACTGCCACTCTTGCCCAACTTCCGCTCATCATCACAACAATCACCAAATTGTAAGAGTATAACTAAGCTTTTCTCTTTACTGGCATTCTTGTCATGGAGACCTGTTAATAACCCAAATTGTTTCTTCTAACATTTTCTTTCTGTTACAAGTGTTCATGTAGCACAGTCTGCCCCCTGCTCATGATGTAGCTGAGAAACTCCTGCCTTTGCCTTGTGTGTACTAGGATTATAAATAGGCATGTTCTACAATATAGAATTTTCTCCAAAGCCAGATACAAATCAGAACGTTAGCATGCTTGGAAAGCACTCTATTCCCTAGTATAAAACAACTTAAATTTCAGTCAAATACATTGAAAAGTCAGATTTCTAATAGATCTAGCAACACTGCTTGTCTTTCTCAAACTGTCAAAGTTCCCTGGCCCTGAAGATGTCTGCCCCTTTAAGAAAGTACAATGAATGAAGAATGTCCCACTCATTATTTTTGATGTCTCCTCAAATGGAACCACGTGTTATAGTGCTGACATCATGTCAAGAAGCATGGCTGTACACCTGGCTAGTTGCTATGAACATTGGACAGCCATAGCCCTGTTCCTCTTACTGGATATAGAAATATCAGAATAATAACTAGTAAATTGAAGGGTGAATTAATCTGTTTTAGGGCTCATGTAAGTGAATATAAATGTATATTGTGTGGTGTTCTTCACAGATATATTACTTAAAGTCTTATCACCTTTAACATTGTCTTACTTCTGCAAATGGCATTTGAAGAGCCAAGAGAACAGAGGAGGGAAATGACAAGGAAAAAGTTAAGTCCATGGTAACTTTGATAAATACTTTTGTTATCATCTTCTAAATTGACTATTAATGAAAGGAGAAAACATTGAAGATGTCTTAAAGTTCTCAGAGATGAAATTTCACCTAAGACTCAAGTGGCCTACTTATGCTTCTTTTCATTCTCCAGCTCTTCAATTATTTTTTTTTAAGAAATTGCCATTATACAATAGAAACTTTAATGCAAATGATTGACTGTGTTATTATTAAAATTACTTTAGAACCACAGTGGCATTTTTAATAAAGCTTATACTAACATGACATTAAAATAAAACTGAAACAAGTAAAGTTACTACCATGCAATGTCAGATTTACTTTTCCTACCAAAGTTTTTTATTTAAAATTGTGTGTATGCACCTGTATGCCTATGTGTGTGTGTGTGTGTGTGTGTGTGTGTGTGTGTGTGTGTGTGAGAGAGAGAGAGAGAGAGAGAGAGAG